>NC_134874.1:23643764-23949597 GCF_049852395.1 Peromyscus maniculatus bairdii | reverse complement strand
CTTCCTCTTTGTTTATGTGTATGACTGGTGTTTAGAAGACACTGTTGAATCCTGTGGAAGGGGTAATCATGAGCTTTCATATAGGTGCTTAGGATTGAACCCAGGTCCTCTGGAAGAGCATCCAGTGCTCTTAAAGGCTGATCCATCTCTCCAGTGTCGATTTTTTTCCCTTCGTTAAATGTGAGGATATCATACTGCCAGAAGAGGCAGAGGGAGTTTGAAAATATTCTATTGGGAAATCTCTTTATTATCAGACATCCTTAAGGATTGTTCAATAAAATAGAAATAAGACGGTCACAGAAGTGGAAAGACAAGCTATGTAAGAGCTTTCTGTTTTGGTCCTATTAATCTTTATTGTTAAATTTAAAACAAGGTTGTTAGTTGATATGTGTCCTCCCTCCCTCCCCCCCTCCCTCCCTCCCTTCTTTCCCCTCCCCCCTCCCCCTCCCTCCCTCTCCTGTCCCTTCCTTTCTCTCTCCCTCTACATCATGATTAGGACAAAGTGTGAAAGTTTTTGGTTTGGAACTTCCCGCTCTGCTTTTTCATAAAGCGTAGATCAAAAGTAAAGCTGTTACTTAGGTGCACTGTTGTGGTTCCACCATCCAAATCACTTCAGAGTCCTTTTATAGGATTTTCCCCGCTCTGCCATCCTGACCAGCATGGAGATGACAATTTCCTAGGAAGCTGTGGCCCTTCCTTTCTTCTTGGAAGAGCTGTCCATCCGTCATTGGCCCTGTTCTTTCTCTTCCCCTTCCTCAGATTTCGTTCTGAAAAGCTTCTGCAAACACAGGATACATGTTACTTACTTACTTAGCCACCCTCTACCCCTAACCCTGCAACCCAACAGAGTGTGGGGGATGTGTATAAAGGATGGTGCTTTAATTTATGCTAGTGCCTTCGACTTACTGAACTGGGCTCCAACTTCACAGAGTGGCTCCTACACAGGGTTCTGAGGGGCCTCCTTATTGCAACGTCAACTACTTTATCCAATAGCATATTTAGATCACATGATCACTGCCAAGCTATTAATTATTCATAGGCTACTTTTTCTTCAGAAAGAACTGTAGATGTCTGATTTTCATGATTTTTATTACGCTAAAGACTCCTTTTGCTGTCATGGGCATGGTACTTAAAACTTGAGTCTCTGCTCATTGAAAATGTTACTCACATAACTGAAAACAAAAGCCTACCTCAGTGCGATAGGCTCCATAAGGGGGAAGTAGTTGATTCATAGGCTGAAGCTATTAAGCAGATTTTTATGCAAAGCTTCAAGTTACTGAAAAAGCAGGATTCAATATGTCCTTCTCTTTGATTTTTTAGAGGGGGTGATAAGTAATGTTGCTGCTCTTGCCCCTTGGGGTTTTACATACTCTGAAAGCAATGCTTGAAAGACCAATAAATGGATTTTGGCTGTCCCCTAGTTCAGGGATTAATATTGAATTACAGGAATGTGCTGCCCAGTGGCTGGGAAAACATCGAGGATGCTGCATCCTCTTTGTAGAAGGACATGGTTCCCTTGTCTGCAGCCTGCCACTTTGAAAAATGGGCACCGTGTACCATCTTGCAGCTGTAAAGGTTAAATTCGCACTCTCCAGCACTACCCCTGTGTGCTTTTCTGTTTTCCTCAACGTCAGCCCATAAAGGAATATTGGGCCGGGACGAGGGGCACAAGTAGATAAAAGGCTTTCAGGTTCAAGTTGAACAATTGAAACTTTCTCAGCATAGTAAATTACCAATGGCAGGTTTCAAGTTTGTTAATTGTCAGAGTAAAGTACTAAGGATTGTTTTCTTTGCTTAATGAATTACCTTATCTGGAGTAGAATGTTAATTCAGATAAATGATTATTTCTCAATGCCACTGAAGCTTTCCTTGGACACTCCTGGAGTCACTGTGTTTTGTGATGATTTTCTCCTCTCCTGGGGTAAGATGGCGGTGACCAGCATTGCCTCTTTCATGATTTTCCTGTTCCAAAATAAGGCGGGAGCAGTTGTGTAGCTTCTAGTGGTAGAGTTGGATTGTTTTGGTCTATTCAGAAGTCTTTGAGTCCCAAATCTCATAACTACGTTTTTGAGTTAGTTTCACTATGTGGTTCTCACTCAACCGTTTTGTTTTTTACTCCTGTGTATGTTCTGAGTTATGTGCACCATGAGCATGCAGGGACCCTCAGAGGTCGCTCGAATTTCTGAAAGGTGAGTCATGGTTCTGAGGCCACCATATGCATTCTGGGATCTGAACCTGGGTCTTCTGCAAGAGCTGAGATTGCTTTCAAACCTCTAAGCCACCTTTCCACCCCAATAGTGCACATTCTTTAAACACGCCTTTAGGGTCCAGCCCTAAGCATCAGTGGTTCCTTTAGAAAGATTGCTCTAATGTTCTTTGATCTTTACCTCTTGATGACTCCTCAGAATGCTAGCTAGAGATGGGATTTTATTCTGTCAGGGACCTCATAAATTCCCTCGAAGAACTGGGAGAAGAGAATATCCACAACAGTGGTACAAGAGATACAAAATGTTAAGATTATCATTGAACTAACTGTTAACTGAGAGATTGAGGCGAGTGTTTACAACAGGTTAATAAGCCAAGTCCAAGAAAATTACGTGAAGTAAAGGAACATCCAAGTAAATCTAAAACTGATTTTCTTCTTCTCCACGGGGAAAGAAGGTCTTGTTTCCCCAATGGATGTTACTTGTATACTTGTAGACAGTGTTCAGAATAATAAATGTGCCCAGCCAAGACAAGGGCCCTTGTTATAGAGTGCAAGTTTCCTAAAAGCAGATCTAGTGATCACCATGCTTATCTCAGCTTAGATGATTATCTTTTCACATTTTATGAAAGATTTTACTTATTGATCCATCAACGTTCTTTAAAAAGAAGTTATTTAGACAGGATCTCGTGTAGTTCAGGCTGTCCTCAGACTTGATTGATAGCCAAAGATGACCTGGATTTCTTCTTCTCCTGCTTTTGCTTGGGGTTACCAGCATGCACCACTGTACTTGCTTTTTGAGATGCTGTGTGTGCAGTCTCAGGTCTTAGTGGCAGGCAGCATGTTCGTATGAGATAATAGTCAAGGTTTTCAAAATACCATTAAACCTTCAATTAAAGTATGAACAAATTATTTTATTTTTTTGTTGTTACTTATTTCTTAAAGATTTCTCTCTCTCTCTCTCTCTCTCTCTCTCTCTCTCTCTCTCTCTCTCTCTCTCTCTGTGTGTGTGTGTGTGTGTGTGTGTGTGTGTGTGTGTGTGTGTGTGTGTCTGCGTGCACACTTGCTTGCTAGCTTGCATGAATGTATGTGTTTCCATGACAGTGTAGTTGCCATGAAAGCCAGATGTTGGATACCCTGGAGCTGCGTTACAGATTATTGTTAACCTCCCCAATGTGAGTTCTAGGAATCATACTTGGGCACTGCATGAGAGTCATACTGACTCTGAACCACTGAGCTCTCTATCTACCTCTATTTGATTCATATTTTTTGCCAGAAGGAAGCTTAGAGATCAGTGGAGAGGTGGATCTCGGCCGGTGCTGGAGAACTAACTGCAGCTCCATCTCCTGCATTCCACTGTACTGTCTCTACTTCACATAAGGCACCTATTTTTAAGAGCAATCTTTTCATAATGATAAGAAAAGACAGCAGGATGGTGTCTGAGATTATCTGGAGTGTAAAGTTGGAGCTAGGTAGCCAATAGGTAGTTCTCGGTTTTGTTTTTTTACTTTCTTTCCCAAGCTGAGCTGTTTAAAATGATGATTTGAGAAAAATGCCTCCTGCTCTGGAATTGTCTGCTTAGTTAAGTTCTGGGATATGTGGTAAGGTGTTGCCGGATTTATATTTAGGCCCATATGTATGTAAATATATACAAGCATACATCCACATGTATATGCACGAATGGAATCAAAACTTATTTATATAAGTATAGGTCTTATGTGGTTCAGGATAGCCCCAATCTTGATACACATTCAACATAGGTTTCAAATTGCCTAAAGAGGATCTCCAAAGTTCCACAGTAGAATACACTTTACTAAAGGTCTAATGTGTCTTTCAGAGTCTCATAGTCTCTGAGCATTTCACAGTTCCATAAAAGTTTAAGTACCTCAGATACAAGCTGCCAGTAGAAGCTCTTTCTGAACCTGTTTGTCTGTGTGTACAACTTGAAAATGTCTAGATGAGGCTTCCCTCTGTATTCAGAGTGTATTGTCTATTATTATATTAGTCCACTTCTGTGTTGAGGATAGTAGCCTACCCCCAGAGCTGAGA
Source organism: Peromyscus maniculatus bairdii (assembly GCF_049852395.1). Taxonomy (NCBI): domain Eukaryota; kingdom Metazoa; phylum Chordata; class Mammalia; order Rodentia; family Cricetidae; genus Peromyscus; species Peromyscus maniculatus. Next base: position 23,945,345 of record NC_134874.1, on the reverse strand, counting down.
AGAGTGTGTGCCAGCTCTTCACACACCAGGCTGAAGATAAGACGTAGAGAAATACAAAGCACTACAGTGCTATTAAGTTCTTCAGTCTCAGGGCTTGGGAAAGGCCCACCGAAGATCGTCTAGTCACTGTTGACCTCAGATTGGCCAGCTACTGCCTGCCCTTTGTCTGTGGCTGGTCTGACCTCTGACTTAGATATATTAGGGATTTATTTTTGTGTATGTGTGGGATGCAGATGATGTCAGAGGCCAGGGGTACTGGAGCTGAGAATTACAGGTGGTTATGTGGTCCCTGACTGGGGTGTTGGGACCAAACTCCCTCAGAACTGCTGAACTATCTTTCTAGTCCATAGTTGAGTCTGATGAGAGACTTAGTGTGGTGAGATTCTTCATACCCAACCAAAGAAATCAGTTTCCCAGTAGATGTTCCCATTTTAAAATCCAAGTACAACTTTCTGCTTTCAAGCCTGGATGTAGAGCATGAAAAGTTGATGCCATGTCTGCTATAACTCATTTGCCAACCCAACACTGAATGGCTGCCCGTGTGATTCGTTCTTGTAATTCAGATGCTTCGGATTTCCCTGTTTAGGAAACAACCACAGTAGTGCAAGTCATTTCCTCCTTGTCTCCTTCCTCCCCTCCTCCTCTCTTTCTCCCCTCTGTCTTCTCCTCCTTTCCCTCTTTTTTGTTTCTCCTCCCCGCCCCCCCCCAACTCCATACCCACCCCTCACCCACAGCCAGGTGAGAAGAGATCAATCCAGGCTGTTTTCTGCTGCCTTTCTCCTCCAAGCTGGAGGAGATATGGGTGTGGTTCCCTTGCCTTAATTTATCATCTGAAAGCAATTTTGTTCAATTAAAGATTAGAATTAAATTTCATTCGGAGTGCTTCTGTGCAGAGGAAATGATGCATTAATGAACACACAGATGTCATCTTGCAGCCACGCTGTTTGCAGAATACTTTCTTTAGGGTTGGAATAATAGAAGGGGCCCTGGCAGCGGGAGCCTCGCTTACCCATCGGCATACTAAGTGGAGAGTCGCAATTATTTGCAAACCATTTATCATTCTGTACACCGAGAGGAAAACATACTTTATCTAAAATATTTGAAATAATGACTCCTAAAATCAGATAACAGGGATCGTTAATGTCAGGTGCCACACTGTAAATTGCATAATGCTGTTGGGTTGGCACTGTGGCTGTGATTTGTGATGCTAATGATCCAGCCCAATACATGGGCGCTCAGTCTAAAAGGAGTGCCACTGGAAGGAGACAAAGCAACCAGGGAATTAAAAGTGTAGTGGGAGAAGGAAAAAAAATGGTGTAGGATCATATTTCACTTATTGGAGGTCCCATCTGCTCTTCTGTACACACATTATGTAAGTTTTACTCTCTCTATTACAAACATCCCGCAGGGCGGATAGGAAGTTCATATATCTGCGTTCAACTGTTTTCTCACTTAGAGTCAGACATGAATGAGCAGAAAGATTTATGTGTCATGTGTGGAATGTTTGTTAGAGGGTGGTAGGCCTTTCCCCCCCCCCCTCCTTTTGGAAAGGAGTTGTATATTTAGATGATGATGTTCTGTGTACTGCTCTGCTTGGAAGCCAGCACTACCTGGGAGAGCATTTACAGGGAGGCAGGAGAGTCTCTGAGCCAATGCTGGTTTGTGTGGTGTTTGGGATTTTGCTTTAAAGTGTCCATTTCCATTTCGGGACAGACCTGTGACAAGTATATCTCATGTCAAAGTGTGTGTGTGTGGAGGGGAGATAGTTGGTTTTCCAGACAGGATGACACCAGGTAGCTCAGGTCAGTCTCAGGCTCTCAGTCCTGCTACTGGGGTTTCCCGAGTTGCTGAAATTGTTAAGGGCAGTAATGGTAACGGCCGCGACCTCTACTAGCACAACTGAGTCTTGATTTCATAGCAGAAAACGATTTCAGGAAGAACCCTTAGGAAGCCTAGCTGCAATTTATTCAATTACATTATTATTATTATTATTATTATTATTATTATTATTATTATTTATTAGCTCATAGGATGTGTGTTTGTGCATGTCACAGTTGCACCCGAGGAGGTCATGTGACAACTTTTGGGGGTTTGTTAACTCCTTTATTCTGTGATCAGAGATCAAGCCCAGGTCATCAGAGTGGTACACCAAGTGCTTTTTGCTTTATTCCCTGAGCGTTCTCACTGGCCTTTAACTGGCCCTTGTAAGAAATTCTAGCATGGGGTTAATTAATATCAGTGAAGCATCTAGGAAAGAAATAAGATAGACCCAAGTGTAGGTGTGCTTCCTAAAGGAAGGATGAGATTCCTTGTCTTTAATATAGCCATATGTAGCATTTTGGTAATTTCTGAGATTATGTTCTAAGGGCTGCTACGAACATAGGCATAGTGCATTCACATATATGTAAGCTAAATATTCATGCACATAAAATAAAAATAAATCTTTAATAAACAAAAAGGAAATTAACTGAGATCACAGGATGGTTCCCGGGATGCACTTAACACTGTTACAGTTGATGAGGTTCAACACTGTATTATAGAATGCAGAGACTTCTTCAGAGGCTCAGCTCCCAAGGGCAGGGCTTCAATTACCATTGCCCTCATCTTTACATTGAGTAACTGAGTGATGCACATGGAAATTAATTAATAAATAGACAATGCTGATTTGAGACCCTGTACAATATGTGAGTAAACAGGGCTAATGAGGTTATGTTCTAGAACTGTAGGACTATCTACTTTGTTATATTTTAAAAATATCTATTTTAGGGTTAAAGGGATGGTCAAGAGCACTTGCTGTTCTTGCAGAGTACCTGGATTCGGTTGGAAGCATGCACATGACTCACAGCCATGTGGAACACCAGTTGCAGGGGAATCCAGCACCCTCTTCTGAATTCTGCAGGCACCAGGCATGCATGTGGCACACATGATGCACATATATATATAGATATACCGACATTTATGCCTGCAGGCAAAATACATACATAAAGTTTTTTTTAAAGTCTAAAGAAATCTGTTAAAATTACTTTCTCTTTAAATTATTAGTTTGTATGTGTGTCTGTACATGTACATCAGTACAGTTGCCCTTGAAGAGTAGGAAAGGCATTAGGTCCATTGAACCTGGAATTACAAGTACTGGGAACCCAACTCAGAACTGCTTGTAAGAGGTCCAAATGTTATTAACCACTGAGCCTTTTCTCCAGTGCCCCTCTTTAATTATTTTTTTTTTGAGATGAAGTTTTACATAATCTGGTCTAACCTTGAACACATTATGTAGCTGACACTGCTCTCTGGAGTCTCTGGAGCAGCCTTCCAGGTTACCAGGTACCATGTTGCACTGCACTTCTGGTGCTGTTTTACCTTTTACGTATGGTTGTCGGTATCTCGTCCTTTATAATGTCCTTGTGGTTGTCATGATGTAGATCTGGTTGCTCGTCAGTCCTTTACTTTCTCTGCACCCTCCGTTCTAATTCTAGTCCCAACCCACCACCATCATAGTACTAGAGCAGCTTTGTGCTGCTTTCTTATCGTTGACGTGTCCCGTGAAACCTCTTGACAGAAATCTTCCTTCTTAGCTCATATCTTTCAACACGTTTCCCCTCACATTCAATCAACGTGGATCATTTGACATGGCACCCATGCCAGAGTGGACACCTGCAAATACAGGAGACCTGATAAGTTTGTGTTACAGAAACAAATAATTCTGCTCTGATACGCGTGTGTCCCAGTTGACATTTCGGAAATCTCCTGCCCAGAATTCATATATGAAATTCAGATTTAGCTCGGCATCCTGCAGTGTATGGATACTACCTAGACATACATGTGAAATAAAATTTCACACTTACTGAAACATGAAGAAGAAAACTTAGATGGAGGCAAGAAGATGAAGAGTTCAATATCTTCTAAAGGGAAATAACATATTCCAAACCAGGCAGGGCTACATCAGACCCTGTGTTAGTTAAAACTAAGCCAAAATACATAAATATATAAAATGAAAGTTAAAAAAAAAAGTTAACTGAGCATTCTGTACTCCTGATGTTTTCTTCACTGAAAAGTTAAACAAACAACATGGACAAATTGTTCACTAGTTTATGTGGGAAATTCCTAAGAAAGATACTGAAGGATATGCTTCTGTTGGCCCTGAGAACCATTTATCCCAGGAATCTGCTTTATCTCCTTGCTTCTGGAAATGCTGCTCATTTTTTATAAGAATAATTACTTTAAACAATGTCCTTGTTGCACAGGAGACCTTGATAGGCAAGAGTTTCTACACTTAAAAATCGTGCCCACAGTTGGGGATGTGACCCAGTTGATGGAATTGCTGTCTACTATCCTCAAAGATCCGGGTTCCATCCTCCACCCAGCAGAACACTGGATGTGTGGTGACTTGTACTTGCCATCACAGCACTTCTGAGGAGGATCAGGAGTTCAAGGCCATCCTTTGCCGCATAGCTAGTTGGAGGCCAGCCTGTGGTTTTATAAAAAAGAGGCAGAATGATGGCTCAGCCCTTAAGAGAAATTGCCATTCTTGCACAGGTGTGAGTTTCTTTCCCAGAACCATCATGACAACTGACAACCATCTGTAACCTCAGTTCCAAAGGATCTAATGCCCTCTTCTGGACTCTAGAGCACTAGGCACATATGTGATAGATATACTTACATACATGTAGGCATTCACACATAAAAGAAAAACAAATCATTGAAAGAAAAAGTCCTGTCCTCATATTAACTCAATGTATTTATTAAATCGACTAATTCCTTCATGATGGTGCTTTACATAGATACTTAGATGGGAATGACAATTCCTGACCCCATAAGGTTCGTATCACAGACTAACCTCCCTCCGCCATCCAGGCTATATGTAGAGTACAAGGTAATTATGAAGTTAAATCTTGCTCAACCACATATGGCTACTCCACAGCTTAATAACGATAGCAGAGCATTGGTTCCACACTTCGGTTTTTAGTGGGCGTAGGTGTACGTTCTGCTGGAATCTCCTGACAGCCCGTGATTGAGCAGTAATGATTCCTCCTACCATTTTACCAGTGAAGAATTTGAATGTTGGATAGGTGAAATGACTTGTGGAAGATCAAGCAGGGCTTCAATCTTGATCCATGGCCTCTGCCCTGTTGCTCTTGCCACCATTTGTATTGACTTTTGAATCAATGTGATTTGGGGATTAGGCAGTGGAGGAGTAATCGCACCTGTGTTCCCCTCTGCTAGCTTGGAAAATGGAGCGCTCTCCTCACACCTGTGCTCTGTGCTGGAAGAGGTGGGCGGCTTTGGTTCAGTGCTTGCCTGTAATACATGGACTCTGAGTCGTCAATGGAGGAGCTGCTGCTCCTGTTCAGCGGCTCTTGTGAGTGAAGCAGAGCAGCCATTGCTGACACGTGAGCTGTAAATGTTTGGGTAGGATTTGTTGCAACATTGCTTCTACCTCTGAGTTGTCCAAGCAAATGATTGGAAAATGATATTCTGTATGGGTGTAGAAAGAAATATTGTGAAACTGGCAGCGTAGTTCTTTTGTGAGAATTTAGTGAGCACCCATAATGTGCTTTTGGAGTTATTGAGGGGTATGGTTTCTAAAAGATCTGTTTAATCCTATTCAGAGATGCATCCTACTATGATGCTATTATTAGTCTGCCTTCCACCTTTCAGTTATTTTAGTTTACTGCCTCTTTTTAAAATGTCTACACATATGTGTGAATGTACATATACACACATGTATTTGGATACCACCCTCAGGAATACCATTCACCTCCTTTGATTGAAGGCATCTCACTGGCCTCAAGCTTGCCAAGCAGGCTGTGCGCCCTGACTTGGGTGCCTTAGGAATCTCTCTGTCTCCACCTCCCCAGCACTGTGAACATAAACACGGGTTACCATGCCCATCTTTTTATACCTGTGTTCTGGGGAATCAAACTCGGCTCTCGTGCTTGCAAGGCAAGCACTTTGTTTACTGGGCCATCCGGTTATTTTCTGATGGTCCTGTGTGTGTGTGTGTGTGTGTGTGTGTGTGTGTGTGTGTGTGTCTTTAAACATTGCTTTATTTATTGTTAAAAATCCCCCATTGGTGAGTGTATTTACTCAAGACAAATTTGAGCTATTTGAGGTTAGAGCCCTGTTGTATATAGGAGAAGAACTTTTAGAAGGATATTAGATAAATAATCCAGCTTGCGATATTTATAGGACATCTCAAATTATTAAATGGATAGTGGTAATTGACAATTGTATTGTGTATTCAAGGGATCCCTGACTCATTGCAGTGAAAGAGGACAGTGGGACAAGGAGAAGGATTGAAGTGAATATGCAAACTCATCTCACATCACGCTAGGCAGCCGAATGGTTCCCTACTTGCTAACCAAGTCCATCCATTCAATATCTTCCCCAGCTTTACAGTGATGTTGCCATTTAGGATGACGTGAAAAACAGCACATTCAGAGATGCTTGTTTTTATGACATGAAATTTCAGAGATAATTTTTTTTAAATTTTAGCTTTGTGTGTTTAAGAAAGATTTCCTTAAAAAGTAGTTGAATAACTTCTTTTCTACTTTATCCTGTTCCCATGAACGACTTGGACATTGCAGTTAGTCTGTGCATATATAGTCAATTCTTTTTATACCTAAAAATATTTTAATCTATGCAGCAAGTCAGTAGATAGAGTCAAAAATTGTCCAGAGTCAGATGTAGTGGCATGTGCCTTATCCAAGCACTCAGGAGACAGAGGCAGGAGGATCTTTGTGAATTCAAGTTATCCTGGTCTACAGAGTGAGTTCCAAGCCAGCCAGGGCTGTGTAGAGACCTTGTCTTTAAAAAAAAGAAAGAAAGAAAAAGGATAATAAAAGGCAAAAAATACTACCAAGAATAAGTAACTGTTTCAGATAATGGATGGGCCTTGGGCCCTGTTTTTGTTCTTTTTCTGCTTTCTTTCTCTCCTAGGAGTCATTGTCTTTTAACATTTTAGTAAGAGCTAGAAATCTGTTCCCTGGTGTATCCCAAACACCTAAACCAGTGCCGACAAGTCATTGGAATTCAGCATGGTGGCTTCTGAGATGTTAAGATGCTTCACCGAACACCGTGTTCTCTTCTAACATACATTAGGAAGAAATTCAACATATAAGCAGTGTAACTGAGTTTGTAAGTGATTCTGCTGAGGACAAAGTTCAACTTGATATTTGAGGTAACGCCACACCAGCTATTCAAGTTCAAAGTGTGATTACAGAAAGGAAAATGTTGGGACTCTATTTTCTGGTAGCCAAAGTTACCATATTTATTCTTACGAGTACACACATTGAAGTTCTGTGGAGAAACAAAAGACAGGTATGTTACATAGAGGGGGGAGATGGCTCTGTGGGTTACGACACTTGGCGCACGAGCCTACTATCCTGAGCTCTCGCTTTGTGATCCACCTAAAGGCAGAGGAGAACTGACTCCACAACGTTTTCCCCCCCCGACCTCTACACATGTGCTGTGGATGTGCCCTCCCTCCTGCTCATACACAATAATAAATCAATAAAATTGATTGTGGTAAGTATTTAGTACAGGGTTAATGCTACAGATGCTAGAAAAAAAATGCAGCCCCAGATCTTTTCCCAGAGACACTAGCTCTTCTTAGGTTTCTTGTATCTGTCTTTGTTCCTGGGTGAGTCAGCTTTGTGAGAGCTAGAGGATTGGATTATAGGACCAAGTGCAAGAGGAAGATGTGGGCCCCTTCCTCCCTTCTTTAAAACTGGGAGAAGGCTGCCATTGATAATAGCAAAATACCAAGTGTTTTACCACAGACTCTAGATTGGTTAATTTTTTCAACTTGACATAATTTAGAATCAACTGAGATGCCCAACCATGTCTCAGTCAGTTTGGCCTGTGGGGAATTGGCTTGATTGTGGAAAGTAAGATAGGCAGATCCAAACTGTTGTGGACTGCACCATTCCCTGGGTTAGGTCTGGGGCTGTCTAAATGTAGAAAAGGGACTGTCTTCCATGAAGAATCTGCAAATGTATGCATCTTGCGATTATGATTTGTGCACACACAGTAAATAGGTACCACAATACCCTAGCAGCAGAAATGCTATACATCCTAACTTATCTCCACTTGCCCATCATGATATGTACACTTTCAGCTAGCACTTTGCTTTTAGAAGTGTAAGGAAGGAATGGTGAAAGAAACCTTGCCTTTTCTTTTCTTTGTTTTCTACGAGTTTCTGTATAAATGGTTGGCTTATAAAAAATATTTATCCGAAAGATGTGTTACGATTCCTCAGGTGTTTGTTTTGTAGAACAATAATAGCCTCTTTTCTGCCTTCAACATCAGGTTCTGAGGGACTGGAGCAATGGCTCAGCGGTTAAAAACATGTACTGCAGGATCACCAAGTGTTCAAGGTCATTCTCAGCTACTGGGTCAGCTTGAGGTCACCCTGGGCTATCAGAGGCCTTGTCTCAAAAAACAAACATGCATGAGTCAGTGTTAGTTCGATATACAAATTGGGCAGCAGAGATTGGCAGGCAGCCCTATCCCATGTATTTCCTCTACATTTGCATCTATTCTGGTTTCTCTTTCAACTTCTTTTACCAAAGAAAGTTCAAAGATAAAATTACACAGCATTAAAGGAAGGGTCAAGTCTTTCAGAGTGCAGGACCCTGATCAGTTGGACAGATTGCATATCATGCCCTTAATAGACAAGGAGGCACAGTACAGACCTCATGTCCTGCCCTGCTTTTCACAAGACGGAAGGCAAGAATAACCCCATTGCTTCCTTAACTGAAAGCTAAGGCTTCCCCAGTATGAAATGCTAGAGTATCCATTCTTTATGCTTTTCCTGGCTTTCTGCAACTTGCTTAAATGTTTTCCTTCACTTCCTTTTTTTCCATGTTCTATTGAGACAGTCTTTAATAGATTGGTGTTGATTGTTATATCTGAATGTGAAACAAAAATCTATTCTAAAGTAAAGTGCTAAAAGTAAAGAACAGTGTTACTGTGTTCGGTTTTTAATTCTTTTAGGATATTGTGATACCTATGACCGCATTGTAAAGTAAGCCTTCACATTTTACATCAGCCATTTTTTTCTCCTTGATTATTCAAGTAGTTTTTTTTTTTAAATGACCTGTCATCTTCTTCTAAAAATAAGATAATAAGTTCAGTAAGTTAACATGCAGTATCCTTTGTAGCCCCTGATCGGCTAGTAGCAGGTGGGCTTTGAGAAGGTGCTGTTAGATGCAAGTCAGTGAGTGGAGAGCTCTCAGAGGAGGACCATTAAGTTGACTTTCACACTCAGAGTGACACTTGATAACTTCTGAGTCCTCAGAGGACTCTCTTTGTGTTAATGAAGAGGTTAACACCTGTTAATACTTTGAAGAGAATAGATCCTGTTCTAGGATTTAGAAGATCAGAGAAGTAGCTTAACTGAGCTCTGTCCTTCACAGATCTTTCTAGTTCTGAAACTAGGCTGATTTCAGCCTGGCATCCTTGCTGGTTCTGCAGCTTGTTCACTGGGGAATTTCATCACTTTCCCCATGAGTTCCCAACCCTGATGACAAAGCTGAGGGACACCAGAAAGCAAGAGCCCTGGAGGTCAAGTCCAACTGTGCTTCATCGTGTTCCTGCTTTTGGTTTTTTAAAGTTTCTCAGGAGATTTTATTAGCAACCAAGGTTGAAGCTGTTGTCTTAACATTGCTAAACATTATTATTTTTTTTTCCAATATAAAAGGTGAAGCGTGGGTAAGGTCTGAGAAGAGGGCTCATTAGTAACAGTGATTGTTTTGCCAGCATTAAAATCTGCATTTGAACTACCAGCACTCTTGTGGAAAGCTGGGCTTGGCTCTGTGTGCCTGTAACCATAACACTGGTGTAGGGGAGACTTGCCAACCAGGCTAGCTGAAATGGCAAGCTTCCGGTTCACTGAAAGACCCTGTCTGGTGGCAATCAGCCAACAGTGACAGGGGAAGGCACTAAAGTCCTGTTCTGGTCTCTGCATGTGCCCCTATGGGTGTGTGCGCCACTACACACTTATGTACATGCACCACATTTGAGAATAATAAAAAGGAATTGGGATTTTTAAAATATAATATTTAAACCTCATCTTCACAGCTGGACACACTGCCTGGCCAGTAGAAAACATGCAGCTTATTGGAGCTGCTCTTTTAGCTTCATTTCTGCACTGTGGTAAAATAACTCTGGACAAAGTGTTTAATTCACAAATTCCAGGTTATAGTGCATCATTAAGAAGTTAAGAAGCAGCTAGCACATCCATAGTCAAGAGGAGAGAGAAGTGAATGAATGCATGCAGGATATTTCTCATCTGGCTTTTCATTCCTGTTTTTAAAAAATTGTTCTTTGCTTGTTTATTTTTATCATCTGTTTTGTTTTGTTTATGCTCTGATATTATTCAGGGTCCAGTGTTAAATGGTTCCTGGCATAGTCAAGATTTTTCTATCTCAGTTAATTAAGAAATAAATTTTTCAGGCATACCCACAGGCCAGCCTGATATCTACAGTGTCCTTCCTTGAGACTCTTGTCTACCCAGGTACCTATAGGTTGTATCAAGTTGACAATTAAGCTAAAGATCACATGTTCTATTCCTGCGATTCTTGATAATTCCTTGTTGAGAACGGAACCTGACCTTCTGATTTTAGCCAGTGCTGATTTGTTAGAGGTGTGAAACAGGACTTCGTTGGCTCTCATTAGATTACCGTGCATATCTTCTTGCTTTTCAGAATGACTGCAGAGTGTGAGTGAGGGCGCTTCTTCATGTACCAAGGTTGTCTAATGAAGTGATAGACTTTAAGGAGGATGTTGATTTATCCTTTATGTAATGTTCAGCAAATGAGATCCTCTGCCAGATGTGTTGGTATGATCACAGCCAAGGCCCAGACCTTGGCCTTGACGGGAAGGGAAAGTAAATGGAAATTGTAACACAGAGGAGTAAGTCTTTTGTCAAGGATGGTGGAGACCTCAGAACTAAGTAGGGGATAGCCAAGTTTGAGAGGGTTGGGTGGTCCAGGGAGGAAGATGTTTCTCACAGAGGTGGTTGTAGTTTTAAAGACTCTTAGAGGCAAGAGCCTTCATAATCTTAGAAGAGTGCTAGTGTATTATGTCTGGAACTGAAGTGGATGGTGGGAAGTGGGTGTAGGAGATGGGGCAAGGAATAGAGGTTGGCACTACCGGCAGAGCTAATTTTGGATGGCCTTCGAGACCCAGGCTGAGGACAGTGACATCGGTCAGTGGAGAGCCACTGAAGGTTTATAGCAATGGAGTGACATGCTTAGACTTGTATTTTAGAGACATCACTAGTCCTGCAGCATCCTGTAAGATCAGAGAAGGCCATAGCAGTTAGGGTGTTATAAACACAGATGTTCAGAAGAGAGAGTCTCCATTAGCAGTGGCTACAGAGACCCAGAGAGGTGGCCCCATGACAGGGAGATAAAGATGAGGGAACTGAGAGGAGCTTGCCTCAGGCCTGGCGTCTGATGTGGAGACCCAGGGTGGTCACTTTTCAGCCTCTGATACTCTCTTTAAAGCCTCCTGTTGACTGTTTTTGTTGTTGTTGTTGTTGTTGTTGTTGTTGTTCCTTTCTCCACACCCTGCCCAACTCTCCCAGGATGCTCATTCTTACCGTTATTTGATTACAATTTTATTTATTTATTTATTTTGTGTAGGGAGTGTGGGTGTGTATATGTGTTTGTATTGACAGAATTTGCAGTGTGCGTGTGAACATGCGAGGTCAGCTTGTAGGAACCAGTTCTACCACAGAGTCCCAGGAGTGTAACATAAGGAGGATTTTTGACACAGAGTTTAAGATGTCTACTGTGTCTACTAAATTAATTTCTGTCTTCATGGTAATAATTTGGCACTTTTTTGAGAACTGAGAAAATAAGCAGTTCAATCTTTTTATGTGTGTGGGTCAAAAGAATAATGACTCAATCGTACACAAGTAGTTTTCAAATTAAATGCTAAGGTTTCTTGTACTAACGTGGTTATTACTATTGTTAACACTGACTGTAATGTTCTCCATCAGGTTATTAGCACAAGACCCAAAGGACTAAACAGATCTGTTTTAATAAGACATGTCCTTGTTCCATTTTTCATGTAGAGATAACAGGATGAAAGGCTTCATAGGGCCTCTTGTGACACAAATACAGTGATAGATGGCCCATGGTGTTTTGTAGATGTATTGCTCCAGCGACTGGGACTGTTGACTTACTTTAGCATCATTTTTAGAAACACAGAACTTGCATCCAAATTGAGCCTCACAGATAAGAACAGCACTATTCTCCACCAGTAGTTCTGATGTCTCGACCCAAAGTCTCTAGAGATGGGGTCTCTTTGTGGGGGATATAGTCCATGTGACTCTTCCCAGACACTCTATGTGAATATCCAGGTGGAAAGACATGGAAATTGTTTTCAGTATTGCCATAGTCAGGTCTCTGAGTACATTCACCAACACTCACAACTGGTAGTCACCGATGAAATATTTCTGGGTGCAGAAATGTTTTTTTTTCAATAACTGTGCAGCCCAGACTTCGGTCTTTTGTATAGAATTAAGAATTCAGGGATCAGGGCTAGACAGATGGCTCAGTGGTTAAGAGCACTGGCTGTTCTTCCAGAGTACCCAGGTTTAATCCCCAGAACCCACATCTGGATGCTCTCAATTACCTCCAGCTCCAGGGGTTCTGATGCCTTCTTCTGCTCTTTACAGATGCTCTGTGTACACACACACACACACACACACACACACACACACACACACACACACACTTCTTTTAAAAAAAGAATTTAGTGCAAGCTGTCAAAAATACCTAATATTCCAGATACTTTTTTTGTTTTTAAAGTACTTTATACAAAAGGGGATCCATTGCATGTACATGGTTCCCTGGTTGACTTGCTAAGTTGTGAGACGTCTGTCTCCTTGAGAATAAGTGTCCCAGAAGTGGCATTGGTGATAGTTGCAATGAGCTATCCAGCTGATCTGACATTGATTACAACCTTAAGGCCGTGATTGAAATGAGGATTTAGTTCTTTTTTTCAGTCATCCTAAACCTGGCATCCATGGGACCCCAACATCTTTGAGCTTTTCAATTAAACAGCAGGTCCCACAGATCTGTCTTGACTGCAGGTTATAGTGACAGGATCAAGTTAGATTTCTTTAGTTTCCAGAGAAATATTTGTGGTGATTAGTAATTAGTTTTTTTTTTTTGTTTCAATACAGAATTCTCTTCAAGTAAGCAAATCCCTAAGTTATCTTTAAAAGAAATCAATGGGTCAGTGGTATTATAACTGGTGTGTTTGGTGATTGCCCTCCAATATCTTGGGACTTGTTAGCTAGATGTCCAGTATTCCTCTAAAGTCTTCATTATATAAATGTGAAAGGAAGCTCTCTGACACTAATCCTAAATGCCACTTATTTCTACAAGTATGTGATAGATTCATTTGCCGAATATTTAAAGAGTTTGGTTTCATAGATCACCTCTGTAGCTAGAGTTTTCCTGCTTTGCCCACAGTCAGGACAAATCTTTGTCACCCGCCAGTCCCGCAGCCGCTCAGACCCAACCAAGTAAACACAGAGACTTATATTGCATACAAACTGTATGGCTGTGGCAGGCTTCTTGCTAACTGTTCTTATAGCTTAAATTAGTCCATTTCCATAAATCTATACCTTGCCACGTGGCTGGTGGCTTACCGGTGTCTTCACATGCTGCTGGTCATAGCAGCGGCTGCAGTGTCTCTCCGCCTCAGCCTTCCGCTTCCCAGAATTCTCCTCTCTCCTTGTCCCACCTACTTCCTGCCTGGCCACTGGCCAATCAGTTTTTATTTATTGACCAATCAGAGCAATTTGACATACAGACCGTCCCACAGCACTTCCCCTTTCTTTTTTTTAAAAGGAAAGTTTTAACTTTTACACATCTCCAAAGTCAGCTTGGTATATTTGGGAATTTGGGTGTAGCTTCTCTTACTACTTCCTGCTGGAGGTGGGCGCTGTATCTTATGGGGACACAAAGAAAATTTTAGGATCTTGGAGTAGTCCGTGAGACCGTATTGTCTGAGCCAGTTGCCTTGAAACGATTCTGGATGTTGGATCATCTGGGCCATGGTGTCATCGGAGACCTTTCAGGTGGTCTTGGCTGGTCAAACCTGATGTATCTTAATCTGGAACAAATCCATAGCCTCTGGCTTTCTGTAGAAACAAAACCAGAGCCTCTTTTCCAAAGCAACATATCCTTACATCCAAATTTTGAAGTTAAGGTAACTTTAAAACACACATTTTGACATAACTCAACAGCTTTTGCAATCAAATGTTTCTCTTCAGTTACGAATATCAAAGAGAACATAATCCAGATTCTCTGTGTAGTAGCCATCTTTATGTGGCTTACGTTTTATATTACCTTGAGCCTGTTGCTTTAAACTGCAGCCTTTTAAGTCTGAAACGGCGCTGTGGCTGCTGGCTCCGCCCACTTCAGCTTCCCAACATGGCAGTGGTACGTTTTCTGCCAGCTCTGGGAGCCATCGTGGGTCTATGCTTTTATCCAAGCAGCGTGTAGCCCAGAAACCTCTTTTTTTGTACTAGCAAAGGCTAAATCCACCATGCAGCTTAATGTGCCACTTGCAGAGGCCTCATTCCCGCCATACTGCAGATCGAGCTTGCATGCTAGGAACGCGCCAGTAGCTCAAGCCGGCAGGCTGCCGCTCATTTGAGACAGACAATTAGGAAGCTGTTTTTAGTTCTGTTTTAGAATCTTTTCTCAGGTTTTAGGTGGAAACTCTTGCCCCACGTTGGGCGCCATTTGTAGCTAGAGTTTTCCTGCCTTGCCCACAGTCAGGACAAATCTTTGTCACCCGCCAGTCCCACAGCCGCTCAGACCCAACCAAGTAAACACAGAGACTTATATTGCTTACAAACTGTATGGCCGTGGCAGGCTTCTTGCTAACTGTTCTTTTAGCTTAAATTAACCATTTCCATAAATCTATACCTTGCCACGTGGCTGGTGGCTTACCGGCGTCTTCACATGCTGCTCGTCATGGCGGCGGCTGCAGTGTCTCTCCACCTCAGCCTTCTGCTTCCCAGAATTCTCCTCTCTCCTTGTCCCACCTACTTCCTGCCTGGCCACTGGCCAATCAGTGTTTTATTTATTGACCAATCAGAGCAATTTGACATACAGACCGTCCCACAGCACACCTCCCTTACCCCTTTCCAGAACACCCTCCCCCTCTTACATAATAGTACGCTCTCCTCATCATAGAGCACCTTTCTCCCTCTCTCACAGTACCCTCTCCTACTTCAGAGCACCCTTTATTTCTCAGTACGCCCTCTTCTTCTCACAGAGCACCTTTCTATCAAAGAATGTACCCCTTCCCTCACACAGAGCATCCTCTCTCAGCCTCACAGAGCACCATCTCTGCCTCACAGGGCACCATCTCTGCCTCACAGGGCACCATCTCCTCCTCTCTGAGAACCCTCTCCCCATCACAGAGCACCCCCTCTTCCTCTCCGAGCACCATCTCCTTCTCACTGAGCACCCTTTTCCCCTCACGTGGTAACCTGTCCTACTCCACAGAGCTTCCTCTCTCATCTCAGAGTACCCCCCCTCTTTCACAGAGCACCACCTCCTCTCACTCCAGAGAGGACCCTCTCCATCTCATGGAGTACCCTCTTTTACCTCACAGAACACACTTCTTCCACTTCACACAGCACCCACTCCCATCTCAAGAAGTACTCTTTTCTACCAAAAGAGCTTCCTGTCTACCCCACAGAGCACCCTCCACTACCTCCGAAGACACTGTTTTCCTATCTCACAAAGCACCATCTCCTGCCTCACAGAACCCCGTCTCCTTTCTCACAGAGCACCCTTTTTTTCTGCCTCTTGATGATATAGACTGTGATTTATAACATGTATTTCTTATACAACTAAATCGATTAGTGACATCTTGCTAAAAGCGTTGAGTATTGCAATATGGAGAAAGGTTTTGATTGTTACTCTGTATTTCAAGCCAGAATTCACCACAGTTTCCCATGACCTTTATTTATTTACTTTGTGTGTGTGCATACTATCATGTGCATGTGGAAGTCTAAGAACAACTTGTTGGCTTTCTTCCTTCCAGCCAACTGAGGCTTGTCAACACTTGCCTCTACCATCTGGAGCTGCCCTTACCATCTCGGGTCTTCTCACCTGCCTTTTATCACACTGTTTTGGTAGTGTTCTTTTCTCAGCTGTGTAACATAGACTAAAATACCTTATTTTGTGCATTTTTATTCATACCTTGTACTAATAGGTCGTAAAACAGACACAAAATTAGAATTTGTTGAAGAATGAGATGGAAAGCATTTTTAAACAGACATTTTTATGGGCTCATAACTCCTAGTAGACCATCTTATAGACACTTGTGTACACAGGAAATGCGCGGAGCTTGCAAAGGAGAAATGACCTCCCAGGACGTACAGAGAGAGAAGGGATGATGTGTGAGACATAATGAGGAGTGAGTGATGCCATGGCGGGTGGGAACACGGAGCTGCCACTGTTCGCTTTAAGCAATATGGCGCCCTGGAGTGTCTTACAGGAAACAGCGAGACAGATATGTATGTGGAGGTGATTGGGAAGCGTGACAGGTTGAGGTAGAAAGTGGGAGCATGATCAAGGAGAGTCTGTGAAGGAGAGAAGTTAAAATTCTTCTCCCATAATTGAGCAAGCCCTCAAGGGGGATGGTGGCTAGTTGAATGAGGAACTAATGTTTCCCATGTGACCAGTGACTTTCTTGTCAAGGTTTCAATAGCTAAAGAGGAGGCGATCTTTGAAGGCTGCCTGTGGGGATTTTTAGGATAAGAAGCAGAAAGTGGGCAGATCCCAGGACCAGAGTTGCCATAAATTCAAATTCAGATTTCATTGCTTATAACAGCAGTGTTGTTCAAGAAACAGGCTTTTTTTTTTTTTTTTAAAGTTTGTATCCTAAAAGGAACCAGTGCTCACATTTTACAGTCAAACTAATCTTTGAGGAGTTAATATATAAAATATATTTTTAACTGGCATTTCTGTATACAAGTTGGGTGTTTAACTGCCCCAGATCTAGATCATAGAGGTGCCTCGGCTTGAAGCAGTTGCAGTGCTTTGTGAGAGGTAGAATTTCTTCCTTTGGACAGATTAGACTTTTTAATTGAATCCAAATCACATTGCTCATCTTACGAATGCAGGGAAGCGATGCGTTTTTAACTAGGAAGAACATCCATTATGTATTAGCCTCTATACTATTTTCCCCTGTGTGTGTGTCTTTGAGCTGGCGTTGTTATCCCTGTATAGTCGCTGATGTATTGCCATTGTGTCCGTGTACTAATTCCTCCAGCAACTCTTAAGATAATTCTACCTCGGGGGCTGAAAAGATAGCTCGTCCTGAGTTTGATCCCCACACAGTAGTTAAGTAAAATTGAGTATGAGGACGAACTTCTGTAATACTAGTGCAGGGAGAGTGGTAGCAGGTGGTCATCAGGGCTCACTGCCCAGCCAGACACTGGCAAGCTCTAGGCTCATATCTCAAAAGAAGGTACAGAGTGCTTGAGAACCAATACTCAGTGCTGTCCTCTGGCCTCTACATCTATGTACACGCCGTGTGTGTACCTCCAAGTGCATAAGGATATACACACATGGGGTGGGGGCCGATAATGTCTTATGTTTTGCTTTAAGTTGTTTTTTAATATGATCCCAATATTTATTCTGTGATGAAAATATTGACTTGTGCTGATTCTGAAGAAGATGAGCCAGCAGTGTCTCCTATTACTGTGACGCACCTGCCCTTAGGGCCTTCTGATTGCAAAGAGTGAGCTGCTTGTTCAGTCTGTGTTTGGAGGTACAGTCCCCTGTCCACCTGCTCCCTCACATCAGTACTGTTGTCTCCCCATCAGTCACTGGACTCTCCACTCTCGACATGTAAAACTCTTGAATGTTTGCTCCTAGAATAATGTAGGCAGCTTTCTGCTTTTCCTCTCTTGCCAGCATAATCATAATTCCATTGATTCCTAGAGCACTGATGATAATGATGGTCAATAAACATGAATACACTGCAGGTCCTGACATCGTTCTAAGTGCACTTTCAGTGAACTAAGGCATTAAACCCTTACAGCAGCAATTCTCAACCTGTGGGTTGGGATTTTTTGGGGGGGAACCAAACAACCCTTTCGTAGGGGTTGCCTAAGACCATCAGAAAACTGATATTTATGTTACAGTTCATAACAATAGCAAAATTACAGTTATGACATAGCATCAAAATTAATTGTATGGTTGGAGGTCACTACAGCATGAGGAGCTGTATTAAAGGGTCTTGGCATTAGGAAGGTTGAGATGCATTGCCTTACAGTTATCCTGTGAATAAATACACAGGATAAATTTACAGAAGAGGGAAAGGTTAAGTCACATGCTTTGGAGTAAGAACGTGTCTCCAGCACCTTCCTTTATCAATATAAATCATCTGCCATTTGTTCCTTTAAAAATGAACTAGCAGTTCCTCTTCCTGTGGTTGTGGTAGGCATGCGATTCTACCAGGTAGTAAGCGCCTAGAAGCATTAGCTGCCATGAGGACCCTCCACCCCAACTTCATAGTGGGTATGGAGTCACTAAGATGTTTTAGCCCGCTGATGGCTTTGATGGGCAGTTTGCCGAAGGTGTCAGACTTGTTAAGGTATCCTTGCCTTTGCTTACAAACACAGTGCCTGAATACTGTGAACACCCAGAAATGGTGAGCCTTTTCCAAAGGTAGAAGACATTTTGTAATTATTACAAGATTTTTTTTTCCCTTTATATTCTTTAAGCCTGGATCCAGTTCCCTTCCTGCCTCTGGAAAGGCGTCGAGGGGCTGGGGGCTGGAGGAGAACGAGGGTGGAGAGTGACAGTGTAACTACCAAATGTGTGTTGGGAACCCACTCCAGCATTTAATTAAAGCCTGCAGCCCTCTGTCAGCCAGAAATGTTCCTCCTGGTGAGAGAGGCAGAGAGCCTTTCACTGTCTCTGGAATTATTTGTATAATTCAGCAGCTGTTTTCCTCAGATGCTTACCACACGGGGCTGGGTTATAAAGACGTACGGGTGGAATCACCAAGGTTCAGACACTTGTGTTCACTGTTCAGCTGAGAGCCACTTAGGCTGTTCTTGTACAAATGCATTAGATTATGGCTAAGCAGCTTATGGACATAAAAACACATTAGAACTTTACAGCGCTCTATAAATTATAGTTTTTGCAGCATTCACAGCCACAATGCGAGGTAATTACATTCATTAATCTACTACTAAGAGCACATAAAGTTGCCTCCCAAACTCTACTCTATGTGTCAATGCTCAGCTGGAAGGAGGGTTAACCCCCCCCCCCACCTCCATTTTTCCCATCTCTCCCTTCTCCATTAAGCCAGGTGCAGGATTGTCTGATTCCCTGGTGGAGTTCAATAACCCCACTGTGTTATGTATGTGGGTGTGGATGTTGCTGTCAGGCTTCCAGAAGCCAACATGTATGTGATTCCCGCCCCCGCCCCCCCTTGTTAAACTGTGACATGCATCTATTTTCTTTTTGGAAACAGAAATGTCTCATTGGGGAAGCCAGCAGGGATAAGTCAGTTGAGAGGAGATTAATGATAGAATCAGCAGCAGCAGCTCTCTCAGGTCTCTCTCCTGCCTCTCTCTTGGGATAGTTAGCAGGGTGGCCTTTTAAGTGTTTGATCCATCAAGAGTACAGATTCCTCCATTCAAATTTTCCGGGAGTTTTCCATCTTTCTCTTCCATGGGGATAATGCCTTTTTGCCTTTGTGCCATATCCCATACCCACCCACTTTCCTTTCTCTTTTTCTTGTGAACTTTTTCTTGTGTGTCCCATAAATCACAGACGATTTAAGAAGACACGCTGGAAATTTATATGATCTGAGTATTTGAAAAGAAGGATTTTTAAAGGTATTTTGTTTGCATTATTTCAAGTTAATAGGCTAAGTGATTTGCTTATATTTAAAAGCAAACAAGCATGCAAACGGAATAGAGGTCTGGAAACAATGAGTTTCAAACCGCAGGGCTTAGACAGCCCTCTAGGCTTCTCGTTCCTTCTCACCCTTGTGAGGATGTGGATCTCCATCAGGTCCTTAGACTGCCCATATTGCCTTGGGTCAATTAATTAGTAGGAATAGGTTTGGGTCCGTGGATGTGGCTGCCTTAGTAAAGTACACTCCTAACATGCATAAACGTCTGGGTCCCATTCCCAGCACCTTATAAAGCAAGTGTAGTAGCTCATTCCAGGATTCCCAGCGCTCACCAGGGACGTCCTGGCAGTAGGATCAGAAGGTCAAGTTCATTGCTGGGTGTATCGTGAGTTCCAGGCCAGCTTGAACTAAACAACACCCTGCTGCCCACATCAGCCACAGCCTTAAAAAAAATTAATAAAACTTTGATCTCAACAGGCATTGTATTAATTTATATATTATCTAACAGAAAAGGGATATAGGAGGGATTGGAGTTTTACTCAAGGCCACAAAGGAACAAGTGGGGAGGTTGGTCCTTGCATCTGGAAGGACTACTACAGAGCACCAGTTTGGGGCAGGGCCAGGAAGAGTAAAGAGACAGAGGGAGTGCCTTGGGGCACAGGACAACAGCAGTGGAGCTGTCATTCTCCTTGGGATGGCTTGTTGATGTGGGATGTTCTTGGAAACTTAGCGTCATCGCTGTGAGTCCAAGAAGCTGTGACTTTGTCTGTGTCACGCAGCTTCCAGTTCGGAGATGGGGACCAAGTGTTTTCCTTCAGGCAGGGTGCCGCTGTTGTTAAGGAAGGCAAACACATCTGGGGCCCGCCCTCAGCGCTTTCCAGGGTGTAAGGTTTGATGATGCTGGAGAAGGAAGTAATGACTCACACAGCCAGTAGGCTGGGGAGGAGGGGATAAGAGAATGTCCGGGTGCTTGCTGTCAGCTCCGTGTCTTGAGTGCCCCCTAGTCTTTCTTCTGTGTGACAATGTAACTTTCACAGTGGATTAGAAGCCAACAGAGCCTGTTGGCCATCAAGGTGTCCATGCCATCTGTAGGATGGAGTGTCCGAGCTACAAAGCAAAAGCATTACATGGAAATAGAAAGCCTCCATCTAAAATACAGCTTACACTACAGGCTCAGTTTTTGTCCCCAAATTGATTTCCTGAGCAACCTTGGCATAGGCTCATGTGCATCCCTACCCAGCCTCACAGCAGGCCTGGCCTTTATCATCATGGGTCCTGCAGAGCTGCCCTTCCTCACTCACTGTGGCATTGATGTCAGCATTAACAGCTGTCCTGTGTATTAGACTTCCTTACCCATGTATGCAAAGCTGCCAGTTCATTCAGGGAGTAGCTGCTTTTCAGAAGCTGGGATTGGGATTTCGCCTTTGTTAATGGAATTGGCTGGTTTTGCCCGGGCATTGATGCATCTTCTCAGGATGGGAATGGGTGAGTTGATTTTTCAGCATTCTGATGACATCTTCCCATCCTCTTTCCTCATGGGACTAAGGACTGGTGTCATGGCACAAGCCTCCTTCTGAAAATAGTAGGAAATCATATATAATCCTTGAACTCAGTTTCAAATAGATATGTAGGGCCTATGAGGATGTATTACTGATAGACTTTAGGAATGGACATAATGGTGTCTGTGCATGGCAACTCCTAACTCCAGTAAGTTCAGAGTGGTCAGCTATTACAGAGGAATTTTCCAAAAGCAACACTCAATTCTTTTAGCAGCCCTTTGTGGCTCAAGTTTTTGTGTAGCAGTCATTTTCCCAAACCAGGCATCCCTATTGCCTATTAGGTAAACACAGAAAGAGCATAGATTATGAGTTAAAAGTATTGACAGCACTTCAAGTGCTATCAGGGAACATTTAATTCAGTTTAATTTTGTGATAAATCTGGAGTTTAATTCTCTGGTTACCCTGTAATCATGTCTTTATCGATCTTTTCTGAATGACTGCCTGCAGTTTAATAAACTTTGCCATTAACCCCGAGCCTCTGAAGGGAAAGATTGATTCCATGATCAAATCTGATAGAATCAATAGGTATCTAAATATCACAAAATCTATCTGTAGGAAGCCTTAGTAAAGACACAAACCTTCAGCTTGTCCCAAGAAACATGGAGGCAGTCTGGTCCTCTGTATATGAGCTAATTGCTTTAGAGTTAGCATGTTGTGCTCTCAGGCCCGCTGACACTGTATGTCCTCTGTTGAATCCTACAGTACAAAGCGGAAGGCTGGTCCAGCTAACATAACTGCAGGGCTGACTGTTTCTTTTCATGTCAGGGACATCTTAAGGCATTGTTCACTTGTGGGTCTCAGGTCACTGGGTGCCTCTAGTTTTTAAATTCTTTTTTTCCAATGCAAACCCGTAGTTCAGTTTTATTTTACCTATGTGATGTTAAAGGAACAAAATTTTGTCTGTCAAGTCCTGAAATTGAAGACGTGGGGGTAAAGGAGGGGGCAAAAAAGAAATGTAGAGTCACGGGTTGGGGCTGTGCAAACAAGCTCCGGGACTTGGGAGAACGGTCTGTGAAGCATCTCTCTGGGTCTCATTTGGTGATGGGGCATTAGCAATGTGTGCTAATGGGGTCAAGGGGTCTACATTTTGCCTCTGTGGGTATTTATAGAGCCACTGTCATCCATTAACATTTATCAAGTCACATCAGGACCATGTTTGGGACTCGGTGTCTTGAGCTTTTGTTTAGGTGTTTATTTTCAGAAATGCCTAATTTTCTTCTAGTTTTCACCACCGGAATCAAATGTCTGTTTCAGCGCAAAGCCAAAGCCTTTCCTTCTGTTTAGATTTGTTTATTGCTGAGTTGAGTTAGGAAGAGTTCGGGTCTTGACAAAGGAGGCGTAGCCTTTCTGTAATGACATGTGCAGAGGGAAATAGAGGTCCATGAAATAGTTTTTGCGATGTTGTGATGGTAACGCTAAACTAGATGTAAAGTTTTGTGCGAGCAAAAGTACATATTCCTAAAACTGACAAGTAGATCTATTATGATCAAGAATTTGGGAATGAACATAGGATATAAACCATGGGAACTTCTAAGTGTGTTGCCAATCATTGATGGTCTTTCTTTGAGTAGCCATTTGCTTCCCATGCTTCTGCTCCTTCAGTTATAAAATGACAATGATTGTCTGCTGTATAAAAGTTACTAGGCTATTCAATGAGAGACATAAAAATGTTACTGGGTATGAAAAATCATTTTACTAGTCCTTGCTTTGCATTTAGAAACGGCTTGACTTGGCAAATTCTTATCTGTAACTTCAGTCATAGCACAATTAGGGTAAAGGCATGTTGAAGTGCACCTAGATAAGAGAAATCTCAGTTGTTGAAAGGGCAGGAAAATACTACCTGGAAGAAGTTCCCAATTCATGAGCTACAAGTTGCATTCATTGAGCGTTTTCTGCGTGATAAATAGCTTCTCAAGGTAATAACGTTAGGGAATTTTAAGAGCATAAGAGATCCCCTGATAAAGGACCCTAGATTTATATGTGTGGCATACCTTGATCTCCCCCCCCCCCCAGAAATCAATTAAAATGCATTGGAGTAATGATGCAGTAGTGGTTCACAGAGCAGGAGCCGTCTGCACATTTGTCCTCTCTGCTCTCTGCACCCCTCCACCTGTGCGACTCCATTGCCTGTAGTTCTGGAAAGTAGGACGTTACAGAAATGACTTCCTAATTGCTTGACAGATGCGGTGGTTAATCTTCATTGTCATTTGAGTGGATTTGGAGTCACCTAGGAAACACCACTGAGCATGTCTGGGAGGGAGTTTCCAGATTGGGTTAATTGAGATAGGAAGACCCACCCTGAATGTGAGTAACAGGTTGCCATGGGCCGGAGTTTTAGACTGACTTAAAAGGAGAAAGGGAGCCGGGTGCTGGCTGGTGTTCATCCTGCTCTGTTTTCCGATAGTGGATGCAGTGTGATCCCCTGCTTCCCACTCCCGCTCCCATAGTCAACTGTGCCCTCAAACCATGAATCAGAGTAAACCATCTCTTACCACAGTGTTTGCATTGTTGATAGTGTTTGGTATGTGGTCACAGCACCAAGAATAATTCTATATAAACCTAACAGGGACATTTGAAAAATCTCAGCCATGACAGGGCTTTGGTGTGTCTAGACACTTCACAGTTCACTATTGAAAACTTTATATTCACAGCCTCATAGCCAGATTTTTGTCCTTTTAATAACACTCATCCTAGCATGTCAAGGATGAAATCCTACTGTGGTCTTCTCTGATGGCTAGTGGTCTTCTCACATCTGATTGGCACCCACGTGTCTTTGAAAAACAAATATATCTGTTCAGATCCTTTATAACGAAACACTTGGGCTGGGGATGTAGCTTATCTGGTAAAGTATTTGCCTAGCAGGCACCACAGCACCCTAAGTTCCATTCCCAGTACCTCATAAACCAGGTGTGGAAGCACGTGCCTATAGTTCTAGCACTTGAGAGATAGAGGCAGGAGGATCAGCTCAAAGTCTTCTTCAACTACATAGTGAGTTTAAGGCCGGTCCTGGAATACATGAGACCGTACCTTCAAAATAAGACAACACAATAGAATCAAACAGTGGCTAATTCCAGGATGTCATTAAGGTTACACATCTTCCAGATGTGTATTGCTGTAGTGGACTAGGTGGGAGTGTGCAAGAACCCCATGGGAGTCTGAGTGTTTTGCTCTCTGGAGATGGGAAGTCTGGCTTTGCCCTCAGAGGTGTTTGAGGACTGTGTGGTGTGCCCTTGTTCCTCTGGCTTGCCCCGGTCTCTTCGCGCTGCTTCTTTGGCTCTTTGTATATATTCTTGCCCTTAAGCCCTCACCGATGAGATTTTCCGCCCTTGGTCATGCTGTACTCAGTTTGCAGAGTGCTGCTTGTTACAGAGGAGTTAATTTTTTTTTAAGGTTTCCTTTTCGTCATGCTGTATTTCTCAGATTATCTGGAGGGACTGTAATCCAATTTTAGGAATCCTTCAGGGCTGAGAGCCTAAACTGTTTTAAGCAATAGCATCTGGTTGCCAGGGACTCAACCACTTCGAGTGTGTTAAGGGCTAAAGGCAGCCAACTCTCAATTATCTATAGGAATGAGAGACTGCTGGCGTTTCCAGTTCTCAGCGCAGAAATCTCACTTAAGCTGATAGATGTGTTCTCATCCTATAACTAAGCTTAAGAGAGCTGCTTGGTGTCTGCTTTTGTGTCTCCTTTCTCTCCTTCCTTTCCCCTCTTCTCTCCCTCTCATCTGCTGCCTCTCCCTCTTTAGCTCCCCTCTCATTCTCTCTTCACTCCCCCTCTGATGGTACCACACCCTCAACCAGTGTTTTTATGTACTGTCCATGCCCACACTTTCCATTGTTTCTTATTCCAACTGTTCTATTATATGTGTACTTCATTGTGATTTTAGGTTGTATTCACCTAAAGATGATGGAGGTAATTATTGTTCCATTGTCTGTTTCCTCTTTAGATACCTGAAATTATGTATTGAAATCTTTTATCAAAGTAAAACATTAAATGGATTTTTTTTTTGTATTTTGAGAATTGCTAATGTATTCTGTCTATAGACTTTAGTCAGAGAAACATTTTGAAAATACTTTCCTATAATATTGCAAGTCTTCCTGTTTTAACAGTGGGCACATACATAGTGTGTATGTGTGTGTGTGTGTGTGTGTGTGTGTGTGTGTGTGTGTGTGTGTTTGTGTGTGTGTTTGTGTATAGTGGGGGTGGTATATTCTCAAGAGAGCAGGTGCCTGTGGAGGCCAGTAGGGGGCATTGGTTATCCTGGAGTTGGACTTAACAGGTGGTTGTGAACCACACAGTATGGGTGCTGGGAGCCAAACTCGGCCCTCTAGTAGAGCATCAAGCAATTTCTCCAACATTCAAAATGGGCTTTGAAGAACAGAAGTTTTAATTTTTGACTTGTCCATTTATCTTTTTATGGATCGTAGTTTTGGTACCATACCAAAGAAATCTTTGTCTAACCAGTGGTTATATGACTTTTTCTATGATGTTTACCTCAGGAAATTTTATAATTTGAATTGAGTTTTACAATTATTTAGAGATCGTTTTTCCAATCAGATGAACGTGTGGATTAAAAATATTTGCATGCCGTTAATGTATTTCACCACCATCTGCTAAAAGGAGTATCATTTCCGAGGCTGCAGAGCTGGCTCTGCAGTTAGGAACACTTATTGCTCTTCCAGGGACCAGAATTAGGTTCTCAGCATCCATGTTGGGTGGCTTACAGTTGCCTGTCACTCCAGTTCCATTGGATCCAGTGTCCTCTTCTGGCCTAGCAAGGCATTGTAGAAATACAGGATATACTCACACACATGTACATAAATTAAAAATAAAAAAATACTTCTCTTTAAAATCACATTTATGGTGGCGAATGGCAGGCACATGCCTTTAACCTCAGCACTCACTGTGTGAGTTCAAGGCCAGCCTGATCTACAAAGTCAATTCCAGGATACGTAGGGCTGTTACACAGAGAAACCCTTTCTCGACAAAACATAAAACAGCAGCAGCAGCAGATGACAAGAGTATCTAGCTCATAGCAAGCATATTGACTTGAGGGCTAGGGAGATGCTTGTGTGTGTGTGTGTGTGTGTGTGTGTGTGTGTGTGTGTGTGTGTGTGTATGAATGAATGAATAAGAGCAAGAGCACTGGGTCACATTTAGACACTGAACTCCTGATGTTCCTGCCTCCATGTATCAAGTATGGAGATTACATGTATGTACCACGGTACATGGCTGAGATTAATTTTTAAATGTTGTACTGGATATTTAAAATATTTTTTCTTCATATATTCAGTCACTGAAAAGTGGAGGCCCTGAGAGTTTGTTCATTAACTTTGTTTAAAACTGCAAAGTGCCGAGTAATATGAATATAGTGACGTGGAATTTTGAAAGCACTGAACTTTTTAATAAAAAGAACTTTTCACTTATCACATTAGACCCTGGTAGCTCTTTTGCACAGGGGCATTGATGGAATAGTTTCCAACCCCACTCAGAAAACAAGAATATTGTCTCATAGTAAACTTGCCAAAAAATCCAACAGACTAAAACAATGAAAATACCGTTTCATGTCATTTGATGGTGACTGGAAGAGTGTCTCTTCATTCCCCCCCCCCCCCCTTTCTTGTTTGCTGTACTACTTTGCTGTAATTGCCAACTTAACCCAGCTTAGGGTCATCTCAGGGAAGCCTCTATAGCAGAATTTCCTAGATCAGCTTGGCCTGTGTTGTCTTGATTTCTAACTGATGGAGTTGGGCCCAGGCTCCAGAGGGTAGTTGCGTTCCTAGGCTGTGTAAGGAAGCCAGCTAAGCATGAACCAGTGATGGAGCCAGCAGGCTTTGTTCCTCCAGCGTTCTTACACTTAGAGTCTGCCTTGACTTTCCTCCGTGGTGGACTGCAACCTGGAAGTTAGTGTAAGCCAAATCAGCCCTCCCCTTGACTTGCTTTTCGTCATGGTGTGTGTCCCAGCAAAAGAAAGGAAAGTAGAACAGTCCTTGACATCTGGTATCTCTGAGCAGATGTTCTGTTTCAACTCTCCCCCACTTTCCCTATGCACTCACACTTGAACACACAAAGACACACCTCTCGGGCACTCTGCCAGTTCCCGACTGTCCTCAGATTAATGTGATTGGAAACATCAGACAGAGTACTCTTTCCAAAACCCATTTTCTGCAAGGCGGGCAAATTGTGCCCTTACTTCCCATCATCTCTCCTCCGTCTGTAATCAGCAAATGGGGCCCCTCAGCCTGCATCGTGCCTCGTGTGCAATCTGTTAGCCTCCCCGAGTTTGTACAATACTGAACCTTCTCATTTTGAAATTCAGGAGGAGCACAGTAAGCCTTGGGCAGAAGATTGTAATTTGGGAGAAGGGGAAGTCAAGAATAAGATCACCTGTTCTGAAGAGGGCCGGCACAGAGGGAAATTGCTTTGCTTCATCAGTGTCTGAGGCTCTGAATGGATGTGCTCCTGTCGTCCCTCCATCTCCAGTGACCTACGCATCACATCATTTCAAACATTCAGGGAACTGATGCCTTTGTGCATGGCTTGTGTACTTACCCCTCTGTTGCCAGCAGATGTGTCTAAATCTTTCCACTTCACAGCCAGGCCTCTGCTGCTGGGCTGTGTGGGTGTCTGGAAATGAATGAATCCCCATAAGCAGATTTACCAGACTTCTCACTTCCAGGCTCCTTCCAGGGTTTGCCCCAGGTGGGGCAGATTTATCTCTGGCTTCTTAGGGTTTTCATCTGAGCCTGGGAATTAAATTGCCCTAAAATAGATTAACAGGAGAATGACATGTAGTTTACCCATAAACAGCAGCCACTAAAGGAAAATAAAGTCAAGGAGGAGCCAAGCATGGGGGCACTTGGCTGTATTCCCAGCAGTTAGGAAGTGGAAACAGGAGGATCAGGAGTCAGGGCCATCCTCTGTGACACAGTCAGTTTCAGGCCAGGCTGGGATCCTTAAGACAGTCTCTAAACAACAACAGTAACAACAACAAAACCCCTTCAAAAGTGATACAACCGGAATGCTTTCTCAGTGAGTAAATAGGGGTGGCCATATCCAAAATCTTGGGGATATTAAAGGAAGGAGGTACGTGTTATTTCCCCCTGCTGTGTTTGTGCACATTTTTCTGGACCATGACTCCCCATTTCTGAATTTCTGCTCTCCCACTCTAGGCCAGACGTCTCCCACTCATCATCCCTTCCTCCCCGCCGTAGGGATGTTTCTTCTCTATTGGCTAAGAGAGGGCAGAGTGTCCCTCTTGAATCTGCTGATTTTCAAGTACCTTTAGTTTACAATAATCCTTCTGCCAAGTGGCATGTTTTCAAGTGGCGTGTGCTGCCACCTTCCATTCATTTTCTAAATGCTTCCCTTGCAGAATGAGAAGTGTAGTCATTTTATAAAAGCACTGCAGGTAATTCTGATGGACTGTCTCCCTCGGCAACTGCTTGCCTAGTCAACTAACGAATTAACCAGCCTTTGGAATTGGTGCTCATTGATCCCCCAAATGTTCTTTTTATAATCCGGATGGCTTCCCTTCTTGTGGCAGTAGTGTTCCGAGTAGCCGTGGTTCTTCAAGGGGATTCTTAAATTAATTGCCACTGATAACCTTGGTGGTGTGTTGACATACCCATTCGCTCGTGCATGAAGTCATGCAGCTGTTGTGAATATTGATAGGTTTATATTATATTTTATTGATTGGTTTATAATCGGCCTTTTTTGTGTTTTGTTACCATCCCTTTTTTCTTCTATGTGTATGACCAGAGGAGGAGGACATTGGATGGGCATCATGCTGTGTTTATCAGACTTCTCTAGTGGAACAGAACTTAGAGAATGAGTTCTGTATGTCTATCTGTGTCTGTCTGTCAGTCTGTCTTTCTGTCTATGTATGTGTCTGTCTGTCTGTGGGATTTCTTAGAGTGACTTGACCATCTGTGGTACAGCTAGTCCAACAAAGTCTGTCTAATAATGGAAGGTCCAAGAAGCTAGTAGCTGTTCAGTCCATAAAGCTCGATGTCTCAGCTGGCCTTCAGTATATGGTGGGGTCCTGAGGAAGTAGGCTCTCATGTGGGGGAAGGAGTGGACTTGCCTGTGACAGTGAGGCCAAGCAGGCAGGCAGAGGGCAGGCACTTCCTTTTCCCATGTCCTTTACGTGGGCTGCCACCGGAAGGCATGGCCCAGATTCAAGGTGGATCTTCCCACCTCAGAAGAGCCCGCTTGTAGTTGAGCCTCCCCAGTCAAGTGATTCAGTCAAGAAGAATCCTTCACAGGTGCACCCAGCTGCTTGGGTTTTACTTAATTCCAGATGTCGTTGTGTTGGCAGCCAAGAATAGCCATCACACTTGCTCTGTCACTCTCCACCTTCCTTCCTTGAGACAGGGTCTCTCTCTGAATTCAGAACTAGCGTGGGGGTCCTCCTTTATTTGTCCCACCCTCAGCACTGGGGTTAGAAGGTCGAATTCCCCCACACCCAGCTTTCTAGATGGGCGCTAGGGATTTGAATGTAGGTCCTCCTGCTTGTACAGCAAGTGATCGTCTCCCTAGCCTCCTGTGTTTACTTCTTTTATTTGTATAGGACAGTTTTGCCATTTCCTAAGTAGTCAATGAAAACTTAAGCAATTATTGTACTAGGCATTTAGTAATCAGTCAATAAATGTTTATAGATACAGTGAACAAATAGTTGCCAGGTTTATTCAAGATTTGCAATAAAGAGACTATATAGTAATAAATTATATTGTTATATGGGAGAGAGAAGTAAAATTTCTAGTGTCTGAAAGCATAAGCCTCTTATATTATGAAAAACTTTTTAAAAAGGTATCAGTCCGCTCTTAAAAGGTTACATTGACACAGATTCTGTCCTATTTTGTTTGCATACTCTAGAGTGGAGAATCTCAGTATTAATTGGAGGAAAGATGAGTATACTGCTGTTTTTAAGACCTTATCAGGTCTCTGGAAAGTTAATGTCCTGTCATGGGGTCTGTTTGCTCTATGTAGCTAATCTGCAGAGTCATGGAAATGCCTTGATTAATATGTTAGAGGAAAATAAAATGGCTTTGAAAAAATATAACAATCTCATACATATTAATTTATATTTGTATGGAATTGGACATAATTTTCAGTATGAATGGAGGCCTGGTCTCCCAAGAAACCAAATGGATGAGGCAAATTGATTCTTATTTATTCATTTGAGATAGGCTCTCTTGGAGCCCAGGCTAAAACTTACTATGTAGCTGAGGAGTACCTTGAACTTCTGATTCTGCTGTCTCCTCCTCCCAAATGCTAGGATTATAGACATGTACTATCACTTCCAGTTTTGTGTGGTACTGAGAATGGAACCCAGATCCTCATGTGTGGTAGGCAAGTGCCTCTGCCAGCTGAGCTACACCCATAGCCCAATATTGTGCTGGATAGGTCTAGTTGTTTTAGTTACTTGTGTTTGTGTATTTAGGGAGCAAATATTAACCACTGACTATTTTCCTGGCTTATTCTGAAGCCATGGGGTTATTCGAGCCAGCTGCTCAGTGTTGTTCTTTTTCTTCTTTCAAGGGATTATGGTACCACTTGCCTTCAGGTCCTCGCACAGGCTGTCCTTTCTGATTCAGACCCAGGCCATTCACAGGGCAGCCCTCAGCTCCAGCCCTCCAGACCGTGTGTCCGTTTGCTGTCTTGTCTTTATTCCCTCACTGCTCCCGCCAGGTCCTGAGTCCCTGGAGCTTTACTGGATGTGGTGACGTTCACACCCAGCACTAGGGTGGCAAAGAGAGGAGGAGCCCTAGGGTTTGCCATTCAACCAGCCTTGCTGTATAAGCAAACCCTGGGCCAATGAGAAACTGTGTCTCGAAAACAAGGAAAACAATTGGACAAGATACCAGAGATTTACCTTTAGTTTCTGCACACACAGACACACAGACATAGACACACAGACATAGACACACACACACACACACACACACACACACACACACACACACACACACACACACAAACGTGCATCTATACCTTCATCTCCCCCACAGGAGCTCACACCAGCACACGAGCGCACTCCAGCACAGAGGAATAGAATGGACGTATCTGTGGTGCCATTAGGGATTCAGGAAACATGACCACTGTTTCTCTGTCCAGCCCTGCATCCTCACCTATGTAGTCTGTCTTTAGGCTATGACCTGAGATACTCATGTAACCACCACTTCCCCGTCCTTTTTCTTCTTCTTTTCTGCAGAAAGATGTAGCAGTGAAGCCCCAGGAGCGAGCGGAGAAGCGTCAGACTCCCCTGACCAAGAAGAAACGCGAAGCTCTCACCAACGGCTTGTCTTTTCACTCCAAGAAGAGCCGGCTCAGCCACTCACACCACTACAGCTCGGATCGAGAGAACGACCGCAACCTCTGCCAGCACCTCGGGAAGAGGAAGAAGTTGCCCAAGGGACTCCGACAGGTGAGCAAGCCTGGTTCCTTCTTTCCCAGGACCTTCTTTCTCTTCCCTCCTGCGCCTCTGCAGTTCTCAGTGGGTGACAGTTTCCTTAAGGTGATGATGCAGTGGAAAGCTGTGTGCTCGATTCTCAATAATAGGGTCACACTCTACGTGTGTTCTCTGTACTTGACTATCACTCCAGCCTTGCCACTGTTTCCCTTCAGTGTTTGCTGCACATGAGAGCTTCCTGTAGTACTGCTGGTGCAGAGAGCTGGCCACATGGTACAGACGGCCTGCCTCCTGTAGAGATCTTGATGGTGAGGGCAGGTGGCTTGGAGAAACTGGTCGTAGTCACTGGACATCACAGGGTTCTGGCGTGCTAAAAATGGTGGTCTGTGCGTGGTCAGGCCCTTACATAAAATTCATACTGTGGCGCTTGGGAGGACAGTGGCCCTGAAGTGTGCCCATCTGTGTGCCTCTATTGTTCTCCACACCCCTGAGACCCCAGGATGGTCTTTGTAATTGTTTGAAGAGAAGAAGTTTCGCGATGGGGGTGGTCTCTGGCTTGCTAACCATGAGCTTACAAGAATCCACAAGCAAATATAGCGTGCTGCCCATGGAAATCCCTAGGGGAGCTGGATTGATAATGAGGAATCAAGTTGTTTTCTTCACACCTTTGATTTAGTGCCTGTAGAGTTCCTGGAGTCCTGCGTGTGTTTAGTTTGCATTTAGAGAGGCTCTTGGGTGGGACTGGCTGTCACTTAAAAGGAGCTGAGGAAGGAGTTGTTGGAGTTGACAGAACAGGGGCTGCCAGAGCCATTTCTCGTTTGCAGAATATAAGATCTGAGAGCACAGAAAACACTGGGTCTACAACATCCCTGCTCATCACAACCATCTCTCATGTTCTGCACCAGACACCAATCCCCAGACTGTGTCTATGAGCCAATGGAATCTCGACTGTAAGACCTTTACAGCTCGATCACGGGCAGCCTGGTGTGGAAGTCCCCTGTGTATAACTTCAGAAGTGTATTCTGAGTGATGACGTTCAGTTAGAGGTTTGGAAAGCTAAAAAGCCCTGAGAGGATAGAATGAATGGGCTGACTGGTGTCATAAAGGGCGTGAAGGACATCCGTGTGTAGAGACACGGAGAGTGATGGGTGTCGGTGAGAACCCAGAAGACCTGTATCAGAATGTCTTCAAATATGACCCAGGGCACTACCATACTCACTTGTCAGTAGTATTCTTTATCTATAGTTACACTGTCTAGAGTCACTGTGCTCCAGTCCTCCGGTGTATAGCGTAGCTGTACATTCGTGCAGTAACCCTGTCTCGTAGGTACTTGTGTGTGTACTTTAGAGAGATGAAGAGGAAGAGAGGAAGTCGCTTGTCAGGGAACTCCTTGCCATGCGGGCTATCGACACGAGCTGTCTAGTCCATTTAGTACCAATATATAATTTTGCTAGCTAGCTCTTATATTTTAAATTTGCCCATAACTGTTAATCTATGTATCGCCACGTGTTCCGTGGCTTTACCTGAGTCCCATTACATGTTGCTCCTTGGGCGTCTCTTTCAACTTTCTTCCCGTCTCTCTGAATTTCCCGCCTGCCTCTAAGTTGCCTTGTCAGAGGTCAGATGGCTTTATTTATCAACCAATCAGAGAAACACATAATTGCAGCATACAGAAAGACAGTCCCCCTTCAGTGTGTATGTTGGAGTAATGGCTCTGTAAAGATGTTTAAATGACAGAAGGAACATTTGTAGGGTAAGGTGCCCTTTCTTGTGTAAACATTGATTGGCAAAACAATACATTTAGAATTCTGGGACTAGATGGAGGTCATTGAGGTGGCTCAACAGGTAAAGGCCCTTGCTGCCAACCCCAGTGACCCATGTTTAATCCTGGGGACTCACATAGTAGAAGGAAAAGAACCCAGTCCAGCAAGTACACAAACTCACAAACACCCTCTCCCCGCCCCCCTCCTCACAGTGTCGTTAAAATACTTTAGAAAGAACTGTATGTAGGTGGGTTTGCTTTTGTATTGAGCTAGATGCCAAAACATATCACAGTCACTTTTCTCCGTCCCTGGACTCCTAGCAGGTAGAGTGACTGAATCTGACTGTCTCAGGTGGAAGGGGTCCTCAGAGTGAGCCTTGAGGAGAGTTTTTACATTAATGGGTTGTCCTTTAGTGCCTCTGGCTGAGGGAGTGACAGTCTGAAAACTTACAAAATGACAGTGGGCATGAGAAGTGAGGACCTGGTCTTCCTTCTTGACATGGGGAGAGTGAATTAATTTTGCATTCTATTAGGGTGCTACTTCCTGAGCAGGCAACTTAATACATGGCTTTCCTGTAATTATGGAAGACATTACTCTTTAGTAGAGAGGAAATAATAGGATTTTTTTTCCCTGAGAGTCTGTTGAAGGCAACTAATCTTTTCACTCTGAGAGTGCAATTATATACTTTTAAGAGAGAAGGGGGAGAAAAAGGTGTAGTTCTAAAACCAAATTGCTTTTCCCTTCCCTTGTCTGATTATAAAACCACGGCTCCTGTGATATGTTTCCATTCTGTCAAAAGAAAGTGTTTTAATTGGCACTTAGCTTATTTGCTGGATTATGTTTTTTTTTTAAGGATAAATACATACTATCTTAGAAGAGAGCTGATCAGCAACTGCCTTGGCAAATGGTTGCAGGTTTGAACAACACTGTCCCCAGTTCTCAAAAGAGCAAAGAAATAAATCTGGTCAAAGGAGCAAATTGCTATGACACAAAATAGTTGAATGTCTCTGCAACCTGCTATTTTGAAAACTTACTCCTTGAAAAAGACATGAACCATGTTTACCCTCTTCCTCCAAAGTCAAATCCCACCGACGTTCACCCTAGGGAACTAGTGACTTTGGGGTTGCTTATAGTAATATGGGGGACCCGAAAGGGGCAGCAATGGAAAACTTTCACTTAGCATATTTGATGGTTTCTCCATGGCCACATAGATGGCATTTCTTTAGTTAGCCTTTGCCAACCTGTGTGCACTAGTACCTCCATAAACCCAGAGACCTCTTGTAAATGGGCCAAATTATATACAAATGGCTGCCAGTTGGCTGAAGTCTCAGATGCGGTCCCTATGATTCCCTACTTCTCTTTATGAGGGAATGTCAATAGTCTACAGGCCCCATCATGGTGGAAAAACAGGTCTAGCCAATCTCATGAGATGGGTGGCTGTTTGCCTTGTTGGATAGCTCATTACAACACTTAGTTAGGTGATGATTCTCCTGTGTAGAGCTGCTGAGTACCTATGGTGTGAGCAGACATTGGATGCGTTAGCTTTAACTGGTGATGAGGCAGGGGATGCAGTTTACTGCTGCTTTGACTTGGGGGCATATGGAGAGCAAACAGTACCTCTCCATAGGACCTTCCTTCTTTAATTGGGAAACTGTCACACTGTAACCACCAAGCAATACAAAGCTATATGTTTCCTAACCCTCTAGCCAAATTATGACTCCTCACAGAGCTTTTTTCGAAAACTTAACCCTTTTCTGAGCATTAAGGAAACTCTGATTTTCTTTCTTATAGGTCTTAACTTCTAGACCAAAGGAATTTCTGCTTTCAAAATTTAGTACTGTGCAGTTTAAAGCCCCGAGAAGACAAAAAAGTTTTAAAAAATAGTGTAGCCATGATGAAAAGTTGATGAGAGTTGGGGAGAACTCTGAGTTAACTTCAACTGAAGTTCTAAATCTTTGTTCAATCAATTTGTTTGTCCTTTCAAATATGAATTGTGTTGGAGGAAGTAGTCTAAAGCAAGTGAGAGTCCATCATTTGGTTATATGAACATATATGTATATGTGTGTGCGTGCGGTGGTTGTGTGATGCACATGGATATGCACAGATACATGGCTATATATCTGCAAGTGTACATGTAGGTCAACCTCATGTATTGTTCCTCAGGAGACACTGTCTTCTTTATTGAGACAGGGTATCTCTGCCCAGGAGCTTGCTAATTCAGCTAGACTGGCTGCAATAGGGGTGATGGAGGTTGTTGTCAAGGAAATGGTTGTCCCTGGCGTGAACAAAAATTCAATGATGAGGAAAGACAGAAGGTCAAGGCATGGATAAAGGAAAAGTAACAGATTTATCCTTTTAGGATGAGAGAAACCTAAGGTTGAAAGCCCATTAAACGTAAAATGCCTTGAGTAGTTTATAAAGCCCCCGAGTCCCCTTTCCCATCTTGTCCTATCTAGATACCTACCCCTATGCCTTTTTGACATTTCTCATAAAAACATCTTTTGGGAACAAGAAGCTGCCGTCTCAGGGAGTCTGCCCTAGTTTTCCTCACATACCCATGTTCCTAGGTACTCTGATATATCACTCTACTCTCAGAGTTCACCACACACTGGGAGGGGGCAATAACCTCTCTTAAGTGCATCTTGCTGGTGTGTGTGGGGGCGCGGTCTGTGGAATCCGGTCAGTGTGTTGCCAAGAGAGGTGACTCTTAGGCAGTTTCCTGTGGCGAGCTCAGGGTACTGTGACAGAATTCTTGCAGGCAGTGCATCTGGAGCTCCGTCTGTACAAGCAGAGGGGCAGAAGGAGTAGAATCCTAGAGGCTACTTTAGCATAGCCAGAGTCTGGCTTCCTTTTTCAGGAAAGTCCCATGTAATATAGTAGCAACCAGTCCAGGACTGGTCTCAAGAGTGATGAACCCAGGATCTGTTTTTGACCACTTTCATGGCTGTTGATGTTTATACAGTCAATGTGAGATCTCATCTAGCTGGCTTCTAGTGAGGGAGAGAAGAAATTCAACCATTTGAAATTAGTCGTGGACGTGACTCTCTTGGCAGTAGGTAGACACTGCAATGTTGGGATTGAGGCAAATTCGTGATATTCTGTGTCTGGTAAGCCTTATTTTTTCTTATTGAAATCATTTAATGAAAAATAGTCAGAATAACATTTCATATGAAATTATGTCTCATATCGAGGGAGTGTGGTCCTTTGAACTGTTACAGAAACATACCAAACATTTTCTTCTTTAGTTATACTTTCTCCCGGGTATTTAATACCACACTGATAGCCAGCATTTTCGTGTGTGTGTGTGTGTGTGTGTGTGTGTGTGTGTGTGTGTGTGTGTGTGTGTTACTGTCAAGGTCACTTGAGGATCTGGTCCACAGGATCAGATGGGCTTGAGAGGAACCCCTGTCTCCTCTAGCCTGCCTTTTAGCAGTTGTTCCATTTATGTGAAGAAAGTCAAAGGCCTCACTTGACTGTGGCTTGAAATCAGGGAGGGAAATTTGCATCTTTATTAACCCTTCTCTTTGTAGACTGGACACTGGGTACAGCTCACTAGATGGGCCTTTCTGAACAAGAGAACAGATGACTCCCCACTGTTACAGAACTTTCTGAGAGATGCCTTATCATCTTCTATGGTCAACTTGACTTTGGAAAACAAGGGGAAGATATTCTCTCTTTTAATCCTACTGACGGTCTTAGTATAACTCCTAAATATATTTACTGAAAACCAGGTTAGGCACACCAGTGTGATACTCTTAACTACTGTGTAGTATTTAGATAAGTCTTGGACCAAAACTGAACAGTTAAACTTTGATGAAATGAACATCTTTGTCCTTTAAGCCATCCTCATAATTATTATGGCAAGTGGACCAATAGCTCCTGTGATTTAAGTAGAGATTTTACATCAGTGTATTGTACTTTGATCTTTTACATACCTTACTCAGGCACTTGTAACTTGCTTAAGCTTTCCAGCTTTCCTTTTTCATTCTTGATAATCATACAACCATGTTATGAGATACAGTAATATTAACAAATCCATAGTCAGTGAGCCTGGCCTTGATGGTCTTTTGCAAGCTGGTACAGATGATGCCATGGCAGTTGTTTGGCTTGGGAAATAGTGTTGTGTAGCTCCACCTTAGATAATGAAATTTGAATCCAAATTGCATACATTATAACTTAATAGGTAGTGTTAAACCTGTGGGGCTTTGAAATTCATGATAACCCTGTATGGGTATTGAGTGTTAGGTAGGAGCCTTTCCCCTCTCTGGAAAAATTACTACATAGAATAAACTATGGTAGAATTTTTGTTTGACATTGTAAATTGCAACCTGCAGACATATGACTACTTCCAAGAACAGAGGTTGATCATGGCACCTATCTTTCTAGTTGGAGCTGTTATTTGAGATATCCAGGGCAGCACCACCCTGTGCTGGTGTTACATGCTGGCCTTACCTAGAGAGAGGGTCGTGTTGGTGCAGGAAGGCCAGGTGAACAAGCCTTCTGATGTAGTTCCTCCTCTCCTGGTGGAACAGCATGTCCAGTGAATGCCTTTTCCTGCTGGGACTGCTACCCAAGGTTTGTCTTTTATTTTAGTATGACTAACACTGTCTTGGGAGCACCCTGCGATATTGGTTATTGTAGAAATTACCTTACAAAGGCAGACTTATAATGGAAAACTCAGATTAAACAAATCTAGCTCCAGCCACATTTCTGAAGACGTGCTAATTAGTTTTGAGTGAAAATCTAGGCCAAAAACCACACAGGTATTTATCCAGTGTGACTGCAGAGCCAACAGAAGTCTGGAAACCGGAGTGTTTGAAACATGAATGTAATTTGGGATTGAAGTTTCATAATGAAAGGACATATGAACTTTGCTAGGTGCTCTCTCATAAATTTGCTGTAATAGCTAAGTGCCTGGAGGTACCTGGAGCGACTGTTAGGAAATATGAGCTGCAGTCAAACCATTTTAACTCATGCTTCAGAATCTCGTTCAAAACGTTAATTGGGATTTCATTTGCTTTTCAAAAAATCGGGGAATGAGCACTCTGGCTGGGGAAGCCCTAGGTAGGCTTACTGCAGATCTTCACCTCTCCTTCTGCCCCAAATCCAGTCCTCCAGGTTCATTCCCAGCTCTGCAACAGAACTCCTGCTGCAGCCTCCCTTACCCATCCCCAGTGGGTCACACAGATCTTCCCCCTCCAAGTCCATCCCCCAGTCATTGCTGTATCTCAGCTTCCAGCTCCTTGCTCTTGTTTCTAGGTTCTTGGCTGCAGCTCCAGACTCCAGCAGGAACCCCCAGGCTGCTCTGGCCAGGGAAACAAATAGGCTTACTGTAGATCTTTATCTCTCCCCCAGTTCCTCCAAATCCAATCCCTTAGTCTCACCCCTAGCTCTGCAGCAGACCACCTGCTGAGACACTCCCCCCCCCAATCTTTCTCCTCCATCTCCTGTGGACTACACATATCTTCCCCTCCATTGTTTTGTCCAAGTCCCCAACTCCAGCAGGCACTTCCTGGGAACCCACAGGCCACCCTGACCAGGGAAGCAGGTAGGCTATTCGAAGATGCTCACCTTTCCCTGCATTCCTCCCCAAGTCCAAATCCCGGTCTCATCCCCAGGTCTATAGCAGGCCTTCTGCTGTGGCCTCTCCTCACTGTCTGCCCCCATTCAGAGGACTAACTAAACATACCCTGGTGGAGCACCTTGTTTTCCTGCTTCCTGTGAATTCATTCCCTCAGTTCTTCCCCCTTCCTAAGTGTCAGCTCCCCAAAACAGAAATGCCTAGTGTTAATCTGTTTTTCTGGAATAGCCAGTGGCCACACCTATCAGGACCCCAGAAGAATTCCCTACCAGACAACACAGTTATTATGCTCTCCTAAGAACCAGAGAGGAAACAGAAGCTAAGGAACAAAACATCCAGGTAGAAAACACAAGATCAGATATTAGCACCTAGAATTACAATCTTCACTACCAGATGCCTATATGCCAGTGTAAAAAAAAAACACAATGAAGACCAGCCAGTACAATATGTCTCCACCAGAGCCCAGCAACCCTACCACAACTGCCTCCAACAAAGCTGAAGCACAGGAAGAAGAAGACCTTAGAACAGCCTTTATGTGTATGATAAGAGATCCTTAACGAGTGAATGCCTTAAAGAAATCTGGGAAAACACAAGCAGTGGAAGGAAATGGATAAAACCATTCAACACCTGAAAGTGGAAGTAGAATCAATAAAGGAACTCCAAATTTAGGAAATCAGGACCCCAAAACTTTTGGAACTTGAACAGTTGGTTCAGAAGGGTAGGGTAGGATAGAACTCCTTTGATTTAAAACTGTATTTTGGGAGCTGAGAGATGTCTCAGTGGTAGAAGTTATGTATTGTGCTGCTCTTGCAGAGGAACCAAGTTTAGTCCTCAACATCATTGTCTGGCCATTCACAATCTTCTGAGAGACATCAACTGCAGGGGATTCTAATGCCTCTGGCTTCTCAGAGGACCTGCAACCAAATACAGTCTCACATACAAACATGCGTGCATAATGTTTTTTTCTGTCGGCTTAGCAGCTACAACTGAATCTACTGAAATCTTAATTATTGTCTTCTCGCTCCCACTGGCTTTACAGGCCTCAGCTTGGAGGGGCTTCTGGGGTGGCTCTGATGCAGCTGCTATCTGGAGATTTAAATTAAGTCTCTGTCATTCTAATATCAATAAGATGCAGGAGTCAGAAGCTGGGGTGAAAACCTGCTAGCTCAGAGAGGGTGAGTAGCAACTAGCTGACTTTGTTTTTTGGCCCAAGACAATGCCAGAGACTTGTCTCTTCTCTTGTCCCAGAACCAAGAGAGCTCAAAATCTAGTCCCCACCCTTTCCTTGCTGTGTGTTTTCTCTATCCAAATTACTGACTTCTCTTTGGCCCCTCATTCAAGGTGTAACTTGACTGGACAATCTCAGGAGGGTCAGAGTGCAGTCAGAATATTCCACACCACATGCACACAGACAATGAAAAAATTAAAGTACAGTTGAAAGCTGTACTTTTTGGGGACCCGTTGAAGTGTACATTTTTCCCCCTTTCGGAGGACACCAAGTTATCAACCTGTAGTCCAATCACGGCTACAGAATATGAAGCAATTCTCTAATTCCTGCTTACAGCTATCCCATCCCTACACAAGTCTGTACACGACAGGTATGAGTAGGAGTTGGGAGTGGGTGGGTGACTGTGGTTTATAGTGGTGTTGGTGGGGATCCAAGCAGATGGCTGTGATAGCCACGTGCCTTGAGATTCCCGTGGGAGTTGATGGCGGTGGCAGGCGACTCATAATGTGCTATTTACAGTTTGGGTTTGCAGTCTTCCAGTGACATCTGAATGCTCTTTAGCAACTGCTTTCATTACTGCCTTTCGAGGAGTTGCTAATTGAAAATGAAATAGTGGGTGGGCTTTGATTCAGGCAGGCAGGGACAGATCCATGTGGTAAATGGTCGTTGAGAACCGCTGGGCATCTTTACACCCAATGTGTGGACCTTTTTCGAAATCTGAGAAGTCAGAGGTGCATTTGGAGATTCTGCACTCAGATACTCCCTGCCCAAAGAATCATGGGTACACCTGGGGGCGTGGAATGGAACCTGAGTGAACACTGCTTATTGTCCGCTCTCTATGTGTGACTAAATATGTGCAACTGTGTGATGTCAGTTCTGCTAATATCTTGTAATAGTCTCGTGAGCTCACCATGGGACATCATCTGTTTTCTTCCTCTACTTGTATGCACAGTTACTCCACTATTGTGATTGATTACACGATCTCTTTTTTTGGATGTGTGTGTGTTGGGGTCTGGAGTGTACAAGTATGTGGACACAAGGAGGCCAGAGTGCAACCTTTGATGACAGTCCTCAAGTACTGTTCACCTCATTTAGAGACACCACCTCTTACTGGCCTGGAACTTTCTGATTCATTAGGATGAGTGACTACAAAACCCCAGGGGTCCACCTGTGTCTGCCTCCCCCAAACTTGGGTTGCAAGGATGCGCCATCATGCCTAGCTTTTTCGTGTGTGTTCTGGGGATCTAAGTCAGGTCCTTGGCTTTTACAAGTCAGTCACGGAGCCATCTTCTCAACCCCTGGTTGTTTGATCTCTTGACCGTTGGATCTGCTGTGTATTCAGGGTTTTTTTTTGTGTGTAGCTTTTCTGCCTATAAATCCCTTCTCATGATAGAGCTCTGATGGAGGTAGGCATGGTGTCTAGCACAATGAGAGGAGAAGTCTGTTTGGACTCGGAAGGCAGATGATGATCGTGGTTTAACATAGGGTTGTGTTGTGTCCTTTATCTTCAGATCTGGAGCATCTGCAGTGTTATTGAAATTGTCATTCTCCTCAATGTTTATGTGTGGAATTGTTTTATTACTCATTCTCAAAATAGTTTTGCATGGCGAATTCATATGCTGAACAAGGAATGGCCTCAAGCTTGGAGATGTTGTTGACTTTCTTTTTAAGTGAACGTGAAGATGGGTATAATATCAGTCTATTCTTTTTCTCTTTCCCCCTGAACACTTCAGTATCTATTATTTAGGACAGAACTATTCTGAATCATATGCTTTGTTTGACTGGTAAGTGTTTACTCTTCTCAGCCCCTGAGGCTAGGGCTGAAGAGACCTCCATGTCATATCCTTTTCTATTGTACTTAACCCTCAGTCCCAGTAGACTTGTTTTGCTATGGGAACCCAGCTGTTTTAAAGCACCTGGCTACTGCTAGGTCCTAATGGTAGTAAAGCAGTAGTTTTGGTATTCTAAATAAAGGCCTGCATTTTGGCTGTGGATACAAGAGCTGATTTTGTACCAGGTAAAAAGAACACAGTTCTTGGCTGGCGATCTGGTGCTTTTCCCATCCAGTGGCGTGCACCCTTGCACCAATGCTCTAACCTACACACAGAAGCAGGAACTAAAGGAGCTCATGCGTGCTGGGTCAAACTGACATCTTCTAGGTGGCCTGCTGAGTCGTGC
This sequence comes from Peromyscus maniculatus bairdii, assembly GCF_049852395.1. Taxonomy (NCBI): domain Eukaryota; kingdom Metazoa; phylum Chordata; class Mammalia; order Rodentia; family Cricetidae; genus Peromyscus; species Peromyscus maniculatus. The sequence continues at coordinate 23,902,699 of NC_134874.1, read as the reverse complement.
CACGTGGCCCCTGGATCATTTCTACCTACATTCATTGATCATGGCTCGGCAGAAGCTGCCGCTGTTCCCAGGCTTCTGCCTGCAGTGATGCTGATGGAGAGGGTCATTTCATAATCACTGTTTGCACCTGCGTTTGCCCAGGAAATGCTGGTGTCATACATCTTGAAAGCATGCAGCGCCAAGCTGGACAGGTCCTAATTGCCAGGATGATTCTGAAGGGCTGAGATTGGCTATAATTAGATTGAGAAGCAATTAGCTGCCTTGTCTGCATAGGGACTGTGCGGAGTCATGCTTCTTTTCAAGGGGTGGTCTTCAGACCACCTGATTCAGAGCTTGTCTCATGCTTGTGTGTTTTCAGTTGTCATCCCTGGAGGTGACTCTCTGCAGGTGCTGCAAGAGTCAGCCATTAAACTTTACTTGGAGCCAGCAGGATGGCTCAGTGGATGAAGGCAGTTGAATTGTGTTCGCAGAATCTTTGTGAAGAACAGAACAGAACCCACTCCTTCAAGATGTCCTCTTACCTCTACAGTAGCACAGTGGCACGTGCTATATACCTCCTGTCACCACCACCCCAAAACAATTTAGGGGGAGGGGCTTCATTTGTGGGTGAATACTTGTATGCACGCATGCATGCATGCACATGTGTACATGTATAGGCCAGGGTGCATGCAACCTTGTGGTCCTTCCTCAGGCTAGCTCCCCACATGTTATTTATTTTAATTACAAAATAGGATACTTCTGGAACATCATAAAAAATTTTAAAGAAACACCTTTTGTGAAATTAATTTCATCAATGGCGTAATATCCTTGTTTGGTGCATTTCTATACTGAGGTCTCTTCTACCACATTGTTCACTAAAAAGAAGTGCTTTGGCCCCATGCTGTGGACACATCCACTTCTCACCTTGTGGTTTCCTGTTTGTCCTAAGAGTTGATTAGAATGATCCCAGAACAATGGTGCTCCAGTCTCTTTGTGCCCATCAACCCCTCAAATGAAACAGCTCTAAGTGTGTCAGAGGTTTTTGTTTTCCTTAGGTTAAATTTCCCTGCATTAAAAGATAATGATGCTGAGCCTTTAAAGCCTACAACTTTGGGGTCTGACTTGATGGTTCAGTGTTTGCAGAGTCCCTGTGTTTGGTTCTCAGCAACCATATCCACAACCTCCTGTGACTATCTTCAGGGAGCTCTGACATCATCTTTTCATCTCGTTGTGTACCTGCATACTTGTGACATATAGATATTACAGGTGAATAAAAGTCAATCTTGAAGTTGATAACTTTAATTTAGGTCCCCTCCTAGATCTACAAATGTGTCATTATTTGGGGGTTTCATGGCACAGACTGATTGCTTTTCTTCATAACCAAGGAAGTTTCAGCTTAGTAAAGTATTAACCTTGGAATTTCTGGTTTGCATTCTGCACATTCTGAAGGAAATATTTGGCTTTCTTGTTTAAGGAGTAGAAGCTACACCTAGAACTTAGCAGTTGCCTGTGGCATGTCAGTAACAGATAGTGCTTGTTTCCATACACTGTTCGGAGGCCGGAAATGTTCTTTTCCTCATGAGGAACAGTTGCTACTGAAATTGTCGTACCACATTTAGAAAGGTTATTAATAGTGACTTTTGACTTTAAAAAATGCAGTAATCAGGGAGAAGGGGAAAGCCTCTGATGTTGAGTGAAATACAATGCTGGGTAACGGGCCCGGTGTGCTTTGCTAGAATATTGAATGGTGTTTTTTGAATCTTCATCTTCTCTCTTGCATTATTTATTATCACCTGGCTTCATGTCTCTGTTTCTTCAATAGGCAGCAGTATGTGAAGGGTAGTTTTATGAAATGCTGATCTTTGAGCCAAATGACTATTACCATCTTTATCAGAAAGACTATGATTATTTATAAGAGACCCTCAAAGTTGGGTCACTGGATATTCCCTCATAGAAGGAATGGTAGGCCAGGGTCATTATACCCTTACCTGAGATTCTAGCTACCACTTCCTGGGCCACTTACCCATGCTCTTGATAGAGCATATAGAGGGTGGAATTTAACAGAAGCAATGACTGAGTCTGTGCAGCAGTGCGAAGTTCTCATCCAGTCTGGAGTGAACCATTTCAATGAGGTGGCTGTTAAAAGGCCCTCTTGCTTATTGTAGGTAATCATTCACCCATGCTCCTGTAAGCCCAGTGAACTCATTGGTTAGCTAAAGCTAGAATTGGTTGAAATTTGAGTTCTTTCAACCTGTCCTTGGTGTCCTATCTCAGATGCGTAAACTCGTGTTCACTTCTCTATAGGACTAGTCATACAATCGTTGTGGACTGTTTAGGTGGAATATGAGGACCTCCCACACTTTTACTGTTAAGGTACTGGATTTAGACAGGTGATTTCAGCAGCTCTTGCCATGCTATATCTACAGCCCATCTTACTCTTTGCTATTCTGTCCTTGAGCTGTCTTTCAGCTTTACACACTCCATCCTCTCTGGTGTGCCCCTGGACTTAGCCTCAATGGCATGAGGAACCACTAAGACTGGGTTTCAGCATTTTTTTTTTTGAGAGACAGGGTTTTGTGTGTGTGTGAGTGTGTGTGTGTGTGTGTGAGTGTGTAGCCCTGGGTGTCCTAGAATTTGCTCTGCAGACCAGACTGGTCTCAAACCAGTTTTCAGCTTTTGCCTCAGATTTTTTTTTTTTTTTTGATGCCTGTTCATGCTGTTTCTTTCTATGAAGCATTTATTTTTATCTTTAAATGAAGCTTTTCCCTTTTAAGAGACACACACATAAAGGTTGTAGGTATTAATGGGGTGCCTGTGTTTGGCATGAGTATATATTGAACAATGTTTAAATCAGGTAAAACATGCCTGTTTTCTCAAACATTTTTCATTTTTATAGTTATAAACTGTTTTCCCAATTTTATTACATTTTCTTTGTATCTTGTGTGCATGTATGTGTGTAGGGAGGGTGTATGTGTGCATGTGCCACGGAATACCTATGTCAATTAGTGCACAGCTTATGAGCATTGTTTCTTTCTTCTGTGTGGAGATAGAGATCAAACTCAGGTTCTCAGATTTGGCTTCAGTACCATCTCACCAACCCATGGAAAACTTTTTTGGTATATATTTCACAATGTTTAAATGTAGATTAAGCATGTTTGTTTTCTGAAGCATTTATCATTCTTTAATGGTGGAAATGTTAAAAATTGTTTCGTTTTGAAACAGATGCTGTAGACCTGGTATTCACAGTGATTGTTCTGTACCATGGTAGCAAGAGCTGCTTGTTATAACTGTGAATAATTTCTCAACCTTTTCCATACTCCCACTGCCACCCAATCTCAGGTAGCCATCATGATAATCTCAAATTCTGTGTAACTGAATTACTTTGGGATTCAGCATGCGTGAGACCATGTGCTGCTCCCCATGCGTGACCTGTTTCACGTCAGAGAATCTCTGGTTCCAGCCCTCTTGTTGCATGGCAGGGTTTCATTCATGTTTTATGGGCTGAGACTAATAAATAGTGCATATCAGGAAATGGGATTCTAAAACCCACCCGTCTCCGTTCCTGGAAGGGGGGAGGGAGAGAGAGGCTTTTCTCATGGTTTTGGTTCCCATTCCTATGCTCTGCTGTGTGTCACAGTGACCTTTTGTGTCATGCCTGTGGTCATATGTTCCCAGAAGCCGGCCTTCTTTCTCACTTCTCTCAATAGCAAAATTAAAATTCCATTCCGACTGATGGGTAGTGTTTGGTTCCCCCAGTGGGGTCCTCTGCCTCTCTTACATTCCTCTCACTCCGTCTGCAGCCTCCACGACTCTCCTCACCTTCCCACCATAGTCACCATGCACACGTTCATCTTCTCTGGAGGTGATCCTCCTCCCAGTTCTTTGGACTTGACTTCCAGTTTCATCTCTTCAGGGAAGCTTTGTCTGCCCATATCCTTTACCCCAGGGAATGCCTGGGCTCCTCTCTCTTCTGTACTTAGATTTTTACCTCCTTAACACTTAGCATGACTTACAGTTTCAGGTCTGTCATTTTGGTTTCTTGTTTACTTGACACAAGGTCTCATGTAGCCCCGGCTTTAAACATGCTATATTTCTGAAGATTATCTCAGGACTACTGATGTCCTGCCTACATTTCCTGAGTACTAGGATTATTGTTATGTGCTACCGCTCTGTATTTGAAATGCTGGGTCTGGCTCTTAGCGTTTTGTGTATGCTATATAAGTTCCCTGATAGCTGACCTACATCCCTACTCCTGCCTTTGTTTCTAGTATTTTTTCACACATCTTCCCCTTGCTCTATACTGCAAGCTTTCCAGATTAGTGGTATCCTCTACATTTTCTCCACCAAGTCATGCATTGTCTTTCAATTCATGTAGAAGGTGCTGCTGGTGTGTTAACAACGGAATGATTAAGGGTTGAATGGCAGTATTTTTTCCGTCTAATGACCTTGCTAATTCCACAAACCTGATGCATTCTCACTTTAAGTGAGTATAAGAAAAGAAAGAAAAAGCAAAAGAAAACATGGTATAGAATGACTCTGGAAATACGAAACATAACTGAGACATTGTTCAATACTTGTATGTTCACCAGATTTGGCCCAGAACGGCCTGGAGATGTCATTGGTTAGGAATGCTTGGTGGTGTTGCAGAAGGCAAGATTTGGTTCCCACTGCCCACATTGGGTGGCTCACAACCACCTGTACTCTATGGGATCGAATACCCTCTCTGCACTCCATGGGCCCCTGGGCACACAGAATACACAGACAGGCAGGCAGGTATGCATGCTTGCATGCCTCACGAACACACACACACACACACACACACACACACACACACACACACACACACACACAGTCAATCTAAAAAACAATATTCTAGGAAACTCCTTTCCCTGAGAAAGATGGCACTTGCTGCTCTATGTTTCCTGCAATGTCTAAGTATTTTTTTCTTTCCAATATTCCAGCCTTTCTAAAAGGTAGAGTTGTTAATGGAACCAGAAAAGCTGGCCTTGGGAAACCATAGCTTCCCATTTCTCAGAGGTAAAAATTGTTCAAGAGAGACCCAGGTGAAAGTGGATGGGAGTGAGGTGACAGTCACTGCGTTTACTTTTACAAGTAAATAAGTATGTGTGAGATGGGGGATGTGGATCTCCTGTTTTACTTTAAAAGTGCAAACTAATTTTAGCTTCCGGAAGTAAATGGGAGATCTGTACGTCGTAAAATGATGGTCTTAGAGGTCCTCTGTCTAAACTGTTTGGACCTTCGAAACAGTATGAATTTTCATCAAGTGACCCAGTTAATCCATTTCCCACATATTTGCTCCTTCGGTAAGCCTGGACTGAGAGGCCTTTGTGTGTGAACTTTATACATGGAAGGTGTGCACTTGAAGACCAACTCTGTCATTGATGTTCTTATAGCTTCACACACACACCCAAGTGGAACCCGTAACAGTCAGCAAGGGCCAGATACACTGTTTAAGCACAGCCCTGAGGAGGCAGTAAGGTGTAATACCCCCCAACTTTGAGTACCTCCTTAGAGATGCACAGATGTTGTGAGAAATTGTTTCTTTCTCTCTGTGGCATGTTTCTCAACCTCCCTTCTGCCTCTAAAAGAAGTTTGGAGAATAAATGATGTGTCCTGAAAATATCAGCCCCTACTACAAACAGTGATTCACTGCTTGTTATCATTCCTCTTGTTTTTTATTAAAAAAAAAAAAAGACTTCAGGGTTCCTTCATTTTATCACAGATACCATTTATTAGGAATTATTCGGCTCTCATTCTTTGCAGTTTATTAAAATTAAACATATACACACATCCCATTCATTTATTATGTGGAGAGTGGGATATACATATCATGATATGTGAGTAGAAGTTAGTTTACAATAGTTGATTCTTTCTTTCTACATATAGGTCCTGAGGTCATCAGGTTTTGTCTTTATCTGTAGCAATGTCTTTATCTGCTGAGCCATCTCACTCGTCCCATATTATTAAAATTTGATGGCTCTTCAGTGTTTCCAGAAATATTTCTTTAGAACAAACAAGAGGTTATGTTTTCCATCTTTGTCTTTGTCTCTGCCTATCTGTCTGCCTGTCTGTCCGTCTGTCCGCGCGCCCCCCCCCCCCCCGGTGTATCTGTGGCTTGAGGACTGCTTATTCACTGTCTACCTTACTTTTTGAAACAGATGTCTAAGTGGCCTGGAACTGGCTAATAACTGGCTAAGCATGCTAAGCTGCGTGTCCCGGGAACCTCAGGGATCTTCTGTCTCTGCCTCCCCAGTAGCATGGTTACAGATGTGTACTGCCACACCTTTTGTTTTGGAAATGTCAATTCTGGAGATCAAACTCAGATCCTCACTTTTCTGACAGAGCTATTGCCTCAGCCTCCTACTTGTAGTTTCTAGAAACTGCCCTTCCTATAACCATTTGCTCTGGAACTCTCAGAATAATGAAGTTTATAGTTGTTTAGAAGTGTAATTTTTTTTTTTTTTTTTGGTTTTTCGAGACAGGGTTTCTCTGTGTAGCTTTGCGCCTTTCTTGGAACTCACTTGGTAGCCCAGGCTGGCCTTGAACTCACAGAGATCCGCCTGCCTCTGCCTCCCGAGTGCTGGAATTAAAGGTGTGCGCCACCACCGCCCGGCTAGAAGTGTAATTTTTTATTGATATTCTTTATAAAACAAAACCTGAAATATAGCTATCACTGCTTACTGCTGTGTTTAATTGGAAGTAGATTATTTTTTAATTGCAAGTAGAATTTCAGAACAGGAATATTTGAATAGAAATTTAGACCCAAGATTTAGAATGAGAATACTAACAGTTTCCAGTTCATTCATACAAGTTTTTTTTTTTTTTTTGAAACAAAAGATTACATATTTTAGTTTTGCCTTTGGTCATCTTAACTATTTTGCTATGAAAACTATATGTTTCTTGTGTGTGTGTGTGTGTGTGTGTGTGTGTGTACATGAGGGTGCCCATGGAGGCCAAAAAGAGCATTGGATCCTGTGGAGATGGAGTTACAGGCTGTTGTGAGCCACACACTCATCCTGGAACTTGCCCTGGAGTTGGACCAGCAAGCCTCAGAGACTCCCTTGTCTGTGGCAGCTCAGTTCTGTAACTAGAAGTGCTTGCAGCAACACTCTTTTTTTGTTGTTTGTTTTCTAAATTTTTAACACGGGTTCTGGAGATAGAAGTGAGGTCTTTGTGGTTCCACCCAAGCAGTGCACTGATTGAGCAGTGTCCCTAAACCCCAGAATGACATATTTTGAAAAGGATAACTTATGACCACGAAAATCCTCATCCGTTTATTGAAATTCACACACCAGTCTAGGAAATCGGAAAGAAAAACATTTTGGAGGACTAAGTTTTTGTAAAAATAACCTTAGCTTGTAGTGGGATAGTCTCCAAAGACTTTACAGACTGTAGTTTTGTGTTTGTTTGGTTTTCCAAACCCCCCTTCCCGGGAGGCCCCCTTTTTTCATTGTATCCTTTCCTGGGCACTTCTATTGCTGCATCGCTCGGTTACTCCAGGAGCTTTTGGTAATAGAAATGTAGGCCTGAGAGCTGTGAGTTGTAATTTTTAAGAGCCTACACTGAGCTCTTTGGGGGTCTCCAATGCTAATGAGGTAAATTTCTGTGCAAACAAATGCTCAGGGTTTGAAACCCAAGAAAGTAAAGTATGATTTGATCCTCATCATTCTGCCAAACTAAAATTCATGGGAAAATTTATTGGTGCAAGGGCTTTTCTGTTACCAGTAAATTGTATAAACTTCATAAGGATGCTGACGCCATGATATATATGCCATCTCTTTAGAAAGCTGCAGAAAAAAGTGACCTGCAGTGTCCTGAAAGTTCCATGCACCAACTCTTTTTGCACAATCATTTCATATTTTATCTGACTGAATGAAAGTGCAAAGCTGGAAACATCAGTGTTTTCCAGAAACTGCCTTGGGTCAGGATCCGAGCATTTTAATGTCAGTATTGTTTGTTTGCTCCAGCTTTCATAACCCTTAAAAACAAATGAACAAGCAAGCAAGCAAAACTGAAAAAGAAAAGATATGTGTGTGTGTGTGTGTGTGTGTGTGTGAGAGAGAGAGAGAGAGAGAGAGAGAGAGAGAGAGAGAGAGAGAGAGAGAGAGAGAGAGAGACACCGACCGTGTATGTGACCATGTGTGTGGCCTGTTTGCAGGCAATCAAGGAAGCTGGAAGAGGGGTTGGATCCCCCAGAGCTGGAGTTACAGGTTGTTGTGAGCCGGCCTGTGTAGTTGCTGGGAAATAAACACAACGTCCACTGGCATAACAGCACCTGATCTTATTAATTCTTTTGCCTTCTTTCCAGTGTGAAAACCTTTGTAAGCAGAATGCAACAGTCATTTAATAAGGGGAAAAGTTTTCCTACTGTCCTAGGTTCCTTCCTGTGGCTGTGATAAAGTATTTCTTTGAAAGAGCAAGGTAGGAGAGAAAGGGTTTTATTTGGGTTTCCATTCCAGGTCACAGCCCATCATTTTCCAGCAGTCAAGGCAGGGATTCAAAGGGAGCGGGTCCCATCACAGCGTCAGGGAAAATCAGAGGAAAATAAACGAATTCATACATGTTTTGTACTCGGCTATCTTTCCTTCCTTCCTTCCTTCCTTCCTTCCTTCCTTCCTTCCTTCCTTCCTTCCTTCCTTCCTTCCTTCCTCCCTCCCTCCCTCCCTCCCTCCCTCCCTCCCTCCCTCCCTCCCTCCCTCCCTCCTTCCTTCCTTCCTTCCTTCTTTATGCTCCAGGTCCTCAAATCAGTAAATGGTGCTGCCCACAGTGGCCCAGGTTTTCCCTCCCTTGTTAATATAATCAAGAGAAGCCCCGCAAATGTGTCCACTGGCTAGCTAGATCCAGATGGTACCTCGCTGAGGCTCTCTTCCTGGTTGGTTCTAGGTTGTAATCCCTAGCTTTAAACTCATTTGGAGAGACACGGAGAGACAATGTGGGGGTTGTTGTGTCGTCGTTGTATTTAGTTAAGTAGAAGGTATCAGCCTTGGCCTTTATATTCTCAGGGATGCCTTATAGGAAAGACAGGCTGGAAAGAGGAATCACTTACAAGTCATTCCTCACCACGGGTGCTTTTTCTGCTAGTGAAATTATTGCCTTTTCTTTGAGTCTGTGGTTACAGCGGAATGTGCTTGTCGTGTGCTCCTAGCACCATGTGAAACAGTTATACACTCTGAAATCTTCAAAACTCCCCCTTTTTTTTTTTTTGACTGCGAGCTCACTTTTAAAGATCTGGAAACATTGAATGTTTGTCATTTAGGTATTTTAGTTGGAGCTGCCATTAAATGTGTAATAAATGCAACACAGTATATGTGCTTTACATCCATGGCCCACTGTGGTGACTCTGTGTGTGATTACATGTAATCAACCACCATGGATTCTTGCATACGAGTGGGACTGAAAACCCTGAATGTAATGAATGCATGCTGCTATGTGTGCAGAGAATAGAAGCCTGTTCCTGAGAAGAGATTAAGTAGGACTTGCTACAACCCATTTGCTTGGGGATGACCGTACCTGGTGTTCTTGATCTCACGGTCACGATTTCAAGTCTTTGTAAATGAACAATCCAAACTACATTTTTGGAGCAATTCATGGCAGTGGAATGCAATTAATTATGTCTGTATTTCTTTTCTTCAATCATGAAATGTTTGCCTTGGTAAATGGTGACATCTGTGCATTAACTCCTTTGCCTCTGGGACGGTTTTCCTGTGCTCCAGTGATGGAGAATGTATAAGTTTATCAGAAATGATACCCCTTTCTGTGACTGCTTAGTAGCCATGGGTGATGCTTTGGTTATCCAAGTTCCCTGACAACTTTAAGTGGAGATCACTTCCTCCCAAAGGATCCTTGCACATCACATCACCCTTTTCCTAGTGTGCTCTTATATTGGCAGACGGGGGAGCTCCTCTTTTCTAGGGCTCTATCCTTGCACGGATTAATTACTTTGGATCATTTTAAAGCAAGTAAACTGTATAAGATACTCTTTGAAGAGTTGTTGAATGATGGAGATGCCCTCCTTTTCCCAGTCGTCTTCCTTGTGGTTTTTATAATGCCATATATTTTTCTTGGGAGAGTTTCCTCACAGCTGTATTTGTGATCTCAAGTGAGGATTTATGGGCTACAACCATCAAAGTCTCCCTCTGGCTTTGTCATCCGAGACCGCGAGTTGAGTTCAGTTTGATTCTTACGAATGCGTGAGGAGGATTTCCCCTCATCCAAATACATACGCAACTGTTTATTTTTTCATTCTGTCTCTCTAGGTTCGATTGTTTGAGCAATTAGAATTGTGTAAATTGTGAATTTTTTTTGCAGATATTATAGACAGATGTCCAAAACAGGATGTATTTGCCTGAACAAATGCCTGTTTCTGGTTTAATGTTTAGACTTGAGTGGTTTTCTTTGTTTATTTATTTATTATTTTGTTTGATTGTTTACTAAGATGGGAAAATTGAATGGAGCAGAGAGTAAAAGTTGTAGTTTTACCAGTACTAGGAGCTTGGTGAATGCTGACTGACCCAAGTATGCCAGAGATGCTGTCTACAGGCTGCCTGCTGCTTGTGAAGTCCTGGCACATCAAACCATGCCCTCTTTGGCTCTTGGGGTGTACACATGATCCTCCTTTCACTCCTGTTGCTGTGGTAAAAATATCCTGACAGGTCCAAACTGAGGAAAGGGTTTATTTGAACGCACGGTTTCAGGTTACAGTCCATCATCGCAGTGAAGGTGGTAGGAACTTGAACCATCTAGTCACAGTACTGCCGTCTTCAGGAGCAGTGAGACATGAGTGCATGCATGCTTAATATCCTCAGCTGATCTCCAAACCCTGGGGATGGTGCAGCACAAAGTGGGCTGGGGTCTTTGCATTTCGGTTAACACAGTCAACACAAATCCCCCTCAGATATGACCGACCACAGAACAACCTCATCCAGAGGATCCCTCGTTGGGACGCTTTTGCAAGCTGGTTCTAGGTTTTCCCATGTTGACTGTTAAAGCTAGCCATTGCATTCACACAGCCTCCCCAAGGCTGGATCTCTGGCTTGTGATCTCTGGCCAGCCTTGTGATTACCCACTATTACCCACTAGTGCTGTCCTCTCTCTCTACCTGCAGACAGATTTATTGGAGCACTCCCAATCTGTTTTCTTTATAACTTACCTATGTTAAGCAGGCTCGTTTTCTATGCTGTTTTAAGGAAGCTGTTTTTGTATCTTGTAAAACGGGTAACACAAAATGGACTTAACCATTAACTAAGACTTTTCTAGGACTTTGGAAATAAGTAACGTAAGCTTTGCTGTATTCTTAAAACTTGTACGTTGGCTGAAATGTATCACAAGTGTTAATTTAAGTGTGTGGGGGATCATGTTTCATAGTCCTGTCTGGGTCATACTGTTTCATTTTGAGGGTGAGTTTTGGCATCTCAGAAATGCTCTGTTCTGGGCTGTAATGTCGAATTGGCTTGTGTTGGAAAAGTATCATAGAAGGTACTTTTTCTCCTTACAGACTTCTACACTTTCTGAGGAGGGCTTGGGCTCAGTGCACATGTTAGTTTGTAGCCTGGTTAGCATTGATGCAGAATTGGTAATTTAGTTGTGAAAGAGTTTTTGCATGTACACAGCAATGTAATCTGTTGGGTTCCTACCCAAAGAATTTTCTATATATTCTCTTTCCTATGCCATTGGTTTCTTAATCTCAACCAGTGTGATGGTTGGCTTGAAGATTTCCCTAAGCAGGAAAAGCAATGGGGGAAGTGAATTTTTACAAATTTACAGAATAAGCTAACTGGTATCTGAAAGTGCTCAAGCAGCTTTAGAATGCCAGTTATTGCAGATACTCACTGAGTACATACCAGTTGTTAAACCGAGTTAATGGTGTGGTCCGTACCACACTCTGTTCTTGCTCACAAGAGCACACACTGTCTTTCCTCCTCTTCCTCCTCCTCCTCTCACTTAGTGCTCTGTCTCCCCCCCCCCACCTACCCCACCAGGTGGAATATGCACAAACTAAGCCATGCATGGGTTTTGAGCTAAACATTTGTTGAATAACATATTTGTACACATTCTGTACTTATGAGTAAAGCTCATCTCAAGTTTTCCTGTTACTGATTTTAGTGTCTGTATTGCCAACATCACAGAAAAGAGAAATATTCCTTCTTCATTTTGTAGAAGATATTTTGGAGAGCTTTGCCAGTTCTTTTTTTCTTAAATGTTAGGTAGACTTTAATCAGTGAGTCCCTGTGGGGCGGGAGTGTTATTTTCGTTGTGCTTTGTCTTGGTGGAGTATGGAGGGTGAGAAAAGGTTGCATCAACAGTCAGGTAATGGTGTGGTGAACTCTTCCTGTGACCTGTTTCCTTTTGAGTCATCTATAATTTATGTTTTCGATGACTTTGTCCATTTCATCTGAGTATTCATGTCTTGACTCAGCTCTCTGTATTATATCCCCTTAGTGTTTAAACAGCTCTCTAGTCCGTGGTGCTGATCTGCATTCATTATTGTTAGAGCTGGTCTTTGTCTACATCTCTGTTCCCTCTGCTCTCCCTGCATGTGAATAGGCATTTATCTGTTTTATCAATTTTCTCAAAGAACCAGCTTTGCTGTCATTGATTTTTCTCTGCTGGTTTATATTTCATTGATTTCCTTTTTTCTGTTTACCTTGGGTTTACTTTGCTCATATTTTTGCTCCCTTCCTTTTTTTTTAAAGTTTTTTTTTTTTTTTTTTTAATGTGGGAACAGAATTCTTTAATGTGTATTCTAGATGGCCTAGTACTTGTACTTCGGCCCCCTGAGTACTAGGATTCCTTAAGGATATGTGATACCCACACTGCTGTTTATTAGTTTTATTTTTAAGTAGAAGCTGGAATCACCTTTTCTAATGGAGGCAGATACATTTACCCTATAACACTACTTTAGCAGTGCCTCACAGATTCTAGTAAGTTTTCGTTTTCTGCTCAAAATAGTTTTTAGCTCCCCTTGTGATCATGGGCTTAAAAGTGTATTATTTTGTGGGAATTTTTCCAGAGATCTTTCTAGTAAGGATAACAGTTTAACCTTGTGATTTCAAGATAAAACACAAACATACTTTTTTTCTCTTCACACTTAAAATTGACTGTCATTCAATTTACCGTCATGATATGGTTTCTTGATGTAGGTAATCTGTCTGCATGGGCAATGTGGTTTTCCCCAGTGGCTGGGTAGAATGTTGTCCCTTTTTTCCACCTTTGAACTTGTTTTGAGAGAGATTTTCATGTCTCTGACTGTAATACAGTTTTGAACTTTCTCCTTCTCTGGTCTCTGATGTAAAGCCTCTGTTACTAGGTGCATAAACATTAGGATTGTTACGTTGTGTTGATTGATGTATACTGTTATTATTATTAAATAGCTGTCGTCATCCTTGGCTGTAGTTCTTGCAGTGAAATATACTTTCAAAAAAAGATGTGTATATAAAGTTCTATTTTACTCACCATTTCTGTCTTTTTAAAATATTTTTATTTTAAAAATTTATCTATGTGCCTGTGCACACACCTGTGTGTGTGTGTGTGTGTGTATATATACATGCATGCACACCGGTGTATGCACATGTAAGTAGTTCAGGCCAGAAAAGTGTGTTTGATTCTCATCATTTGGATCTAGAGTTAGAGGCATTTGGGAGACACATACCTAAGCTGTCTCTCTAGCTCTTGCCTCTGTCTTTTTATAGGAATGTTGTTCATCGAGGTCAGCTCTCAGTCAGTCACATTGTCATTTATTTTCTGTTGATGCTATCCTTTCCTATTTTTTTTCGTTACTTTCTTTTTTGAATTAATAAAGTAATTCTTTCGTGAGTCCACCTAATGTGTTTTGTTGATGTATTATTTATAGTTCTTTGTTTTTAATTATTGCTTTGGACTTAATGGTGTGTGTGTGTGTGTAATCTTCAACTTACAGTAGCTTTCTTTCAAGTGATACACCACTTTGGATGTGGTATAAGAATGAAAATCTCAGCATTCCATTGCCTTGCGTTTCTTTTGCTCTAACTTTTATGTTGTTCATTTAATAGATTTACCTTTTATATATGTTAAAGAGACAATAATTTGTTCCTGTTATTTGTGTCTAATCAGCAAATTATCTTTTAAAGAGATTTTCAACCAGAAAATATTCATAAGAACAAACAGGCCATGTGGTTACTATGTCTTTCCCTTGACTTGGTCTGACTGACAGTCAGTCCTGTTACCTGAAGGACTTCCTTTTGTATTTCTTGCTAAGGTACTCTCGTCAATGGCAAGAGATGTATATGCTCTAAGAAGTACCCAAGAACAGGGGTCGTCTACTGGTGCTAAGATGTCCTTAATTTAAAAGAAAAAAAAATTTCCCCTCCAGGTATAGAATTCTAGGAAGGCAGTTATATCTCGTGTGCGTGCGTGCGTGCGTGCGTGCGTATAAATATCTGTTGATGTGCTGTCTGCTCTCATTATTTCCCATAATAATCCCATGCCACCTAAATTCTTACTGCAGCAAGTCTGTTTTGTACTGCTCAGGGCTTTTAATCCCTGCGTTAGAGAATTGGACTGCTCAGAGCCTTGGTATAGCATTTTTCATGTTTCTTTTAGGTTGTGTTTGTTGAGCTGTTTTATTCTCTGGGGCCAGAATTTTTTACCTTTATTAAAACTGGGTCATGCGAATGAAGAGGTGTTAGAGAGGCAGAAGAGATGGAGCAAAGAGGAGTTTTGTTGTTGTTATTATTGTGTATTTCTTTGTTTTGTTTTGAATTTCTTAAATTTTCTTTTGGGTGGAGAGACCATGCAGGAGTGAGGGGTGGATATAGGGGGACTGGGAGGTGGGTGGAATTGGGCTGAATGATGTGAAAGTCCCATAAAATCAATAAAGAAATTAGGTTAAAAATATTGTGTCATTATGTCCTCAAATTTTTTTTCATTTTGTGGTATGTTTGTACATGATTGTGTGTGTATATGAGTGTGCATATGTGTGTGTGTGTGTGCACATGAGTGTGGGTGCCCTCAGAGAGAAGGAGTTGTTGTTAGGTATCCTGGAACTATAGTTACAGGTAGTTGTGAGCCATCCAATCTTCGTGCTGGGAACTGAACTAGGAGACTTGGGAAGAGAGGTAAGAGCTCTTAGCTACTACTGAATTATTTCTCTAACCCCTGTTAACCTTTAAAAAAAAAAAAACTTTATTATGTATGTAGTGTTCTGCCTTCATGTATGCCTGCATTCCAAAAGAGGGCACCAGATCTCACTATTGGTGGTTTTGAGAAACCATATGGTTGCTGGGAATTGAACTCAGGACCTCTGGAAGAGCAGCCAGTGTGCTCTTAACCGCTGAGCCATCTCTCCAGAGCGTAAATGTTTTTCTTTTAAGGGAATAATCTTTTTTTTGAACATTTAAAGGGACTCCAGTTACCCAGATATCAAGCTGTTTGTTATCTTGTAGTTAACTGGTTATACTTTATTTTGGGGTGTGTGTGTGTGTGTGTGTGTGTGTGTGTGTGTGTGTGTGTGTTTGTTTGTTTCCTTTTGGTCCATTCTGTTGTTGTCCCTCATGTTCACCAGTCTTTCCTACTGTTTCTTTAATATTTTTACAGGTTTAGGTTGTATGGTTTAAAAAAAACATTGTCTTAAATATCCAAGTGTCTCTGATCCTAAATACTTTAATGTTCTTGTTTATGACTAATGGTTTTGCAGCTTCTGGGTCACTTCATTGTGTTATTTTCTTCATTGTTCAGGAATGTGTGCCACCACATGTTCCTCACTGGGGGATTCTAGGTAAGCCTTCCACCCCATCTCCTCAACAGGTGTGTGTGTGGGGGGGGCGTTCTGAGCAAGTGTTCTGCAGTAGAACTTCGTTCCCAGCCCTGCTTATGCAGTGTAAAGAAAATAGTGTCTTGGGAAGGATGTGCTTGTCTAGATTGAGCCTTTTGTTTTCGTGCGTTTTGAATTTGGACTTTACACACTAGCACACACTTTCATATTCAATCCCTCTTTAATTTTTTCCCCCCAGATTCTCTGTTGCTGTTTTCCATGTTCACAGTGTGTCACGGAGTGACCAGTTTAGGGTTTGTTTGGACTGAGCTGCAGTGTTGGACTCGGCACATATTGAGGCTTTGCCCAGACCCTTTGTGTTGTGCAGAACCTTAGCTGTCTCTGTGTCACAGTATAAACCACACTGATGCCATCCCGGCTTGTTATTGTGTGTCTTTGGTTTGTTGGGAAAGAGCTGTCAGAGAACAAGCTCTCTTTATTGCTTGGAATTACGAGTTAGCTGTTGTCTTGCCACTGATGAGAATGGGCTGTCTTTCCCATTCTGCTGTGTTTGCTGTGGCATTTCACTGTCACTGGGGAGTCTGGGAGGTGACAGTCTCCTGAGCCTCCTTTCGTGACCTGTCACAACATCAGAGAGTGGGATCAGTCAGGGGCTTCTCTCTTTTTGTATTGGCAGTCTTATTTCTTCAAACATGTGTCTCTGCCTCTGACCCTCCCTGCCTTCTGCTCCTCCTTCTCTGCCTCCTGATCTAATACTGTGTGTTAGAGGGGAGAAGTCAGGGCAGCTTCTACTAAACTGTTTCCTAAAACACCACAGGGGTTGGAGAGAGAGCTCAGCGGGGAAGAACAGCTGCTCTTGCCAAAGACCTGAGTTCCCTTGCCAGCAATCACGTTGTGTGATTCAGAACCACTGGTAACTCCAGCCCCAGGAGATCTAACACCCATTTCTCACTTCCCCAGGTACCCGACACACAAACACACATGAACACATATACAAATAAAAAATTTAAAAATCTTTTTAAACATCCTTTCCAGAAACAGCTCTTATAAGAACACCTACTACTTTGAGAGTATTGACTATTTACCTTGGCTAAGGAGTTTTAGAAGTGATGTCTATGGTGTGCCTGTGTTCATATTCTTAACCATCCTTGGAATCATCCAGTCCTAGGAAGACTTCTGACTTGCTTTTTCCGCATTGCATGGTTCTGGCTCCCTCTGCAGCCCCAAATGGAAAAGTGCGTTGCTGTCCTTTGTTGCTGAAAAAACTAGCTAGCTGTCTGCTGCTCACTTTGCTAGAGCCTTCGCAGCTGGCCTGCAAGTGGAAGTGACAAGTTCAGATTAAGGAGTGCATTACTTTTGTTTTGGCAAGGCTTATTGGAGACTGAAGTCATCTTTCAGGAGGATTCAGGTGGAGAAAAAAATGCTGAGGATGCAGGCAGAGAAGGCTGAAGAGGTAAATAATGGCATTGGCCGAGGGGGAAGTCTCACAGGTGGAGGTGTTTCAGTGGGCTCTCATGAGGACATTGAGGGGGTGACACATGAGAGGACTTGGGGCAAGTCAGAGCTTCTGGGGCTCCCTTTCTTGGACCGTTGTAGAACCGAGTGAGGACTACAGCTAACCTGCATGATTTAACACTGTCTGTACTCGGTACCGTGTAGCAGGAGTTTGGCTTGACCATGCTCTGGACGTCAGTTTCTTCTACTTTAGAATATGCGAATTTGACCAAGTAAATGTCACACGTGGATTGAGATTTAGGAGACGGCGATTATGGCTTCAGATTATTGCTTTTCAAAGTTCTCTTGAGCATTTTTGGTTTTCCCCATCTACCAAATCTAGAGCTTCATTGAAAGGAAAATGATAACCCAGATTCCAAAATCTCAGCTTTTAAGGCAGCAGTCACCTGCTTTAACCTGTGCTGCTTCTGGGATGAGCACAGGAACTCTGGACACAGTAAAAACGTTTGGGGGTGCTGTTAGTGTTCATCGGGGTGCTTATTCACCATGTGAACTTTAGATTTCCATGCTCCTTCATTGGGTTGTTTATATATTTGCTTTCCATGCAAAGGTTATTTTTAAATTTTTATCCTTTAAATGCAACATTTCATAGGATAATTCTTCTCTAGAATATTATGCATAATTGTTTTAAGCAATGGCTTGGTTAGGTATAGACAACTGCTTTGTAATATAGTTACACTTGGAAAAAATTACCACATCAAAGCTTGTGCCTTTAAAAGGAGGAGTCACTTCCTTGATAGCTGTATAGGATTAATTTTATTTAATGGAGAATTTTGGTGTCTGTACAAACATTTGTGGGTTTAGCACATAGAGTTATAAAATAAGTTTTGGAGCCTTGAGATATGACCTTTTAATTAATAGGCAAGAATCATTTGTCTTTGTCTTCTTTTTTTTTTTTTCCTTAGAATCCTTTTCTGGAATTTGGGTCCCCTGAATTACCATGTTGTCTTTATGTGTTCTTGTCAAGTGCATGTGTTACTTTTTTTTTCCTCATTTATTTTGTAAGGCCAAGTTTTGCTGTGTATGCTTAGCTGGCTGGCTGGATAGTCTTAGTCTAGAACAGGATTGGTGCTTGAATTAGAAGCATGAGCGGCTTCTCCAGTGTTTACACTTACATTTTGCCACTAAATCTTTTCTTAGCTTAGAAGAATAAGCTGTATTGCTATTTGAAAAATTTAAGGACTAACAGTTTACCTTGTGTCAGTTTCTATTGTAAAGGTCTACTTAGAAATTCCTCATTTTTGCTCTTCAGACTCAAAATAATAATTATCTTGAGAGCCCAGTTTTTGTCCTGAAATGAACCTCAGACAACCTTGTTGATCTTAGTGGAAATGGTGATATCTTTTCTAGAGTTCCCCTGGGATGTTCTCTGGGCTCCTTACTAAAAGGACTGTCCTCTTTAGAAGTGGAGGGTCAGAATTCCTGCAGGGCAGCTGACAGCTCCGCAGATGGTGTGAGATTTTAGGGTGTTGTGTTTGTTATAGCTCCTGTTCAGCCCTCAAGGACTCCAGACCCCAGTCTGTATTTTCATTTGGAGCAGACATTAACCTCTTTTTCCAGCCTGAGACAGTGAAGTGTATCAGTTTTGGTAGCCTGGGTTATAAGAAACCTAAATTAGTTTGAAGTGGAATTATCCTGTTGAAAGGGCAGTTGAAAGCCCTTGACACTGGACAGAGGACTGTCTAGTGCCTAATCTTGGCTCAGAGCACAGCAGACATAATGAGAGTCATTATGACTGGTGATCTCTCACCCCTCCCCTCCACAGACCACATTAGACTTGCAAAAACAGAGAGCACTGTGTGTGCTTGGCCCTGTGCCTGCCCTGTGCCAGAGGAAGAAAGTCTAACTTGTTTGTGCTCCAACCAGATACTGGCATATCCTGTTACCACTAGGCTGGGCGCTGAGCTCCTCTGTCTGAGCTCGTCCTGACAGATGCTGTCATGGCTGCCCCTTAGCAAGACAAATGCATCCACTTTGCAGGCGTTGGCTTCTGCCCAGCAGTGCTTGCCAGTGTCCTGAAATGATGTGCCTGTGTGTTTACCTGTGGGCAGGTGGCAGCCTGTGGTCTGTTACCCTCCATCAGGATTCATGTTCCCTTCAGAGTCTTGGCCGTTTCTGAAAGAGATGTCTTCTCCTGTTTGTTCAAATGAATGTAATTCCTGAACTTGAGTTCCTGCTTGTTCAACAACAGATGTTTGTTAAATACCTCCTGAAAAATCCCTGAGAAGGGTCCCTGCCACAGAATCAGAATGGTGATAGCTGTGTGTTGCCGACTCTGGAAACAGCACAAAAATAGTTTCCAGAGATGAATGCTGGGGAGTGAGCTCTGAATGTTAACCTTTGCCTAGAAGGAATGACATATGTGTGTTTGGCGGTCCAGTGTTTAAAAAAAAAAAAGGACAAGTGAAATGAGTTGAAATGACTGGAGTGAACCATGGTTAGGGCCTGCTTCTCAAAGCTGTTGGCAAAGAGAAATCCTTGTGGAGTTTTCAACCGGATGGGTAGCTTCTGGAAATCTCTGTGAGAGTGAGTTTTAGTAGTGTGTGTGCACACACCCTTCTGCGTGTGTGCATGTGTGTTTAAAAAGCATTCTGGCAGCTGTCTGGGGGAAGGAATGTTTTGTTTGGTTTGGTTTTTTTTATAAGTGGTAAGTGATATGTTATGTTTTCCCATCAAGCTCTTAGGAGGAGGCAGGTCTGTTTGAGAGAGTAAGGTGAATAAGAAGAATTTAGATGTGAAAAGATCTTTCAATAGAATTTAACCAACAACTGTGAACTTTAAAGGTACAAGAAGAAATAAAACAGAGTTAAGACAAATGGGTCTATAGTTTTCAGCTGAGATGCCAGAAAGAGCCTGTTGAAGAAGCACCAGGAAAAGTGGCTCTGACTTTGGAGCTACGTGATGACACCAGTCTGGTGCACATGAGTTTAAAATACTCTACACTAGGGATACAGGTCTGTTGATAGAGGGCATGCTTACACACATGAAGTCTTTCTGTTTGACTTGTAAGACCTAGCAGATCATGTGTGGTGGTACATCGTGGTGGTCCTAACACTTGGAAGATTGAAACTCAAGGTTATTTTTACTTATGTAACATGTTCTAGGCTATCCTAGGCTACCTTGACTCGGAAAAAAAAATACCTATAGAATGTAGCAATATAATGTAGCTATCAATGAATATATTTAAGTGTAATTTTTTAACCCAGAGGTCAGACTTGGGACATAGGTTTGTAGAATAATTTTACTGCTAGGAATCTTAATTTTATTGCAACATTAAAGTCATGAAACCTTCATTTAAGTTTGTTTGCCTGTGATAATGCTGATACGGGACAAGGTCTTGGATTGTAGACTAGGTACCGTTTACTGAAGAATGCATTGATGTGTGTAGCTCAGGTGACCATTTACCCACCTGATTTGGCCTTTCATGAATTGTGGAGTAGTTCATTGTATGTCTTCACCATTTTGGAACCAGTCCCATAGGACCACAGGTTAGAAATTCTTTTCCTGAAGTGCAGTGCAGAAGTTTTAGTGCACATTTTAAAAAGTAAAATCAACAGCTTAAACTTTGTAGTAAACAGCTTGCCCTCCAACACCCTGGGTCTTCTTTTTCAACTCAGGGCCACCTTGGCCAGCCTGCCTCCTTAATTTACCTATGTGGTGATATTTTATTTGTGCATCCCAATAAAGCTTATCTGAGTCTCAGAGGAAAAAAGCCAGTCATTATATTATACATAGAGGTCAGGCAGTGGTAGCACACGCCCTTAATCCTAGCATTCACAGGGCAGAGATTCATCTAGATTTCTGTGAGTTCAAGGCCACACTAGGAACAGAGCTAGGCATGTGACACATGCCTTTATTCCCGTACTAGTTAACCATAGAGGTCGGGAGGTCTGTACAGACAGACAGGAAGTGATAGAGCTGGGCAGAAGAGGAAGTGATGTAGCTGGGCAGAGAGAGGAAGTAAGAGGGCAGGGACAGAATGGCATATACAGGTGTGGGTATACAGGAAGTAGCTCTCTCTGGAGGTTGAGGAGTTGGTGAGGTGAGGTTGGCTTTGGCTTGTCCTATTCCTCTAATCTCTCAGTCTTCACCCCAATATCTGTCTTGGTTTTTTTATTAATAAGACTGATTAGCAATTTGTTTTACATACCTAATGTGTTCTATCTCTAATGTTTATCTACTGGGACCCATGGGTCTTTTATTCTTCAGCTGTTTGTCATTTTGTTTACCTAGGGAATTGCTGGGTCAGTTCGCTACAAAATAAAATGTACTGGTGCTGGAAACATGATTCAGCAGTTAGAGAGTACTTCCTGTTCTCCCAGAAGACCTGAGTTTAATTCCCAGCACCCACAGCAGACAGATTACAATTTCCTGTACCTAGAGCTCTAGGGCATCTCATGTTCACTTCCAGCCCCAATGGCATTGCATTCATGTGGCAGACATTCACACAAAACCAGCAGGTTTTATTTATTCCTGTGTGGGTGTTGGTAGCTTGGGTTCACACGTGCCAAGGTGCACATACCTTGGTCAGAGTACAACGTGGGGGGAGTGAGTTGTCAAAGGACATTTTGCAGGAGTTGGTTCTCCTTCCACCATGTGGAACACATGGATCCTTGTCTCTTTGCTTACCATTCAGCTAGTTAGCTTTCTTTACTCTTACACAGTCTAGGGCCCAGCCTGGGAAATGGTGTCCACCCACATTTAGAGTGGGTCTTGCCACTTCCATTCACGACATAGACAACCCCCCACAGGTGAGCTCACCGGTCAGTCTGATCTTGATGACTCCTCATTAATACTTTGTGCCAGGTGGATCTTCCTTGTGTCATGTTGATAGTCAAAACGAACCAGCAGGGCCTGGAGAGATGGCTCAGTGGTTAAGAGCACTTGTTCCTCTCACAGAGGACCCAGGTTCCATTCCCAGCACGAGTGGTGATTTAAACTGTCCATCACTGGTTCCCGATGACTGGCAGCCCTCTTCTGACGTCCTTTATCATCAGGCTCACATATACTGTGCATACATGCACACAGGCAAATCATTTATACACATAAAATAAATCCAAAATAAACTAAAAAGACAGACTGACCAGCAAACCTTTTTTCTCAGGATTGACCCTCTTGACCTCCATTTAGCTTCCATGGCTCTATCTATTCCTCTCTAATATTCCAAATTCCCTTTTCTGTTTCACACCACAAAGCTTCCTTGAGTTTTTGACGGCCAGATGAATATCGTCTGAGTTTTGTGTCTTTTGCTGTGGGTGGAAGGTACGATTTTCAAGTTCAAAACCATGGTCTCCTTTGTATTGTTACAGAAGAACATGGGTCACATTTGCTGCATAATTATACCCAGCATTGTAGGAATATAAGCCTAGCATGGGGTTTAGAGAGATGTCAAGTGGTTAAGAACACTTGATGTTCTTATAGAAGACCAAAGTTTGGTTCCCAGTACCTGTGGTGGACATCTGGTAACCCCTAGCTCCGGGAGGTATCCATTGCTTCTGGTGTGATGACTATTGTTATCTTTTAAGTTTAAATCACTATGTTTAAGAGATCTATAGAACACAAATACCTCTAACCTGTAGGCCCCCCTTGCCCAAGGACAGATAACTTCCTGGGATGCTGGGGGCTGTTGTTCATGGAAGATGACACGTAACAAGCCATGTGTTTTTGCTTCTGTAAACAAGCTTGGTTGCCCCAACTGCACAGGGTGTGCTAGGTCACATGTAGGTGGTAGGTACATAGGCAAGAAATAGGTCGTGATGTATGCGTGCCCCTGATTAGATTAAGGCAGGAAATCTTGTGGGTTTGGCCTTCATAAGCCCCTGGCTGATGTAATTTCCAACATATTCTTGGAATCCTGTGTATAAACCTCGCCAGTGTCCTATCATCCTGGCCAGTATTTAATAAGGCTGACTTCAAATTTGGGTTAAAAATTGTGGTAGTGGTTTTACTCTTGCCTCGTGCAATTAACACTTGGCCTCTGCTCACACCTGCATTATGTGCACATGTTTCTTATATAAATAATAAAAGTAAATTTTAAATTAAACCTCACGTGACGAGAAGGACTTGCCCTGACAGAGTGTGTAGATCAGTGATTAGTCTAAGACAAAACTGAGAATAACTGGGTGGCCTCTATTGAGATGGAGTGCTGTTCCAGGGAGGGAAGCCTTTTAAACTGCCCCAGGGAAGTACAGTGAGCCTGGTGTATTGGGTCAAGAATCTCCCAAGTGTGGGGGTAAAGTATGGAGGTCCAGTCATTGGGTGGAAGAGCGGGGAGCTTGGGAACTGTGCAAAAGTGTTTAGGCCCCCCGCACTGGGGATCAGTCACACGTGACAGCATAGGTGAATAAAGCTGAAATGCAGGGTGTGTGTGTGTGTGTGTGTGTGTGTGGAAAGGGAGCTCTAGGCCCATCCGAGAGAGACTGCTGAGTTCAGCAGCTGTTCCCACAGTAGGAAGCGTGATGAATGGTGGCTTGGGAAAGTGCATCAAAGAATGCCGGAGCTGTCTGACAGATCGGCGCATGCCTCCTGGGAAAGGCTGGTCTTGTTTTGAAGTGGAACATTGTCATGCTATAGGTCTATCTGATTTAAGTAAATCCAATTTGTAAAGATTTAGATTTCATGGTGATATCATATGCTGCGTTTGCACAGCAGACGCGGTCTGTGCACCTATCACATCCTGTTATCTTCAACATATGTATCACCTTTCTAACCCGTAAATGCCTGTGGCATGCTCTGATTCTTGGGGCTCAACATGTTTAAGGTGGAGGATGTGAACAGTGAATCTGCTGGACAAAATGTAATCATCTTTTGCTCCCATTCATTTTGAAGGACAAGAATCTGCCCTACAGAAATATTTAAAAAGGAGTCCCCTTAAATGTCAGAGACTCTGCAGGCTTAAACTAGTCAGTTTAAAAAAAAAATCAATACTGCACCACCAGTTCAGGGCTGTAACCTATTTAGTTCCCCTGTGAGCTGCTGTCCCAACGCTCTCATCTTTATCCGAGTCCCCACTGTCCTGCTGTAGTGGCCACGGCAGCTTCAGCCCACCTTGCATCCTGCCAGAGAATAAACTTGATATCTTTGCTTTCATGAAACACTATCTGTGAAGTGAGCTCTTTGATCCACAGTCTTCCCCTCTAAAGCGGGTGGGGGATTAGGAACACCTCGGAGTTGATGAATATTGAATGAGGTTCATAGAATTCAGTATCGCACTCCTGTTAACCCTTTCTCGATGGCGGGCTGGGTACCATCAATGCTTCTTTTAGGAGGCAGTGCCGTGCTGTCTAGGTAAATCCTTCTCATCTGTGTAGGACAGAGAGAGAGAGAGAGAGAGAGAGAGAGAGAGAGAGAGAGAGAGAGAGAGAATTTAGCAAATGTTCTTTTCCGATAGCTGTCATCTTACACCTGTGTTAAGTCAGAGAGCTGTCAGTTCCTACAGCTTCAGAGAGAGACCTGTCTCTGTAGCCATTGTCAGCCTACCGAAGGAGATGTGCTGAAGTGGCATTGGGATCATATAGCGTTATAATCGGGCCTTGGACAAGCAGGTGTTCCACTCCCCATAAACAACCGCAGCCATAATGATAATGCCTCCTTGAGTGCTGACTGTGTAAGGTTCTACGCACTTTTAAAAAATTGATAATTATGTGTGTGCATCTGTGGTTCTGGGTATGTGAACATGAACGCAGGTACCCTAGGAGATCAGAAAAGGATGTCAGAGCTCCTCGAGCTGGAGTTACAGGCAGGTGTGAGCTGCTGATAGAGGAGCTGGGAACTGAACTCTAGTCTTGTGGAGGAACAGTATGTCCTTTTAACTCCTTAGCCATCTCTCTAGCTTTTTATCTGTTGTAATTTTCATAATAAACTTAGGGGATAAATACCGTTACCATCCCTGATTTAGAGGAAATAAAATGGGGGCATAGAGAGGCTGACTACTTTATCTAAATTGTCACTACATATACACATGCTTGTGGTTTGCATCAAGGCGGGCAGGTCCAATACTTGGGCTTTTCTTTCTTAGCTCTTGGTGGAGAGAAGAGCAGACAGCAATGGAGTCTTATAATAGAGTCGATTATTTTGTGTGTGTGTGTGTGTGGGGGGGGGTGTTCCCAAAAAATATCACTTAGATGAAACATAAACAATGATAAGGGGATAAGGAACAGGAACATCCCAGTGTGTGTGGTGGATGACCACAGGCAACTGGCTCTAGAAAACAGTAATTTTTGAGGGTGGACGGAGTGTGAGCATCGCATGCATTCCACAGAGATGCTACCAGAGGCTGGGTTGTCAAGGGGTTCATCGTTCTACCAAAAGAACATGGGTCATGGAAGAGTCGGTGATGGTAACTGTCACCTTGAGGGTGACATGATGAGACGTGGGGTGGTAGACAGGAGTGTTGTTTTGTTTTTCAGTGCTGACAATTAACAGACCTCACAGGGCAGTTGAGTTACCATTGAACTGGCCCCACACACACACCTTTTTTTGTATTCTTGTAAATTTTGAGACTGGATCTCCCATGGAATCCTGCCTCAGCCTCCCTAGTTGCTGGGCATACAAGCCTGTGTCACAGAGCCTGGCTCAATCAGTTTTCTCTCTCCTTTGAGCTTCCACTTTCCACCTTAAAACTGCTCTTTCCATCTCGAGAAACACCATACACAGCCCTTTCTGGATGGTGCCATTTGTACTCAGTGCCCCCCGCCCCACCCCCCTTCCTGTTTTCACCTCCGTTTTCTCTACCCTGGGTGTTTGAAACTGCACAGGGTGAGGTGAGTCTGTAGCAGCTCTAGTTTGCCCTGCCGTCCTCTCTGAACATTCTGCATCTACAAGGCAGGTGCCTCGGCTATTTGTGATTCCACACGTCCTCAGGCCTCTCACACTCCTTTTGTAGCAGCCACTGTAGAGGTCACACTCAAGAAAGTGTGCCCGAGAGTGGTGTAGGGTTGACTTCAGTCGTGAGGAGGTTCTTCTTGGGGGAGTTAAACGTAGTGTTTGCAAAACTGAGGGGTGGGAAGGTCATCCCCGGCTTCAGACCTTATCAAGGGGCAGGATAGTTGGGTAGACTGGGTTAAGTGCTTTGGTCAGATTCTGTGTTTCTTGAGCTTATGACTTGTGGATACTTCTGTTTATTCTTAAATTACAGAATATTCCAACTCTGCCCAGGATTCTGTAAGCGTTTCAGGAAAGACACAGAACAGAAAGGAGGGGGCTGGAGAAGGAGCTCAGTGGTGACGAGCACCTGCTGCTCCTGCGGAAGACGGGTTCAGTTCCCAGCACCCGTTTGGTGGTTCACAACCACCTGTAACCTCAGTTTCAGGGGATCTAACCCCAGGCAAATACATGGTACATAGCATACATGAAGGCAAACACTCATACACACATAAAATTCAAAAGAAAATTTAAAAAACCGGGGGGGGGGGCCTGAACCATCAGGCTCTAACCTGGAAAAACTGACTGTGAAGTACTGAGAATACACACACAGTTTAGGATGCAGTCACATCATCTCTATGTGTCTGACTCGTGTGAGTGCACACACGTGCATGCAGGTGCACATGTGTAGAGGGAAGAGGTCATTACCAGGTGCCTTCCTTAATTGTTGTGCCCCCCGCCATGTTTCTGTCTGTCTGTCTGTCTGTCTCTAACTAAACCCCAAGTTCATTGATCCTGTGGAGTGGCTGGGCAGCCATGGTCATAGAACTTCCTTCCTTGGCGTCCCCAGGGCTGGGGTTACATTTGCAGTCTAATGTGCCTGGGTTTTACCTGAGTGTTGGGAGGACACACTCAGGTCTTCATGCTTGGACATCCGGCTCTTTTCCAGCTGTGCCACCTTCCCCGTCCTTTGTGGGCCCATTGCTTCATTTGCTTCCTAGCTCCACGCCACCCTCACACCCCAGCCCAACTCCTGTAGTTCCAGTACATGGTTCAGTGCTGGTTTCCCCCGTCAGCACCCGGAATTGTTTTCTTCTTTTATAATGCTCCGTCTCTGCAGAGGCCCCATTGTGTGTCTCCAGCTCTTCAGTCCACACCCCTCACACAGTCAATACTCAATACATTTATCCGAGTGGATGAAGGAGAACCTTCGTCTCTCTAGGACGGGTCTAGTTTGCAGTGATGTTCACAGGATTTTACTTTGTACTGGGCTTTTACCCAGGATTCAGAGTGGTTGGTTTTCCTGAGGGTTTTTGAGCTTGCTTATTATTTTTTTTGTA
Source organism: Peromyscus maniculatus bairdii (assembly GCF_049852395.1). Taxonomy (NCBI): domain Eukaryota; kingdom Metazoa; phylum Chordata; class Mammalia; order Rodentia; family Cricetidae; genus Peromyscus; species Peromyscus maniculatus. Next base: position 23,875,234 of record NC_134874.1, on the reverse strand, counting down.
TAAAGCATCATTATTAATTTGAAACTCTAGGAGGCCTCACATACTTTTTTTTTTTTTGCATTTAGTAGTAATTCCACTTTAAAAAACTAAAACAATTCCCCCCACAATGCTCACTATTAAAGAATTATTTTTCCCATGTCTGAGGAAGCCTCTGATCACCGGGGAAGGCATGGCAGAGTTGCAGGGTGCCTACCAGCGTGGCTTTATTTCCCCAGTTGCAGTCCTGCAGAGTGGTCTGCATCGGCTAGCAGGGCATCTTGGCAGTGGAACTTACACCATATTTCAGCTGGTGATTTCTGTGTGATTGGGATGAGTTTCTGTATGACAGGCATCACAACAGAACTGAGATGTGACTTCTGTCTAAGGCTGTCCATCAGTCGGAGGTGTAAAAACCAGTTTGCATATGTCAACAATTTAATCCTCTAATGTACTTGCCAATGGAAAAATGACACTGGAATTATTTTTGTGTGTTTACTGACTAGAACGATGTGGTTACCAAGTGCACTGATGGAAAAACCTTCAAATTCCAATCTTCCAATTGGGACCATATGTGTCTTCTTTCCCTAGCCAAATTGAGTTGTACATCCGTCCACACACAAGTGTGCATCTACACAGTACAGTCCCAAGTATGTGTTTGTGTTTCATACATGCGTATTCATATCTAGTTCACTTGTACCTTAGTGTACATTCATAAGCTTTGGCATCTAGGCTCCCAGTAAGAATTAAATTATTTACTATGTGTATAATTCTTAGAAAAGTGCCTAGTATGTAATCTAGTCTCCATAAATAATAGCTTTTGTTACTTTAGAATATTGTTTTATTCTGACAGATACAACAGTAACATTATTGGTGTCTCTAACCTCTACTTATAAACACTAGCCTCCAGGGGATGGCTGGTCTTAAAATGATTGTGTCATTTGATGAACTGGTACCACTCAGACATGCCTACCACAAATTTTTATGCTACATGAAAAATGGTAGTGTTCATATTTTTAAATCAGAGTCGTTTTTAGATAAACTTATGTTGGTTCTTAACATAGAAATGTTGCTGTCCTTTCCTTCTTCTCTTTCCGTCCCCTGCCCTTTTTTCTTTGTCTTCCTTTGAGTTTTTAAATCAGGACTCATGTACCCCAGGCTGGACTCAAACAAACAATACTGTGTAGCTGAGGATGACCTCCAACTTTTGATTCTCCTGTCTCCACCTTCTCAGATTCTAGGCATGCACTGCCATGCCCAGTTGATACAGTTCTGGGAATGGAACCCCGAGCTGCATGCATGCTGAGCAAACATTCTTATCAACTCTGCATCTTCCCTGCCCAGTGTTTCTCTATTCTCTATCCCCCTCAGGCCTGACAGGAAGATACTTTCAGTGGGTTTCTTTGTTGTTGTTGTTGTTACTTGTTTTTTAAACAGGCTCTTGTTATGAAGCCCAGGCTAGGCCTCTACTCACAGTCCTTCTACTGTAGTCCTCAGCCCCAACCTGAATGTGTTATTTCCACCATTAGTCTAAAAGGAAATGCACTGAGAATCTTGAGATATGCTTGAAATGGAGTAAACTTTCCATTTATAATTTTTAAAAAGTACATCGGGTATTTATTTAAGCCACCAAATGGGAAATAGTACAAAAGAAGATAGACGAATGGGGACCATTTATACCTACAAGGACAATGATAAGTTTTCAGTATGTAATTGATTGTACTCATGGGGAAAGTGGTGTGAGTCGGCTCAGAAGGTTACCTGTGATCAGAAAGTCTTTTAGACTAATTGCTCTCCCTTCTCCTCTTCCTCTTCTTCCTCTTCTTTCTCTTTTAGTCACCTTCCTCCTCCCATATCGCTATTCTCCCCCCCCACACACACACCATCTTTATGATGCCAAATCCTTGGCTCAGATGATCATCTGGTCTCATCTGTGATGTATAACTATATTTTGCTTGTATATAGGATGTAATTGTGGTTTTTTGTTCTCAAAAGGTAGCTCGTTTTAAACACAAATCTACATATTTGTTTGGTATAAGTATGAATATCTAAACTACTTTACTCTGTTGTGAGTAGAAGGAAAAGAATATCTCTGCCCCCAATAAAGACTTTACACGCGAGTGAACATGAAAACTCAATACAGGGACTTAAAATGTGCATTCTAAGAGTAATTCCAGATCACAGCTAGCTTTATCATAACTAGAAAATGTAGATTTCTATTTGATGTTAGAGATTGAATTCAGGACCTTGTGCCCACTAAACACACACTGTTCAACTGAACTACACTCTTATTCTAACATTTCTCGTAACATTTTCATTGAGATGGGGCATTGTTGTAGAATATTATTTTAAGATGTGTTACATTTGTTTATACTGTGGAACATTTGGTTTAATGATACAAAAAGGTCTTGCTTTTGTTGCATTTGTTTAAGTCTGTGAGAATGTGTTACTTGGCCTGTCTAAAGTACCTGGTGGTCTAATAAAGAGCTTAACAGAGCCAATAGCAAGACAGGAGAAATGATAGGTGGGGCTGGCAGGCAGAGAGAATAAAGAGAAGGAAAAATCTGGGAGGAAAAGAGCAAGAGAACACTGAGAAGAGTACTCCAGGGGACAGCCCCATAGCTACATAGCCAGCCATGGAGTAAGAGTAAAAATTAGATTACAGAAGTGTAAGAAGGTAAAAGCCCAGAAGTATAAGGTAGATGGGATATTTTAAAGTTCAGGAATCTGTCTAGAAACAAGCCAAGCTAAGGCCAGGCATTTACAGTTAAGAATAAGCCTCCATGTGTGGTTTATTTGGGAGCTGGGTGTCAGGGGCTCCAAAAGAACAAAAAAGCCGATAACAGGACAGACATCCCACAGCACACTTATGGGGGTAAGAAGATAACTTTAAGGAGGCAGCTGCCCTGCTTCCATTGTGGCAGCTCTGGAGATAGAACTCAACTCTTTAGACTTGGTAACAAGTGCCTTTACCTGCTGATTTAACACACCAGCCCCCAGCTCTTGGTGACTGCTCTTCTTTACAGATTTTTTTTTCTCTGTGTGTGTGTGTGTGTGTGTGTGTGTGTGTGTGTGTGTGTGTATGTGTGTGTGTGTAAGAAGAAATCACAGTATATTTCTACTTGTTGTCAGGTTTGGGTATGTTTGATAACACCAACGTAGGTTTTCTCAGATGGAGAGCAGTTGGGATTTGTTAGGAATTTAATGCATGCTCTGTGTGTGAACGGGAGGCATGCTGTCTTACAACTGAGCTCCAGCCACAACCCCCAAACAGTACACATTTCGTCTAGACAACAATGACAACAGCAACAAAACCGTTTGGAGAAACGACTTGGGTGCATTGTGAATAACGGTGTCGTCAGGGGACGCAAAGAAAGAAGTCTCTGGGATCATCTCACCGCTGTCCTCTCACGTCTGATGCTCCGCTCAGTGAAGCATGGGGGAAAGCTACTAGAATTCACACTCATGTTCTCAGCAGCCTGGAGTGTGAGGGTGGTCCCACAGGTGCTCGTGGTCACTGTGTGTGACTGTAATTGTGGCTTGAAGGGATGGAGTGGACCGCTCATTGTGGCTTACACAGACGGTTGCTCATCTAGTATCAAGTCCCTGTGGGAACTGACCTTCCTATCCAGCTGTTAGGAGCTTGTGTTGTGTGGCAGGACTGGAGGGACCCAGGGCTTGGGCAATTTAGTGCTTGCCCACTTCGTAAAACACAGAAATTGTTGAGGGCCTACGTGACATCGGACAAGAAGTTCATTTCTCACGCAGTTCGACACCTTGACAAGAAAAACCTGGCCTCTTCTTGTAATGATTTGAGAGTTAAAAATCCATTCAATTACTAAGTGACAGGTGCAATCCTGATTGAAGTAGATTGTTCTTGAAGGCCAACAGATTCCTCTCAAAGTGTCAATTTGTACTTTCTTGGCTGTAGAAATATTGTGGAACTCAGTTCTTAAAAGAAGGATTTCTGAACCAGCCTCTGGCTTAGTGATGCCGCAGGTGCTTTGTATGCCTGAGGCTCTGAGTTAAATCCAGTCCAAACACATGGGAAGAGTGTTTTTTTCTGAACTGCGATTCCTTTAAAGGTCTGAAAATAAAATTCTGAGTTGGCCCTGTAGTTTTTCCTTAGTATGTATCACTTTGGTATCTGAAGTTCTGAGGTTTTTTTATTTGTAGCCTTGGGAGCAGAAGCTTTTGCTGCTCTCAAGATGCCTGTGCGTTGTGTAGGCGTTCAAAGCTTATCTGATGCACCCTGGAAAGACTCACAGGGTGCTAGGAGCCTGTGCATGCTGGGCAGTGAGCTGCTGACTTACAACCAGGGCAGTTACGACCCTTTCTTATAGATGTGGCAAACGGAGCTCGGAGATGAAGTAGTAGTCCCCTTGTCACCTACATTCCAACTGCTGCCTCTTTCCATCGTTTCCTATTTTAAATTAAAGAAATAGTAATCTTTCAGTTTTGAGACAGAGCCCCATGTATCCCAGACTGGCCTTATATTCCCTATGTAGCACAGGAAATCCTTGAAATCATCCTCCGGCCTTGACCTCCTGAGTGTTAGGATTGTAGGTGTGCACACCCAGTTTATGTGTTGATGGGGACGGAACCCAGGGCTTTGTGCATGCTCGATAAGGTAGATAAGGACTATACCAAGTCAGCTACACTTCCCGTCCTTAACTTCTGTTTTCAAAACTGTCTAAGGTTTTCAATTTTTTTTTGTCTATTTTTGTTGCTGTTGTCTTTTGGGTTTTTTTGAGTTGGGGTTTCATTTGTTGCCCTGGCTGGCGTATAAATTGCTGTGTAGACCAGGCTGGCCCTGAACTCAGAGATTTGTGTGCCTTTACCTCCCAAGTCATATGATTGAAGGTACGTACCAACAGAAATGCCTCTAAGTTCCGTGTCTACACACAACAAAGCAAGTTTTGACTTAACTTTGAGAGGATCATACATAAGTAAAGAGTTATGGGCTGTAAGTAATGGTGTGTCGTCATTACTTTATGGATGGCATCATTTTGAAGTGACCAGTGGCTCAGCTGTCAATCAGTCCAATGAGCTGCCATGTGAATGACTCCAAGTGACCTCTCAGAGGAAGGTGAGGCTCATTCTGGACAACTGCTCTAGCTTCCGGTGCTCCTTGGGATTCGTTCATCCACTCTGTTGGTGAATATCATCAGAAGTTACTATGCCTGTGGCTTGTGGGTCAAAGATGATTCTTTAGGTACCTGGAACCTGGCTGCCAGTTAGACAGTCCACCAGCAAACAAACTTTTCACGGTGGACTACACATTTGGTCCTAGCACTGAGGAGGCAGAGGCTGGTGGATCCCTGTGAGTTCTAGGGCAGCCTGGTCTACATAGTGAGACCCCTTGTATGTATGTATGTATGTAAGTATGTATGTGTATGTATACATATATATGTATATAAAATAATTAAAGAAACAGAAAAATAGAAAACACATCCCAGAATGTAAACACACTAGTTTTAAACTCTCCAACTGAGGTATTCTTTGTGCCCTTTGAAAGTTTTCTCCACCATCCTCATTAATCTTACAAATGTTTTAACTAATGGGAAAGAGGCACTGGAGAATTTTCTCTTGTGTGAAGGACCAGGCTTTTCATCTGTGCCAACTCTTATCCTAGTATATGTCACCTTGTCTGTGAAATGATCTCTGTTTATTAGAAAAACAGTGTAACTGAAATTTAGTGGGAAGAACATTCTCTATGACATCAAAACTTCATTAAATCACTGTGTGTGGGGGGGGGTGGGGGGAACAAAGCTTCTATTATGTGTTTTTCTTCCTATTGGATATGTAGCCTTATTTCATTTGGATTTGCTTTTTACCACAGGAGCATCACAAACCAAATAATACACAGATTAGATGCAGTCAAGTATTGCAGGAAACATTCCTAATAAGACATAGAGACAAATGAAAAATAGTTGTGAAACCCTTCTCCCCATTCATCATAAGGTAATGTCATACCTTGCGTTTATATTGGTCCAGTTACTACACCAAATGTTTCTTATTAATTGCCCTGTCTAACTGGTACAGCCCCCTTGTCATGCACGTACTCTTTTTTAGCCACACAGCTGTAAGGTGGCTGAGTCAAGACAGGCTAGAAACATGTAGCTGCACAAGTAGCAAGTACTTAGCCAAAATCATTGCCCCTAACCATTGTGCAGTTTTCCTTGCCACTACATGGCATTAAAAAAAAAATGTGCGGCCTGAAGACACCATCAGATGTAAAGTCTAAAACAGATTTATCTCTGTTCATAGACATATAATGCCTCCTATTATTATCTGGGAAGTTGGTACTCATCTCTCAAGACCCCAGTAGAACCTCGCCTTTCGTGCTTTTAAATATTCTGTCTTATTTTTAAAATTGTGTGTATTTGTGTGAAAGGGGGGGTGTTGTGGAATATTAGTTATGTGTTAGATTTGCTTATGCTGTGGAATCTTTGTTTAATGATACAAAGATGTGCTGCATTCTTTTATGTTGCATCTGTTTAACTCTGTGAAGCTGTGTTACTTTGCCTGTCTAAAACACCTAATTGGTGTAATAAAGACCTGAATGGTCAATAGCAAGGCAATAAAGAGGGATAGGAAGGGCTGCCAGGCAGAGAATAGTAGAAGGAGGAGAAGAAGAACAGAGGAGAGGGAGGAACGAGAAAAGGAGAAGGAGAGGAAGACAACAGGGGCCAGCCACCCAGCACACATCCAGCCATGGAGTAAGAAGTAAAGAAAGGTATAGAGAATAGAGAAATGTTTAAAAAAAAAAAAAAGAGCCAAAAGGTAGATGGGATAATTTTAAGTTGAGAAAAGCTGGCTAGAAACCAACCAAGCTAAATCCAGGCATTCAGAAGTAAGCATGAGTCTCTGTGTATTTATTTGGGAGATGGGTGGCAGGCCCCCAAATAGTAAAGAGGGGAAAAAAATACCACAAAACCAACTACAAGGGAAGCTGTGCATGTGCGTGTTAATGCTGGTGGAAGCCAGAGGTATTGGATTTCTCACTTTGGGTCAGAGTTGAACACAGTTTTGAGCGCCTGACTTGGGTGTTGGGGTTACTGAACTTGGATCCTCTGAAAGAACAATATGAACTCTTAACCATTGAGCCAGCTCTCCAGCCTCTCCAGTGATGCTCCTCGCTTTGCTTTTAGGATTCTCCTGGGCTTTGTAGCAGAGTTTTGGGTTCCGTTATTTGCCATTGTATTGTTAGTTTGCTCTTTGGTGGCTGGTGCAGAGTAGAAGGTTAATAGATGTTTGTGGGATTCAATGGGTGAATAGTTAATGATCTTATTACTTAGTGATACTTACATCCTGGTGTGGACTTCCTGTCCTTTAGGAAGCCCTTTGCAGTAGCAGGTACCTGTGAGTTCCTTAGCTTTGCAGTCTGGGAGTTGGTGATTCACCCTTCTATAAGGTCAATTGTGTGAATGATTGGGGTTGATATTTTTCTCTAAAATTTCTTAGACTACGCATTTTTTTTCCTTGAAAAATTGTCAAGTCTGCTACTGTGGTGAACATAATAAAAATGTGAGATGTCTGTCTATACAATGTAATTTTAAAAAATGTGGCCCACTGTGCTTGTACCATGCTTTATGAGTAGCTATATGCATCCCCGTGCTCAAAAGAAAATCTAATTTTCAAACTATATTTGCTGATTTATTGGTGTATGGAGCTGTCCAACCATAGCAGCCATCATCATCGGAGCAGCTATGATTTCTTGAAAGAGCCCTGGTGATCTGGCCTGTCGGCACTGACGCATAGCGTCATGTGGGAAGGGAAGGTCATTGGACCCTCACCTCATTTCAGTTACCTCTTCCTGTTCCCTCTGTCCATTTGTATGTAGTTTTTCCTTGATTGTTCTTGGTTCGGAGTTGCTGGGGTGCTAGAGTATAGACCTTAGCTATAAGGTTGAAAGAATGGAAATCTCCCTCTCCGAAGGTATGCAGACGTCATTATCTGTGCTCCGCTGAGACTTAAAGGTGATGCAGCTGTTTTGGTGTCATCCAGGCTCTTGTAACTGACTCTCCACCCACACGTATTCTCTCGGTTAGCCTAGTGAACTCATTGGTTCCCCACATTGGACCTTGGTAGAATTGTCCTTTGGTTTGTCACTGGTTCCCTATAATGAAGGGATAGATGGCTATGTCTCCCCAGGAAGAGTTCCTGTAACACTTGGCAATATCAGCACGATCAAGACCAAATTAGAATGAGTCTGAGAAGAGTGATAGCATTGTTCTTCCCCATGGGCCATGAGACAGGCAGCTGAATCTGAGCTGTCTTAAGGGTGAAGTGTCAGGGGAGGGGGGGTGGCATTCCTGACATTACTGTCTTTATTCCTGTGGTGTGAACTGCCGTGCCTCGTTCCAGTAGTGACAGCCGCATTGCCCCTGCTGTATATGTATTATAAGATGTGTACCTAAGGCTGAGCCATCGGGAGGCAGGCAGAGCATGTGTTGGAAGGCTTCTGTCATACCATACAGTGGTGTGTGCACTTCTGGATGGGTGGTTTTCCTGATAAGACTCTGGACACTTTTGGGGAATAGTTGAAGGTCCCGAGCAAACTTCATAGTTCCCGAGAATAGCACATAAGAGATGAGAAGACTGTCAAGCTCTAGTGGAGTACTCTGACCACTGCTGTGTGCAGTAAGAAGAAATCCAAAGCTGTCCAGATGGAACTGGTTTGTGGGGAGGAGGCCTTACAGTTGGGAAAAGATACATTGCCTAGTATCCTCGGAATTGGCTTCTGATGTGGTAGGTAATTTGCACCAAAACAGTGGGGAGGTATAAGTGTTGCCTTGGTGCTTCTTAGAGCTAGAAGTCTGAAAGGAGAAGATAGATTTAACCAGTGCCCTTCTGACCCCCAAGATCCAAATGCTTAGAATCGATGGCAGGAGTCGGATATGTGGAGGAAGACAAAGAGGTGGGAGAAGACACTCCTCAGGTCAGACCTTCATTACAGAGAAATGGAAGATCCATAATTCAGATGCTGATGGGGGCCTCAGTCAGCACTTGGGCTGTTTGCATTGCAAAGGCCTTTCAAAAAAGCCATAAAAGAACCTCATGGCCTGGCTCCTAAGGCCCTGGGTTATGGTGGCAGATGGACTCAGTCGGTCTGCTGCAGAAGCAGAGAAAGTGAGTATTAGAACACCTATTGTGAAATGTGAGGCAGCAGGAGGGGAATCCTCTCTTGATAGTCCCCATGGATACAGAACCTACAGGGACCAGCAGTGCTGAAGGAAATGGGCATGCAAGGGGTGGTGTCTGATGACCAGTTGACTACAGAATTTAGAAAGAACATTTATCAAATGATGAAGCTTTAGTGGTGTTGGTGAGCCCTATGGTTGAGCATGATCACAGTGTGGGGCTTTGGTAGAGCTAAATGACCTGGACCAGAAATAGGTTTGGAAGTTGCTAGGCAATAAAGGGCAGGTGATGGATGGGTAAGCCGAGCATCACTGTGAGGCAAGTGTGGCTAGATTTTTGTTTAGCCTGAGTCCTTATGAACAACACTGATGGAAGACCAAAAGCCATGCCTGAGGAAGGCTTTTAGACTACTTCAAGTGTTAAAGAAACAGAAAATCGGGAGATGTAGGCCTTCTTCACTGCCCACCATCTCTGGAGATGGGACTGAACCCCAGCTGCTTCCCCTAATGGTATTGCCAGGGGCTCACGTAGGTGAGGGTTATGCAGTACTTCATTCTTAGGGCCTCATAGTGAATTCTGAATTTATTGGTTGTCTTAATATTGGACTTAGGCAGGATGCACGAATCAGCTGTGAAGCTGTTAGGTAAATGAACTATCTTCTCTTTCAGCCATTTCCTAGCTTTGTGACTTTGAATAAGATGGTCAACTTTTTCCAGCATAATTTTTTAAACTTTTGGTTTTTTGTTCAACAGTGTTTTTTCACAGCAATACAAAGTAAACTAGGGACACACATATGCACATAAAAATAAAATCAGAGCCAAACACCAGGATATCTATTAGCTGGCCTAGTCATTCTGTGTTAGTAAATATATTATCCTTATGTATTTAACACATTATGTAGGCCAGAATTCGAGAATATGTTAGCAGCATATATAGCAGTAATTACAAAGAACTTTGTTCACTTCTCACAAGAGTTTCTTTCAATACTTATTTTACGCAGATTTTAGTGTTGTTGGATTTATTCTTAGTGAAGTCAGTTTCACAAAATGGTGGACAGAACCTTTTTTAATTGCACCCGATTTTTGTTTACAACAGGTTTAGACTGATTATGAGGTCTGACATCTAGGCCTCTCCCAGCCACTTGCCTGATGAGAAATACCTAGTTTGTAAGGTTCTTTGAGCTACTGTTGTGAAGCTCAATTATCCAGTAGTTTTTTACTGACTGGACTGTTTGGACCTTACCCCTTCATAGTGTTTCTAGCTTGCCACCCAAGGGCCACATGAGTCTGGGACAGCGCCAAAAGCAGCCTGACACTTGTAGATGACCATGTCATTGAAGTATCAAAAGGTGGAACGTATCTTGATCTTCAGAGCTTTAAAAATTGCATCGTTAAAGAATCCTCTGAGCTGAGTTAGCCACTGAAATACCCCAGGGATGCTTGAGTCATTAGCGTTTTTGTTTTAAAATAGCATTGTGAGTTTTCAGGCTTTAGGAAGCAGTAACTACTTCTTTCTGAGTTCTTTTGGAAGGATTGCATTTTCACTGTATCATTTTGCATGCATAAATTACAGGACAAGGTATCGTTGATGTTGATGTTACCTGATGGAATAGGTAGAGCCAGGAGGAGCTGAGAGCAGGTATAATGAACGTCAGATAAGGTGGCGTGAACCATCACAATCCATCCTCCATCTTCTGCCTTCAAGGACTCAGTAAATTCACACACTGAATGAACTGAGTCTTCCTCAAAAGCAACTGGGAGGATAATGAACCCTTGGATGCTTTCTCGAGCCACTTAGGGGAATCTGATGGGGTGATTCTAGGATGGTTGCTGAGTTTTCATCTGTTCTCTGGGACCTAAGAAGGAGCACGATGCTTTTAGCTAGATTTTCCCTTAACAAGGATTCATTTGTGATATTCATTACTTAATAAATTCAAGTATAAGAGGTCCTTACTTTAGAGAAAGGAATTGTGACTCGAACTTACCGATGATTTGAGTGCTTTTATAAACCTTTTTTCTCCCTCAGTCTGGAAACTTATATTGAAAACCTTGAGGTTTTGTTTGAACATGTGGAAAAAGGATTGTCTTTTGTGATTTAACTAGATTTTATACAAAGAGGAAGTGATTAGATTTTAATTTCTAGTTATATTATTTGTGCACTGCCTTTTTTCCACTTGTATAACTTCTTCTAAAGTTTGAAACTTTTAATATGATTTTTCTCACTGAGGATAACCCTTGTGTTTATTTACTTCTAAAATTGTGGAAGAAAGCATCAAGGTATCTGTTAGTATTTGTAATATGTACTTGTCTTTTAAAGAAGTTTATGGGCTTCTAACATCTTTGTGATTGAAAAGAGGACACTGAATTAGCCAAGTCAACAAATAAACAAGCTATTTGTAAATCATTAAGCTATCAGTGTAATTACAGATTAATATATTTTATGGATGGTATCAGGGGTACTAAAGTTTTCCTCTGGAGCCTTAGTGAGTCTCAGACAGTTGTCAAGTAGATTCTGGAAGATAAACTTTGTTGTTATTTACCTCTATTTCAAACCTAGGCATAGGAGGGTGTCAAAAATTAATAAATTGTTCTTGTTATTGAGGAGTCATACTACTAGATTCAGTACCTCATTTCCTAGTGAGAGCATGTGCCTTTAGGTGGAGTCCTTTTTTCTATAGTCTTTCTTGCTGTAGCATTCAAGCAGTTCATGGTTACTTAGTCTGTGTTTTCCAGGCAATTTATCAGGAGCTCTGAGTCATGGAATCTCAACCAAGGGTCACTTGCCTTCCTTCCATATCTGTGTCCTCAAAGGCTTCTGGGTATACCTTAATTTTATAGTTAGATATATGTTGAGAGCTAAACAGAATAAATAAATACGCACACATATATTTCATATGATCTTAAAATAGATGATATCCAAATGAAAGAAACATTTTGTTCATGGCAGCCCTAGAAAGCTAGCTCTTATTTTATAATCTCCCTCTGCTACCATTGAGCATGCTTTAGTAGACAGTTTTACTTACCCATTAATCTGTTGATGGGTGTGCAACAGCTGATTCATGTCTTCAGGAAGTTGTGAATGCTGCAACACTAACCATGGGAGCGCGGTGTCAAAAGGTATTCAGGGTCTTGTTTGTGTCCATATGAATTTTAGAATGTTGCTTCTCATATTTATGTGAAGGATGACATTGGTGGTATTTTGACAAGGATTCCATTGCATCTCTAAATTCTTTTACCATTATGTTTCCTCTTACAAAATACTTGAGATGTTGAACTTTTAAAGAAAAAAAAAGTTTGTTTCAGCTCATGGTTCCAAACAGTCCAGGCTGTGATTGAATGGCCCCTTTGCTTTATGCCTCTGGCAAAGTAGCACATTATGGTGGAAGTGTGTAGCCAAGCAAAACTCAGCCAGAAAGCAAGGAAGAAAATGGTCTAGTCCTCCACAGTCACTAACAGTGGCAGTGACCTAGAGACCTCCCAATGGGCTCTGCTTCCTGCTATGATTGGTAGTATTGTCAGCATGAGGAGAATACCTCCGACACAAGAACTTCTGAGAGACACTAATCCAAATGATGGCAGGGACGATGGGTAATTTAACGTTATTTTTTTTTCCACCTATGAACATGGGAAGGCTTTACTTTTTCTTGTGTGAATTATTTAATTTCTTTTCTGGGTGTTTTACAATTGATTTGTAGGTCTTCCAGTTCCCTGGTTCAATTTATTCTTGGTTGCTATATTTTATAGCTAAACGTGAATGAGATAGCTTTCTCGAATTTTTTCCCCTTTGCAGCAAGTTTGTTATTGGATATAAAAATGCTACTCATTGTGTTGGTTTATTTTTGTGTCATGTAACTGCTAAATTTATTTGTTCTAAGGTCTTTTGGTAAAGTATTGATGTTTTTCTCTATGCAAAATTTCAGGTCAGTGTATTAAATGTCAAAGTTCCCTATATTCAGATTGCTTGCCTGTGATGTGGAAAGTATTTACATTTTGAATTTCTTCCTTTCTCTTCTAATTCAGTGTCTGTGTGTGTGATCTGTGTATAAATGCATATTTGCATGTATGTTGGTATATATGCACATGTGGAGGTCTGAAGTCAATGTGACATGTGTCAATTGTCTTTCTTGATTGCTCTCTACTGTATTGATTGAGAAAGGGTCCCTGGCTAAACCTGATCCTCATTTCCAGCTAACTTAGCTACCCAGTGTAGTCAGTGGCATTTTGTAGAGGGAGGTTCATGGTTTTTTGTTTGCTTGTTTGTTTGTTTGTTTGGGAGGATAGGGTCTTCGTTGTGTGGCCCAGGTTTGCCTTCAGTTGCCATCTTCCTGGCATAGCATCCTGAGTGCCCCATTGTTTGATGAGCACTTAGTGAAGAGATCTTGTGCAGGGAAGAAGGTACTTAGCATTGGAACTGGAGAATGGTGGGGTGTAGTGAAGTAGTTCCGTAAGCATGCTGGAGGATCTTATGTCCCCTCAGGCATTCTGCTTGCTCAAGAGGAGCGTCTTTGTCTCATGCCTGTCTTCTTGTGTTCCCTCTCTCCTTCCATTTCAGCCCGCAGCCTGGCAGAACAGAAATCTGTTTCTCAATTTAGTAAGCTATTTTTCCCTTTCCTCCTATCCTTCCCAACAATAAGCACTCATGATGGCAGCTGCTGTATTAAGCCCAAGAGCTTAAAAGATTAAAGCAACCACTAACAGCAGCCAGGAAGAAGTCTAAGGGCCTTTCTTTTTTCTGGAGGGTTGAGTTTTCATTCTGGTGGTTGAGTAGAAAATTGCAAACAGGCTGTGTTCAGCAGCTGGAATGTGCTCCAGCATCTGGGGGGGTGGGGGGGGAATCCCAGACTTCTGTTCCCTTTCTATTCACCAAAGGGTGACCAGCTTGAGGGGGTGGGGGAATGACTGTAGGCACAGATACTAGAACGTTTTATGTGTCTAAGCCATTGACATTTTTTCGTTTATTGTAATTTTTTCAGATAAACACCATCTTGTCCTCCTTTCTTCCTAATTCAGGCCAGTTGCTTTTCTGAGGAGAGTTCTCAGTAATGAAAGCTCATCCCCTTGTCTGTCCCTAAACAGCTTTTGGATCTTGGTGAATTCTCACCTTGGAGGCAAGAATGGTTGTTAAAACTGTGTTTATTTACCTTTCTAACTTTTTTGTTTTGGGACCTACTGTGTGGCTACTAGAACCCCTAAGGCCCTGTCTCAATCATTCTAATTGCTTGAGTCTTTACTGTACACATATTTGTTCTTATTTTCAATGTTTTTGGCAGGGAGGGGCTGAGACTCAGTATGTAATTGAGGATGATCTTGAACTTTTGATCCTCCTGCCTCTACCTCTAGAGTGCTGGGAATGCAGATGTACGTCACCATGTCTGGTTTAGACATTGGTACGATGGGACCCAGGGCCCTGTGCATACTAGGCTTGTGTTCTACCCCTGGGCCCCATCCCTAGCACTACCTCTTATCTCTGGTAACTGATCAGAGATCCAGACTGAGGAGAGTCATGATACTGCCTTTTTTTTTTTTTTTTTTTTGGCCAGATTCTGAAGACTGGTTAAGCAGCATTCTAAAGACAATCAGAATCTTTGAAGCTGGAAGGTAGATGTAGTTGGATGTAGGCTGTTGTGCTCTTCTTTCTTGTACCTCCAGTTTTCTAATTTCAGATATAATATTAGTATGTTGGGTCAACGGCATAGAAAGCCTCGTATGCCTTGAACATGGTGTAGTCGAGATTGCGTAATAGAGAGAAGTGGGTCACATGACAAATAGTAGTGTTTGCCAAGTTTTCCCCTGATTTTGCTTTGGTTGTATGTGTGTGCATATTCCACTGTACTAAACTGCCTGCCCATTGAATGCCAGGGATTTGTCTCTTTCCCCCAGCTCTAGGAGCATCATGGCCAGCTGGGGATTGAACTCAGGTTCTCATGTTTGTGTTGTCTGTATTTTTTCCTCTTAGCCATCTCCCTAGCCTGAGACAGGTTGATTTTCAAGGTGGTATTTCATTCTTATACATACACACTTCATACCCACTGGCAATTTGCTTTCTCCACGATATGAAATTGTCACCGCGATCAAGTTCATCCCCACAGCCTTATCCCCACCTGCTCACCACTTCTGTGGTGAGAGTACTTACACACTGATGATACCAGTATTATAAACCCTTAACCCCCACCCCCATGACAGGTTTCCCTGTGAAGGTCTGGCTGTCCTGGAACTCACTGTGTAGTCCAGGCTGGCCTCAAACTCAGAGATTCTCCTGCCTCTGCCTCCCGAGTGCTGGGATGAAAGGTATGTGCCACCTCCTCCTGGCTATGTACTGTTTAAAAACAAAAAAAAAAAAAACCAAAAAAAAAACCCCTAGTATTCTAGCTTAGTTTGGTGGTACGTGTCTTTAATCATAGTACTTAGAAGGCAGAGGCAGATGGATCTGATTTCGAGGCTACCCTGGGCTACATAAGTAGACTCTGTTGCCCCACCTCACTACCCCCTAAAAGACCGAACTGCTAAGTGATCTTGGTTGTGCTGTGTTGCATCTATCTAACTTCTCCATCAGGGGTTCTCTGCATTCCTGACATGAATACCTACTGTGTGTCAAACCTCCTTGGGAACCTGCTTTCCCAGAGCACCCACAGCCACCTTTTAAGGCAGGTATTATTCTCTCTCCTTTTTACGTAAAGAAAGGAAAGGCCTAAGGAACGTCTTCCCCGAATGACACACTCAGGATAGACATGACATTCACATGAAATGTCACCTCCCTTTGGCATCCTTTCCAGCGTGTCACGGCTGCCATCTCACCTCCTCTGCTTCCTTCACTTGGTATTTCAACCACAGCAACTCTTCAAACATCCCAGAGTCTACTTCCTCTAGAAGTATGGCTTTTTAAAACTTTCCTGTCCCAGCTCATACCATTAAAAATACATTATAGGAGCTGGAGAGATTGCTCAGCAATTACCAGGCTTTCCGCTCTTCAGAGCACTCAACTGTAGCTCCCAGAACCCATGTGGGGTAGCTCAAAACTGCCTTTTTCTAGCTCCACGACATCCATCGTCTTGTTTATGGGGCACTGCACTAATGTCACATGTTTGTACACACACACACACACACACACACACACACACACTGCTGTGGGATGTTCTGTATGTCCTGTGGGAGCCCTTCTTGGGTTCTTTGTGGCGTTACCCAGCAGGTCCGCATAGAGGATGATTAGGACCATGGGCCTGAGTGCAGGTGTCTGAGATGGTCTGCACTTGGCTGTGCTGGGGGATGGTCTGTATGTCAAGTTGTTCTGATTGATCAATAAATAAAACCTGATCGGCTGTGGCTAGGCAGGAAGGATAGGCGGGACTAACAGAGAGGAGAAATAAAAGGACAGGAAGGCAGAAGGACTGACTGCCAGATGCCACCATGACCAGCGCATGTGAAGATGCCGGTGGGCCACCAGCCACGTGGCAAGGTATAGATTTATGGAAATGGACTAATTTAAGCTATAAGCACAGTTAGCAAGAAGCCTGCCACGGCCATACAGTTTGTAAGCAATATAAGTCTCTGTGTTTACTTGGTTGGGTCTGAGCGGCTGTGGGACTGGCAGGTGACAGAGATTTGTCCTGACTGTGGGCAAGGCAGGAAAACTCTAGCAACCACACACCTTTAAAAATACAGCACATGCTCATGTTTATACATGGTCAAATGTAGATGCGCATTCATAGATGTATATAAACATTAGGGAACTTAGTTTCATCAAATGAAATCCTTACCATACACAAGGGGCTCTAAATGTACCTTTTCTCTTAAACTATATTAACTGACATGCATTTCGGGGGGTCTGTGTGTAGATTTTGTAATCAAGGCTTGAAAAGCTCTAACTTGAACCTCTTCTTTCTCCGCACCTCCCAAAGTTTCTGGAACACATAGAGAGGCAAAGGAACTAAACATCATTCATACTTAATACCTAGTTTTATATTGTGCTGTCATGTGGGCTCTGGGTCAGTCAGGCCAGCACTCCATCGGGTGTGGAAGCCCTGAAGAAAGTTCACAAAAGGTAGCATAAATTCAGCCCCTTGTTACCACCGTTTCAAGACTTGTTCCAGTGCCCGTGGCTCATGAAGTGTGTCAGTGAGTTATATTATTTACTTTCATGAAAGAGTGCTTGAAGACATTGGATATGGTGGTTTGAGTGAGAATTGTCCCTTGTATGCTCGTGTATTTGAATACTTCTGGAGCCTTTAAAAAGTGGAACCTTTGCCTGAAACATGCCACTGACTTTAGGGATTTATGGTCTCACCCTACTTCTTCCAACTCTTTCTGCTTCCTGTGTGTGGATAAATATGTGATCAGCCAGCTTCCTGCTCCTGCTGCAGTGCCATGCTTTCCCCACCAAGATGTACTTTGTCCCTCTGGAACTGTAGGCCACAAGAAACTCTTTGTTTCTTCCATTGCTTTTGGTCATGGTACTTTATAACAGCAATAGAAAAAGCAACTTGGACACATGGTTCACTGATTAAGAACACTTGATGCTCTTACAGAAAAGACCAGAGTGTGGTTTCTAGCATCTGAATGCGGTGGCTCACAACCACCTATAACTCCAGCTCCTGGGGATCCAGTGCCATCTTCAGGACCCCATGGGAATTTACACAATGGATGGTACGCACACGCACAAAACACACACACACACACACACACACACACACACATCAAACAAATAAAATCACTAAATCTTTTAGCAAAGAGGATGAATGATGCTTAAAGAATCTGAGAAACAACTGGAATGAAATAATGTGAGCATCTGGCAACAGCTGGAGGAAAAATAAAGCATAGCTAGGGTGGGGAGAAAAAACAAGGAGGACATTTCTGGTTTACTGCTGTTCAGTTATACATACATTCTACCTTGCAGGTTTTCTCTGAACATTTAATCATCCCAAATTTAGCCCATTGCGTCTGAAGTTTCCCCACCCCTGGGTGACCAGTCCTCTAAGGCAGTGTGGCAAAAAAGAACCTCTCGTGGCCAGCTAGCTTCCTTCGCCTCCGCCCACCATCCCCTTTGCTGCTGCTGTTCTTTGTCTGTCCGCTTTGTAAAGCTGTTGTTGTGAAGGTGTCCTGTTGGGTGGAAATAGCTGCTTTCTGGCTTACCCTGAATCGCTGGCATTTAAAGAACTATCAAGAACCCGTTAGTGCCAGACATTAGGCAAGTTTCTCATGGAAAACCTTCCAGTTCCCTCAGCTTCTTGGGGGGGAATTCTGTTTTCATCATTTTCTAGGTGAGTCCCTGTCTCAACATAAATATCTGTGCAGATGTTCCCTCCAACCGAGCATCTCAGACGATGCTTCTGCCTGTCTGGTCCTCAGCTGCTCACCTGCTTATTCTCATGTTCAGAACCAGACCTAATTGTCAGTTAGGACTCCCCCTCCATAGCTCATGAATGCCAATGTCTCTGCACTTCAGTTCACAAGCTAGACAAACCTCCTACTCCTTCTCTGCCCACCGACATAACTGTCCTCTTCATAGATCTACCTCAGACTGCATTCTATAAATTATGTCTCCAGTAATTAACTACGCCATAACCTTCTCAAGAATTGCTTTGTCTTAGTTACTTTGTGTCTTAACCTAGTCTGTGCAGTGGGAACGTGGTAAATATGGTTTAATGGAGCTGGGATGTATAAAACAAGCATGCTAGTCAGGTCTGCTTGTCTTGATGATATCGCTGTTGTGTTCCAGCCTCCCTTTGCCCTGAGGCATATCTGTTTCTAGCCTGGTGCGGGTGAAGAAGGAATTGTTTAATAGGATATGTCATTTGTGTGATGCTTTGTCATAGCCCTCCACACCCAGTGTGCTCGTAGTGGACAATTTCTCATTTTGTCAGATTGCATTCTCTCTTTTCCACTGAAGTTCAGACAAAAAACGATTTTAGACACCTTAAGCACGTTTGAAAACATGACTTTGTAGATCTCTTGCCTTCTTAGCTAAAAAAAAAAGTGTACACCACTGTAATTACTAATTGCTGTCGTCTTAAGCAGAGACAGATGATGTATATGTTTGTGACAAATTTCCAGAGGGAGAGCTAAGTAACCGGGCTCATTTTTCCATAATGGGTATGTTATTCACAAACTATTACCATAATTGATGTACCAAGCCACTATAGGGCAAATAATAGGCTGTGTGTGGGTAGCAAACAAGTAGTCAATGAATATTAAAGATCAAAACCCCATTTTAAAAGAGACATTTTAATTAGAATCATCCAGATTCATCCTACCAAATGAGTTAAAACTGCTCGGCTGCCATTTTTCTGTACCATTCTCTGTCTAAAGGGGTCCTCTGTGTAATTCTCTCTGTATTTTCTAGAAGTCACTATATTATTTGCAGAATCATTAATTTCTCAAGAGCAGTGGATGGTAGAGTGGATGTGAACATGAACGTTAATTGAATGAAATAGCTACCGAATTAGCTTCTGTATTTTCTGGAGACCATCCTTTCCAGAAGGGGGGTTCTCTCATCTACTTTTGTTCCTGCTTTATGCTTGCTTGTCAGTGCCTGGGGTGGAGTGTCTGTTTACACTTGGGGATTTGTCCTTTGATCCCGTAGGTGTCCTGTGTCGGTTCTTTTGCGTATAATTCATTTCCACAATCAGTCCTCCAACTAGTTTTAGGTGAGATTTTTTGCATGTGTGTGTTATGTGCATGTTTGGTGTATATGTATTTGGGATGATGTATATAGTATAGATGTTGTATACATGTGTGGGTGGCTGTGTGAGAGTGTGATCTTATGTATGTAGTGTATATGTGTGTATAAGGTATAGGTCCCCAATGTTTATTTTTAAGAGGGCCTCGATCAAATAGGGAGGGATTAGATCCCGTTTATATTGTCTTTTTCTTTTAAGGTTTATTTTTATTTTTGTGTCTTGTGTATGTGCTCCACATGTGTGGATGTCTGCAGAGACCCGAGGAAGGTCTTGGGTCCTTTAGAGCTGGAGTCTCACAGATGCCTGTGAGCTGCCCAGGCACTGGTGCTGACGACAGGACTTGGATCCCTGTCTTAATTGCAAAACGGACTCTTAACTGTTCAGCCCTCTCTTCAACTGCCTGCTGTAGTGCCTGATGGAGCACTTAATCAGAACTTACACCACGGTTTCTATGAAATATCTAACCCTCATGTCTGACAAGCTCTGAAATCAAAGGGACTCTAGATGTTGAGATTTGCAGTACACATGTTTTAGATAAAGACCAGTTGATCCTGGAGAACTTAGATAACCTTATAATTTAAAATAGGTCAGAGTGTATCTATTCTTAGAACCCTTTTAGAAAAGTCTCATTGTGTTTGAATGCTTCCCTTCGAATATATAGCCATTCCCTCTACACTAGGAGCATCTGCTGCCTTTTCCTTTTATAGCAATGAAAATATGGGCAGTTTTGCATGTGGTTTCTTAGCTCAAAATTCCCTTGTCCTTTATGTCAGAGTCAATTTATTCAACTAGTTTATACAACTGGACAGATTTCTGTAACAGAAAGTTGAGTAAATAGAATGTTCCTTATCATATGGCTTGTAAAGACAGGGCGCATGTCCTGGGGCTGGTGTTGCTCTTCCTCTGAAGAGAATACATTCCCTTCCTTTAGTCCAATCTCAAAGACAGGAAGCTTTCTCCTAGCTCTTTTGTAGATCGTGACAAGACAGAGTAAACTAAACCTGGAGAGACAGCTTGGTCAGTAAAGCCGTTGCTGTGAAGGTGTGGAGACCTGAGACTGAGCCCCAGAATCATGTAAACAAACAAAAACAAAAAGCCAGAATTGGTGGCCTGCCTTGTCACCCTAGTCTTGGGGAGGTGGAGACAGGTTCATAGATCCTTGCGGATTCCTTCCCAGACAGTCAGGGCCTACTTTGAGACGTCCATGTAAAAGGAAGAGACCTTCAGTTTACAAAAGCAAAGTAGGTGACTTCTTTGGAATCTCTAGCCTCTGTCCACAAACAGATGTGCACGCGTGCTTGTGCACACATGCATGGGCACACTCATGTATGTATACATCAACCCACATAAAGACAATATAAAAAAAATCCATTTAAAAAAATAGAAAGGAAGGCAACTTGTGCATCCTAATTGAACCCTCCATGTTGGAGGGCACATGTGAGAGCTACTGCTTGACAAACTGCATTATTATTTGCAACTAAGAATGCAGGATGCTGCATGTACTTGACCATGATGGCATGTGCCTGTTGGCCCTGGTGTTAATTGCCACAGAGAATTCTGTTGTCTAGGAGCATGTCCTGTGGGGACAGATGGTGCAGGAGCCCTGCATTGACCCTTACAGAGATTGCTGGCCTCCCTGTGTCTTCACACATGGTGGTTTTATGCCCACTGAGGCAGCTCTCACACCTGGAGGATGCCAGAAAGGCGAGGGCCCTGCTTGCATCTTGCACTCTGGAGGATACTTAGCTCAGAGCTTGTGCCTTTTGAGTTGATGCTTGGCAGTGAGCCCTAGCTTCCTGCCTGCCAGGCCTAGTGCCTCTTAAGGGCAGGGAGGAGATGAGATGCAGATCGCTCAGGCATCATGTCTGCCTCCTGCATCTCTCAGCTGGTGTGACTTCCCTCCTCCCATGGGCTGAAGGAAGAACACATTCCTCATGCAGAGTCATGAGCAGGAAAGAGCTGTAGCTTTCTGTGCTCCATAGTAGAGTGTGGGATGGAAATCCTCTCTGTTTACAATTCATCTGTCTCTATGGCGTTTGCATGGAACTTGACGTTTTAAGCTGTGTTCTTATGCTCCACTCGTGAGCCAGTTGGTCTGTAAACTCTTTCTTGGAGGTTCAGGGGAAGGTTTTTTTTTTTTTTTTTTTTAAATTATGGAACTGTGTGTGTGTGTGTGTGTGTGTGTGTGTGTGTGTGTGTGTGTGTGTGTTTGTGTGTGTGTACACATGTGAGCACATACTTATCTGTGTATGCACAAATGCCTGGGGTTGGCTGGCGAGGAATCAGGGTGCTGACAACAGATGACCACTTATCTCCAGCCGCGTCAGTGCCACGCACAAGCTGGAAGACACCTGTGGCTCTCCACCGAGGAACCGGTTGACATTTTTACAGGCGCTGCCGCCAGTCTTTTCTTCTGAGCAAGGGGGGGGGGGGAGAAGTTTTGAGCACCTCTCATCCCCTTTCAGACTCGTTCTGACTCCAGATGCTCTGCCAGAGGATGTGGTTGCTCCAAGCGCAGCTGCAGTGGAAAGAACATTGTCTGACTGCAGCTGAAACAATTCCTCCATATAGCTCGTCCCATTTCAATAGTAAACTGTCTGTTTAAAGCCAAACAAAAAAGGCAAGTGAGAGTCGCAAGCAGGGCTTATGCCAGGAAATGGAAATAAGTTCCTGAGGAAGCCTGTTTGGGTTGTGGTTTCGGAGTTATTAAACGGGCTCAATTGCTACTTTGTCACATCTCTGTGTATGTTTCTGTGAACTTCTAATTCTCCAGAAACATTAAGGCTAAAATAGCAAGTCAGGCTTTAATTAGAGAACACACCACTATTGGGAGACATGACTGGCTTGTAGCTCATAAGCCTTCACATCCTGCACCAATTTTGCCTTCCAAGGAAGTGGGTAGAGTTATACCATCCTCTGGCCCTCCCTCCCTCCTTCCCGATGGCTTTGAACTCATCCGAGTGTGATGAAGGCTGTCAGAGAAGGTGGCGTCGGCCGCTGGGAGCGGTGTTTCTATAGTGTTTCCAGCTGGCTCCAGGTATGAAGCAGAGGCCAGGAGGTTGTGATGTCATTTAAAGGCAGTTTGTCATTAGCTTTGATCTAGCTGGAGTGTGATCCTGGAGCTGTTCTACAGCTGTGCACCATTCTGTCCTCGAGTTTTAGCGTGGGCTCGATGTCTTGTTTGCTGATAGAAAATGGATCATCTCCCGAGATCTGCTCCATACAGAGTCTTGGGGAATAAGTTCTAACAAGTCAGTGTCTGCATGAAGCAGTGTGTGGGTGCTCTGCAGAGATGGCTTTAGGCTGCTTCAATATCATCATGGGTAGGTTTGTATTTGCCACGACTGACGGACATTGGACTTCGGGTTCTTTTTAGGACAGCCTTTTAGTGATACTGACATCTAAAATTGGAAATGCTAAAGCAAAGCTGGTGGGTTATAAAACAATGGGTGAGAAATGCATGCATTTCCCTTTTTCATGAAGACATTTTTGGAGAGCTGGAGCGGTGGCTCCCCGTTACAGGTTCACACTCCTCTTCTAGAGGACCTGAGTTCCTTTTCCCACACCCGTGTTAGGCAGCTCACAATCGTCTCTTCTAACTCTAGACCCAGCAGATCTGATCCTGTCTTCTGGCTTCCAAAGGCACGTAAATCCACCTGCATGTGCACTTAAGAGCATTCGCTGCTCTTTCAGAGGACCCTAATCTAGGTTCTGGTAATAGTGTGGGATGGAGCTCAGTCCCCTCTAACTCCAGCTCCAGGAGATCCAGTGCCCTCTGCTGGCATCTGTGAACACTTGCACCCACATTCACACATCCCCAAACAGACAAATAGATACTAATTTTTTTTTTAGAAGAAGACATTTAATGAAAGCTAATTTTAGCTCTCTGTCACTGTTGTTTCAGACATTACGAGTGAAGAAAGCCTGTTCCTCAGACACACGTTTTACAGGTGTGTGTGGTAAGGTGGTAGACAAGTGAAGCAATGGGAGGTAAATGTCCTCCGTCTTTCATGGGCATGAAAAGAGCAGGAGCCCAGGCTGACTTCGAGTTTTCTGATCACCGTGCAGACTGACCAATAGATATACTGCTGCTTCTGCTTTAATATACGACCAAAACTAACTTAGGAAGAAAAGTTCCTTTGAATTTATAGTTCCATAAGGATAAAGTCCATAATGGTGTGTGTGTGTGGGGGGGAGGATAGCATGGTAGCACGAGCAGGAAGCAGAGAGGTCACATTTCATCCATATACAGGAAGCAGAGAAAGAGAGAACAGGAAGTCATACGAGGCTATATAGCTCCACCTCCTAAAGTTTCCAAACTTCCCCCAAATAGTGCCACTGACTAGGGACCACGTGCTAAAATACATGAGCCTGTGGGGACGTTGCTCATTCAAAGCACCATGAGGAGTAAAAGTCAGTATAAGGAAGCTGAGTGGATATCTTAGGCTGTTTTGTTGTCTCAGTGCGTGTGTGCGTGTGTGCGTGTGTGTGTGTGTGTGTGTGTGTGTGTGTGTGTGTGTGTGTGTGTGTGTGTTGGAGAGACGGCTCAGGAGCTAAGAGCACTCACAGAGAACTGAACTGCTTTTAAACTGGTTTGGAAAGTGGGTGTTGGAGACTGGGGAAACGGCTCAGTAGGTAATGTCTGCTACCCTAGTCTGAGGACCTGAGTTTGGTTCCCCGGTACCCAAGTACAAAACCTGAATGTAGTGCCATGTATCTGTCACTCCAGCCCTTGGCAATAGGAGATACGGAACCAAAGAGATGGAGCTTGTCGTCTGGCCCATTGCAGTTGAATGGGTTCAGTAAGAAACCATTTCTTACTTAGTTTTTCTTGTCAGCTTGAGCCAGCCTAGAGTCAGGAAGGTAGAGGGAACCACAGTTACAGAGCTTGCAGGATCAGATTGACCCACGGGCCTGTCTGTGAGTGATTGTTGATTGATGTAGGAGAGCTTGGGTCTTTGTAGGTGGTTCTGTCTCTGGGCAGATAGTCTTGGACGGTATAAGAGAGCTAGGTTAGTGTGAGCTTGTGAGCAGGCTGGAGGAAGCCAGCCAGTAAATGGTTTGCATTCAATTTCCTGCTTCATTTCCTGCTCTGATTTCCCTCAGTGATAGATTGTGACCTGGAAGTGTAAGCTAAGTCAATCCTTTCCTCTTCAAGTTGCTTTTGGTCCAAAGTGTTTGGTCACAGCAACAGAATGAACCTAGAACACCCGGTTTGGGAAGATAAGCTGAACAGTAGTAGTGAAGACATTTGGCATTGAACTGTGACCTCCACACTTACCTGCCTTTGCACCCAACTGATGGAGGCTGAGGGTGTTACTCCTTCAAATTGGCCAGTGTCTCTTTTCTCTTTGCATGTAGGATAGGTTTGTCTGCTCTTAAGAAATTGACTTTTAAATGCAGGCGAGTCTTGTAATATTTCATTTTAAAGGTCAGATTGCCAAAGTGTAGATGACCTGGGAATAGCATTTCAATTGAAGAATTAACCAGATCAGGTTGGCTTGTGGGCATATCTGTGTTGCAATTGTCTTGATTGTTAGTTAATATGAAAAGATTTAGTTCATTGTGGGTGGAACCCTTCCTGTGCAGTGTTTCCTGGCCTATATAGAACTGGAGAAAGCTAGATGAAGTACCAGAAGTACATTCCTTCCTCTCTGCCATCGATGGTAGGGATGTTGTGACTAGCTGCTTGGCTTCCTCAACTTCTCAGCGTGATGAACTCTGTGTAACCTGGGTTTGCAAGCTGACTAAACCTGGTCCTCCCCTAAGATGGTTTGGTCAAGATATTTTATCATGGCAAGAGAAATGAAATTATAGCAGAACTTAATTATTTTGTTTTTAATAAATGCATGTTTTTATTTGTTTGTGGGGTGTAGTAGAGGGGGTTGTACCACCAGAGGAAAAATTATCATTCTTATTTATTATTGTTTTGTGATAGTATCTTGTTATATTGCTCAAGTTGGCCTTCACCTGTTGATGAGGCTGGCCTCAAACTTGGAGGCCTTCTGCCTCAGCCTCTAAGTGCTGAGATTACAGGGTATGCACCGTATCTGACGTCTTTCTTTCTTTCTTTCTTTCTTTCTTTCTTTCTTTCTTTCTTTCTTTCTTTCTTTCTTTCTTTCTTTCTTTCTTTCTTTCTTTCTTTCTTTCTTTCTTCCTTCCTTCCTTCCTTCCTTCCTTCCTTCCTTCCTTCCTTCCTTCCTTCCTCTCTCTCTCTCTCTCTCTCTCTCTCTCTCTCTCTCTCTCTCTCTCTCCCCCTCCCCCTCCCTCCCTCCCTCCCTCTCTCCCTCCTCTCTGTCTCTTTCTCTTTTTCCCTCCCTCCCTCCCTCCCTCTCTCCCTCCCTCCCTCCTTCTTCCTTCCTTTCTGTCTCTTTCCCTCCCTCCCTCCCTCCCTCCCTCCCTCCCTCCCTCCCTCCCTCCCTCCCATCCTTCTTTTCTTTTCTTTCTCTCTTTTTTTTTTGTAATTGTTTGGAGAACCACTGTTTTCCACGAGTCTTGAGTATTTCTAGCTTATTCCTCATAGAGAGTGCTAAAGTGCCTCACATATGATTTTCCTCCCTGTGTGCTTACTCTTATATATAAATGCTGGTGGCATTTCTTAATTTCCCTTTTAAAGTTTTGGAAGTTGTTTAATACAGAATTATAACAAACCCCCAGTGCTCTCCTGTGAAAAATGTTATCTGCTGAGTATGAATCGTTTACTCAAGCTTGCAGTTCTTGAAGATTACTGGTGGCTGTTTCAGTGGCTGGAAGCAAGTGAAAAGCAAGAGAGCCTTTTCTGAAGCCCCTAAAATGGAGTCTGATTCACTGTGTAAAAGCTTGTGAGACTGGACTCTTAATGTGGTGTGATTCTTCTGTAGGAAGGAGAAAGGTGACCTCCCAGACTCAATCCGGACATGATAGAGTTAAAGCAGAGGCAGAGCCTTTTCCCCATGCTATGGTTCTGTCAGAATAATGTTTGGCCAGGTGTTAATCTGTGTCCTGAGGGGAGGACTGGAAATCATTATTCATCCCTGGGGAGACTGGAGGGGAAGCTGAGGCTTGCCTTCTGGGAGGGTACCAGGGCCAAGGGCCTGCCCCTCGCTTACTGACATGTGCCATTTGCAATGAAGACAGCCGAAGTCCATTTGAGGAATTCTGCTGTCAGCCAGCCAAGAGAGAAACTCAGAGGGAGAGGCAGGCAGCCTGGCAAAGCAGTCTGGAGCGCAGTTTCCGGAGCAAGATCACTCAGTGTCTGTGGGCACTGGGGAAGGTGCGTGGGGATGGAAAGAGGTAGATAGAAGGCCAGTTTGGAAACTGCATTTTCCTGTGTACCTCCTCTGGACCCTCCTCCTTTCAATGTAGCTCCATCCTTTGGAAGCTCGGAGCCTGAAAGAATCCCGTGTGAACACTGTACTGTGGGCTTTTTCCTGTCCTCTTTCCTCCCCTGACTCTCGGCTCCGAGGGTGAGAGGTGAGACGATGATCAAGTCCAGCTGGTTCTACGTGAAGTTCAAATACTCAGACAAGGTAAGTCAATATGTGTGTCTTTTCCCCAGGGAAGCCTGCTTCTCCCTGAGGTCTTATGTTGACAGGTCTTGTAGTCACTCTGGGAAGTGAAGGAGCCCCAAGAGTGTTAACTGTGAATGTGTTTTCTCTGGCTTCAGGATTCCCAGGTGAAACCTGGGTTTAGAGCTTTGAGTCGGACTTCATCACTGACCAAGAGGAAGGGCTCTTCCCTCTGCTTCAGAGGAAGCCTTCCTTAAAGAGGAAAAAAAAAAAAAAAAGCTGCCGTAACAGAGGTGGTTGGTGCTGCTTCAGAAAGGCTAGAGAGCCAGGGATATTTGTTGAGACACTGGATCCATTTGGTTCTGAAACAAATGGAGTCATTTCCTTACCTGCAGGTTGTTCTTACTCGACTTCCTTTATCCCTTTGTGTGCAGATCAGCTTTACAAGGTTCTTTGGCTGTTGTTGTGCTCATAAATGAGACCACTGCTTTACTCTCTCCCTGGGGATAACATTTTAGGGAATGAGTAAATTTTGGTAGTGTCTGAAATCTTGGTGTTAGGACAGTTATTTTTTCTTTCTCTTAACATACCATTTTCAGTGGTTAGAAGTGCGTACGTACTTCTACTAGCATATACATACACTGTGCACAGTGATGGAATCCTTAGCGACAATTTCATCCCCCTCTGTAAGGTGCTTTGAACACAGGCACTCCCCCAACCGTGTTTCCTCACTTACCTGGGTCTGTTTGCTATGGTTTTGATTCTGAGTATTATTCTCTCTTGAACTGCTGATGTTAGGAATGAGGTTTTCACGTGAGCCTGAACATGCTTCCTTCTTTGAAAATTCATTGACTTGCTTGTTTAAAACATGGGCATCCTAATTATAGAAAGAGAGAGAGAGAGAGAGAGAGAGAGAGAGAGAGAGAGAGAGAGAGAGAGAGAGAAATCTGTCTATATCCATTTATCTCTTTCTTTGTAGACCAGGATGGCTTCGATTTACTATGTAGCCAATAATAACATTGAACTTCTCTGATCCTCCTCCACTTCCTAATGGTTGACATTATAGTTGTGCAAAAACATGCCGGGTTTATGCAATGCTGGAGATTGAACCAACGGGTTTCATATGTGCTAAGCAAGCTTTCTACAAACCAAGCCACATCCCCAGCACTCCTTGCTTGTGAATATATATATATACACACACACACACACATATGCAATTTAGCAACAACAATAAAGTGCCTCCTTTTGTTTGAATTTATTTCTGGTTGTGTTATTTCTGATAATGTTTATTTCATTGCCATCAAGGCTACTTCTTTACTCACAGTGAAATTACATGGTTTATTTGTTGTTGTTGTTTAATTTAAAAGACCCTTGTTCCGTTTTAAAGCCATTTGCTTTAACTGTTTTTTTTTTTTTTTTTTTTTTTTGGTTTTTCGAGACAGGGTTTCTCTGTGTAGCTTTGCGCCTTTCCTGGAGCTCACTTGGTAGCCCAGGCTGGCCTCGAACTCACAGAGATCCGCCTGGCTCTGCCTCCCGAGTGCTGGGATTTGCTTTAACTGTTAAAGCAGTAAAATGCCATGTCTTTGCATATGGCGTTGAGAAAGGTTATCATCCAGTCTGGATTTATTTTCGCCCTCTGAGGAACCTCCTACTTCTTTGTTTGCTGTTAGGAATATCGATAATTGGACTTCTGCTCTGTCTTTTAACCTTTTCCTTATATCTTGAGTGTTTTGTCTTGGGAACCTGAGATTGGGAGTTAAGTCAGGTGAATAAACCAATTATGAAAGTGTGTGTGGTGGTGGTGGTGGCGATGGTCGTGGTGGGGGTCTCAAGAAAGGCTCTTCACAGGAAGAAGTAGGTAGAAATTAATGGCTTCATCTCCATGATCACATTTCACATCCTCCAGCATTCAAGCAAGGAGTGAGCACTTTCCATATCAAGCTGTGGTGTGGCAAAACTGTACACTGTATGAGGCTTTAGGGCATTAAAAAAGATCCTCCTTGCTTTTACTAGGAGAGAGAAAAAAAGAAATGGAAGCCTCAGGTTCGCTTTTGGTATACATCTAGGACTCCAGATCTCAGTGATTAACGGCAGAACTTTTGTTCATGGACAGAGATGTCTTTATGTTTTTAATGTATATTAGAGCCCCCCCCCATTCCACTAGGAGAGATTTTAAAAAGACCTTAATGTAAACACAGGGACAGAGATGCATGTAAGACAAATTTAAATCACACTTTGTATTCTTTGTAAAAGCCCCCTGACCCCCGTTTTGAGATGGGATCTCATTATGTAACTCAGGTTGGTCTGAAGTTTGTGATGCTCCTGCTTCATCCTCCTGAGTGCTGGGAATTACAGGTGTGTTCCATTACTTCCCTCAGTAGATACATCTTTTATTATTGTCACACAGACATGCCTAAGCCATTATAAGGTTTTCCATCAATTAAAAAATATTATCTGAAAGCCCGCCCCCCCCTCCCCCGCTAAGGTGATATCCTGCTGTCATTTGGATATTGATTGTTGGAGAGCAGTGGGGCCTTTCTCGGTTCTTGATTAGCCTTATTTGGGAGCTAGGGTGCCAGATGGTCACCACAGCCATGCTGAGCCTGCAGATTCTGAGTTCATTGTCTCACACCCAAGCAGAAGAAGGAAATGTGGGCAGGAAGTGAGCGAGAAAACACAGATACATTATGGAGAAGTGAGAAGGCTTCAAAGGAAGGATATTGCGACCCTGCCCAGAATAGTGGTGTCTGGTGAGACCTTTGGTGGGAATTGGTTGGACACTGAGGTGATCTGTATTTTTATTGGTCATTTTCTGAGGACAGAGCAGGCCATCTGATTCAGTGGCCTATATATTCATGTCTCCTTTGCATGGCTCCTTGACCCAACCAGAAAAATGATACCCCACTTTTCCCCTTAGGGAAGTAGTCACATGACGCTGTCACCTTCATCTACTTGCTCTTCCTGCTCTTCTTGCTCATTTTGTAGGCTGTAATTTGTTACATGTTCTTGGGGTTTGGGCTAGGTTTTCCTAGCTTCTTGCTCTTTCATCCAAAGAACTGAAAGTTAGGACTCATACAGATTTGCAAAAGCAGTAAGGTTATTTTATTCAGCACACAGCACACAGCAATAGCACAGACTGTTGAGGTTGGTAGTGGACCACATGAGTGATCGTATTTATGGAAAACTGAGGAAAGGAAGGACTGGTTAGTAAGGGGCCAGGACAAGTGGTTACTAACAGGGAATAGTTTGGGTGTTTTTCTCTCTTGATTGATAGATTTGCCATATAATTATTTCTCTATGTGCATTGTCTTATAGCTGATCTTAACATTGGCATGCATAGTTGTGCATCAGATAGCAAATAGTGGTTTTCCCTAAAAGGTTAGTTGATGTGCACATTTCAGGTCCAGTTGGCCTTATTGTTCTTTTTAATAGGATAATTGAGAGCATACTTAATTAGAAACTGTCTGAATTTGATTATGACCAGGGTTGGAGAAACTTATCATTGTTTATAGGTATAACTCTGTGCCATTGTTTAGAGATAGGAGTACTTGTAACTAGAAGCAGGTAGGGGACAGAAGAGAGTCTGAGGCTATTAAATGCATTCTTAGGAGAGAGTTGTAATGTTCATAGTATACGCAGGTGAAGGGACCAGGCTGTCAAGTGCATTAATGAGAAGAATATGTGCATCGCCCAGAACTAAATGATAGTTTCATTGTATTAAAATATTGCCTGTGCTTGCTTGTCTCAGATCAAACGTGTGTGTGTGTGTGTGTGTGTGTGTGTGTGTGTGTGTGTGTGTGTGTGTGTATGTGTATGTATGTCCATATACATGCGTGTGGTGCTGGTGTTGCTGGGGGTCAAACCTAAGACCTCCTCCTCTTTCCTGTGTAAGCATTTTATCAACGAGATAAATAACGAGCCTGGAACTTGATGTTCTTGCATGTATTGTCCAGTTTTCTATTGACCCACTCCTTTCAACAGTCTCCTCCCTGGCGTTGACATTCCTGTAGAAAGGACTCAGCAACAGGGAGGACAGTTTAGTTTCAGTTTACAGTTGAAGCATGCTGCTGGTGGGCACTAAAGGCAGCAGGAACTAGAAGCAACTGGTCACATTGCATCTGTGTCAGGAAGTAGCGAATGGTATAGCACATGCTGCTTGTCGTTCAACTCCGTCTTTCTGTATACAGCCCAGGATCTCAGCCAGGCATGTGGCCAAGTACAGTCCATAGGTCTGTGTAGAGCTAACGCTGTGTATGAATGTCGTCCATATAACCCTTCACCGGCATGCCCAGAGGCCCATCTCCCAGGCAGTTCAAGACTCTAGCAAATTGGCAGTTTACACTGACCATCATCACAATTATATTATCTTATCTGCTAATCATTCTGCTAGTAGCATATTACTTTGGTAATTATAGCTTAATATTTTTTTTTTGTTTTGAAATCAGGAAGACTGAATTGTTTAACTTAATTTTTTATTTTGTTAGAGGTTGCATTGAATCAATAGGTTGCCTTGGGTTATGTAGTCATCTTAACCCTGAGTTCATGAATATTAATAAGGCCTGATAATCCATGAACAGTGGGGTACTTTCCCTTTATTTTCTCTCATTTCTTTGATCAGAAAACAGTTTTCATGAGCTTCTAATTAAAGACTGATGTTTTTCAATTACAGGCTTTTCCCTTTCATGTGTATGCGTATGTGGTATGTGTGCTTGTGTGCATGCATTTTCCCAAATGTTATAGGTGCGTGTCTGCCTTGCTGCTCATGTAACCAGGGCTCCATGCCTGCTTTGAATTTACACAGATTCTGGCCTATCCAGACTCTGGCCCTCAAGCCTGCTGCTTACACAGCATTTGATTTTACCTCATCCATCTCCCAAGCCCTAAGCTTTCTTGTAATTCTTCCTTATTGCTTTGATTACTTTGTTGAGACAGACTTCTTTGGTGTTTTCTCTGGCTTTTCCCTTGGTTTCATATGTGTTTTCAGTTGTTCCCTGGAACATTTTTATGATGTGTGTGTTAATTCCAAGAACAATAATAAGACCACTACCACAATTTGAGCCAAATTTGAAGCATGCTTGATTTTTATTTGGTTGCACCCAAGAGCTGGCAAGCGACTGTCTCCTAAGTCAGGTGAAAGAGAGTAGCCCTGAATCCGTTTTTTGCCCCGCCCCCCCCTTTGGGGTGGAGTTTGGGACAGGGTTTCTCTGTGTGGTTTTGGCGCCTGTCCTGGATCTTTCACTGTAGACCAGGCTGGCCTTGAACTCAATGAGATCCGCCTGCCTCTGCCTCCCGAGTGCTGGAATTAAAGGTGTGGGGCACCACCGCCCAGTTTCTTGGGTGATCACCATGTGATTAGGGAGGGTTCAGGGATGGCAAGGGCATTCTCAAAATTAAGTCAAGGTCGTGGGTTGGGGAAGGTCAGGTTCCAGGAAACAGAGCAATTCGGCTCTTAGAGTAAATAGAAACTTATTTTTAACCATACAGCATAATGGCCCCTGCCTTCAAAATGGAGTCAGGCAGGTTCCTCATGTATTTTAAAGTCCTGATCAGACAATATTGATCTTTCCCTAATCCAGGGTTCGTACCTACTGATTGTCTCTTTTCAGAGTGTAAAGGTGTTTTTTTGTTTTTTTGTTTTTTCTTTTAGGCTGGAAAGAGATTTGATTGAAACCTGGATATTTAGGTGTTAAGTTTAAGACTGGATATTTCTGGGCATGGTGCCCATGTCTTTAATCCCAGTTCTCAGAAGGCAGAGGCAGAAGGATGTCTCTCAGTTCAAGGCCAGCCTGGTCTACTGAGTGAGTTCCAGGACAGCCAGGGTTACAGAGAGAAATGCTATCTCAATTAAAAAAACAAAAACAAAAACTGGATATTATATAAACCTTCCATTTCTTGCTGTCTTTCTACGACAGTTTTCTGTAAGGAATGGGGAAAATTACAGGAAGTTGAGGTCTAGCTTGACATCTGCACCTTGGTTGGGGTCATGTGTGCCACAGCTCTACGCAGACCCTGTTTTTTACCCCTGGCTGTAGAATAGCTGTATAACATGTAATGGTTTATAACCACTTCTGATAATGCTGGAAATCTGGGCTGTTAGAGAAAAAAGAAAATTTTGCATGTGTGTGTGGTGTGTGTGAATGTGTGGTGTGTGTGTTTGTGTGGTGTGTGTGAATGTGTGGTGTGTGTGTTTGTGGTGTGTGTGTGTGTGTGTGTGTGTGTGTGTGTGTGTGTGTGTGTGTGTGGAGATATTTCTGTGCTTTTGTTTTCTTTTGTTTTGGAGTCTTGATGTCTATGAGCCCCACCCCCAAACCAAGGGATCTCTCAGTTATGTTAATTGTGTCTCTAGGTTCTAAGTCTGTATTTAGCAATTTAAGGAAGGAAGGATTTATTTTTGCTTACAATGTGAGAGGATCCAGTCCATCATGGTAGGCAGGGCAGGCAGCCGGAGTGTGAGGCAGCTGGTCCTAGCTGGTTCCAGTCAGGAAGCAGAGGGAGAAGAATACTGGTACTTGGCTCTATTTCTTCTTTTTATGGGATCCCGGACCTCAGCCATTGGAATGGGTCTACCCACATTTTGGGTAGGCTTTTCCTCTTCAGTTAGCCCTCTCTGGAAACACACTTATAGATGTATAGATGTGCTCAAAGGTGATTTTTAAACCCTGTCATATTGACCATGAAGATTAAGGGTCACAGAGCCTGTTTTCTCTCCACCTTTCAGAATCTAATTGTGTTTGTTGGGTCTGTAAAATGTGTTTACTTTCCTGGAAGCAGAAGAGCCTTACGATGCACTGGAGTCAGAGGTGATTAACTGTTGAACCCGGTGAGGTGGTGCACAGTGTGTCTTCCCACCTCCGAAGTGCTGGGAGCAGGAGGAGCAGGAGCCATCCTCTAGTGGTGAGCGATGACATGATCTGGTTGTGTTTGCACTGCACAGGACTCGATAATAGTTGCTGGTCGTCTTTGACTATGAGCTTTCTCTGCTTCAAATACAAGTGTCAGTCATCCTGGCTAAACTGTCCTAGGAGCTCTACCAGTTTCAAGGTACCTTCCTTTGTGTGAATCCTGTCATCAATCACAGATACATAGGCTTCACATACCCCTCTGCTCCTCTTCCATCTAAATATAGAACCCTAGAAACAACATCATTTTATTTTTGCAAATTTTCCTTTTTCAGATCAACTTTTACATTCATTTATTTCCTGTGTTTGTGCACACACACTCATGTGTACATGGTACACATGTGTGGGTTACAGGATAACTTGCAGGAATTGGTTCTCTCCTCCCATCAGATGGGTCCTGGGGAATGGAACCAAGATTATCAGTCATGCTGGCTGCCTTAAATTAGAATTACTCGTTTGGCTTTTGTTTTCAAATGTTAACCATCTCAGCCAGAAAGATGACAGTAGTGGAAACAATACTTTTAATCGTCTTATATTCCTCAGTGTAATATGAGGCTTCAGATTAGGGAGGAGAAAATGTGCCTTGTTTGTTTGTAAGACGAGAGGGTCTTTTAAAAAATGACTCTGAGGTTAAGTGCTATCACACATAATTTCAGCCTCCTTTGGAACCTCATACCGCATCTCTCTATACACTGTGATGCTCCAACTCAACCTTTCAGTTCAGAGTTAATTTGAAATTGATTTACACACTAGGTCTGGGCAATTTACATAATTATGATGACTGTATTTAAACTATTAGTAATATTTTATATAATTTTATTTTGCTTCTTCCATTCGAATGAAGCTGTACAGTTTTGTCACTACAGCAACTGAGAGCAGACAAATATGAGCTGGTGAAACACAAGCTGTGGGTGATGCGTGGGTATCCCTGGGTTCTCCTTCATCCAGCCACGGAACATGGAAGTTCCTTGTTTCCTCCATCCTTTCTTTTTTGTTAGTATTGTTGAGCTGTTCCTTGCACACTGCACACACTTGTCTATGCTGCAAAATATTCATCATTCTTAGAATGGAGTCATTTCAGTTTATGAATGGTTTATGGCTCTGACAGCTCTCCATCATAAGAGAGACAAAATCCCAGCAAGCAACGGCGAGAGAGAGAGGCACAAAGTCCTATCCTTCCTCGTGGAATTGTTGCCGAATTGATAACTGTTGGGAGGAGTCAGTTTTCTTAAAGGGCGTGGTCCCTGGCAGGTCAGTCGCTGTCCTTTTGGTGGACACTGGTCCAAGAGTAGATGGAGAGCACAAACTGGACTCCATTTTTTTTTTTTTTAAATTAGGAGACGATGTTGAGTTTGTAGGGAAGGAGTTGGGAAGACCTGAGAGGAGTGGGTAGAGGGGGTTGACTATGACCCAAGACTGCTTAATTGTGCACAGTACTGCTCCCCCCTACCCCATTTTTTAAAAATCTAAACCTAAAGCTCATGTTCGAGCCCTCGAGATGAAGCTGGGGGTTCACTGAACCCCTCTACTCAGTCCTCTTTCCAATCAGCATACATTGATTAGGTCTCTTTCTGCTTTTCACCTGTACTCAGCTCTGTTATTGGACAGGACTGCGGGGGTGCCCGAGCCTTGCCCCTGGTACTTTGGAGGAGAGGTCTTGTGTCTGTGTCTCTGGTTACAGTGTTGGCTTGTTTTCACTGATGGTCCTGATTTCTGTTGTTGTCTTCTGTTCAGAGTGTGTTTTCCTTGAGGAAAAGGAGTTTCCTCTTACCCCCGATGTCCTGGTGTGGTGTTTGCCGCACTGTACATAGCTCTTAGAATATTAACTGAATTAAATTTATTGACTTAATCTCTGGATGTGGCCTTATGAGGCTGGGTCCTAAGAAGGTTTGTGTTGCTTTTTCTCTGCAAGGCACGAAACAGGAGTGTGAGCAGTTGACAGCAAGCATCTTGTTCTGTGCTTTTTCTTGCCGACTGCTCTGTTAGATTATCTTTCAGGAACACTGAGGAGTTGAGCACAGTGAATTCTAAAGGGAATGCATTCCTTTCCTCTCAGGGGACTTAAGTAGTGTTTAACACCAGGATAAAATGCTCAGCTGTGCCTTCCTCTCCTTTAGAATTTGTCTAAGAAAGATTCAAAAGAACAAGGAAGGCTTTGTATGCTGTTTCTTCTCCCCCTCCTGCCCTAGGCTATCTGCAAGGGGGAAAAAAAGCTTTTTTTTTTTTCTTTCTTCTTTTTTCTCTGTAGTGCACATAGCACATAGGCTGAATGTGCGAATCTCAGAGACAGGGGAGTGGAAGGCAGTGCTCCCAAGTGGGAGTCACCACCTCCAGGAAAAATGAAGAAACTGTGCAGGGCTGAGTTTTTCTGTGCAGCTTAGCCAGACTTCTGCATTCAGTGAGTCTCACAAGGTGCCCGAGCCAAAGTGGGGGTCCTGGCTTGTGATAGAACAATGGCTCAGCCATTAGCTTCTGTAGTGTTGGAGCAAGGTGAGTTCCCGTCCTGACAGAAGCGGGCCTTTCCAGAGACCTGGAAGGGAAGGGGTATAATGTGGGCACTCTATTCAGTCTCTCTCTCTTGTATTTGAGAGCTTCGTCACAGGTCCTGTCCTTCAGCAAGGAGCAAGGGAAGAAGAAGGCTTTTAACCTGAGGCCTGACTCTCGGGGGGCAAGGAAAATTCATGCCATAGTTTGAGCACTGAAAAACAATTGCAGTCAGTTTGAATATTAGTAGCCTAAACCTTCACATTGGTTACCAGTGTGTCGACTCTGCGGGAATCCGCTGGCATAAGCAAACCCAGACCTTTCCTTCGGTTCTGTACTGATTTTCTTGTTTTCATTAGGAACGCTGGCCTCCTGGTCTTGGTGCCAGTCCTCACTTTAGCTAGTTTTTCTTTCTAGTGCTTGCTCGTAGAGTTTGTCTTCAGTGGTTTGTACTCTGATATTTTCCTCTCTGCAGTGACCCATACCCCGTTCTAATGCTTCCGTGTGGCATCCGTCATCGCTCCTACGGGCTTTCATATAACTCAAATTCTTTTTCTGTAGAGTGCGCAAAACATGCTAACATGCCACTTAACTTTGATATTACCAACTTTTAACAATGGTTATTTAGCTATCATCCAAGGAGCAAGAAGCAGGGTTTAGGAATCTAAAGCAGGAGAACTGGAATCTCTCTTTCTCTCTGTTTTATATACATATCTGTGTATAAATGTGATGTATATATGATTATCAATCTAAGGGGCTGCTAGTCACCTTTCTGTCTTGGTAACTAAATATCTGAGGAGCATCATCAAAAAGGAGGGAGGATTTATTTTGTTTTGCAGTTTCAAAAGTTTGTGCCTATGATGATTTGATTGTTGTTTCTGGGCCTGTGGTCTGTGGTGACCTCCTTGGGACCAGGACAAAGGGAGAGAAGAAAAGAGAGCAGGGGCCTGACAAACCCTTCAAGGGTGTGTACCCTGTGATCCTCTTCCTCCAGGTAGTAGCTGAGTAGTCCATTCAGCTTTGAGTTAATCCATGGGTGAATCTCTGGGTGGACTTAGAATCTTCACGATCCAGTTACCATCGAGTCGCTTTCTGGGGAAGAGGCCTTCAAATCATGAGCCTTTCGGGGAGATTTAATATCAAACCACAACAAAGTGCTCAGGGTAAAGAGTCTGAGCCAGGTCACCTCAATTTCAAAAGCTCCACGTTAGTTGACCTGCTTTTCCCTTTCAGAGTTGGAGTTCCAGTCTTGGCTTCTCGTGGCGTAAAAACACAGAGGGCTGACTCTTCCTCTCAGTATTCTCTTACTACCTCAGCACCAGGGACAAGTTCTTAGACCTCCTCAGAGTCCTCTGCCCTCTTCTGCAACGAGACGTTGGAACCAGTTGAATCTTTGTCACAATGGTGCTCTTCATGGAATTAATTCTCAAGACTTCCACACCCCCTTCAGTGTTTCTGGAACCCCTAAGGTGCTGGAGTACAGCGTAATATGAACAAAAAGTAAAGAAAAAAAGAGTAACAATAATAGATTTTAAAATATGTATATTTCGGGTTTCTAATTATTTTCCAGTTCCTAAAGTCAAGAGAAATAAGGGGATCTCCCTGAAGGCCTAATTCAGAGTACAGTAATAATAGCTCCCTCTTGGCAGAGTCAAAAGTCAAATAAAATTTGAAACAATGACCTTAAGAACAGCAGAAACTTTAAAGGAGACAAGAACCAGGTTGGTATGTAGAAGAAAAAAAAAATCACAAAGCTAACTGCTTCAGGCCTGGAAAAAAGCTTACCTGCGAAGGTTGTATCCATGACCCTCGTTTATAGCTTCGGGGATATGCTGGGAGAATTAAAAGACATGTATTAAAAGATCTTCCACTGATATTTCTGTGCTTAACATGCTTATGCTTGGAAGTCAAGACATCAGTGAATCTGGTGCCAGAATAGAATATTAACTGAATAGCAGCTCCTGCTCTCAGTTCTGAGTCTCAGCTAAGTATTAAGAGGCACACTACACACACACACACACACACACACACACACACACACACACACACACACACACACGTCAACTGGTAGCATGTGCAATGCCCTCGGTTTGATCCCCAGCTTTGTAACAAACGAAGGGCAGCTAGCTATATGTGTGCCTGTATTACTACCATTGATTTGTGTGAATAATATTAGTGTTATTTTGAATATCAATACTATGGTAATCCAGGAGCAAAATTTGGCTTCAGTCATACACTGTGAAGAAAGAAAATGTCTGTGTCCGTATCTGCGAGCACAGAGATACATGTGCTATGGTGTATTTGTGGAGGTAGGAACGCAACCGTGGGTCTTGGTCCTTAGCTTCCACCTGGCTTGAGGCAGGGTCTCTCCAGGCTAGCTGGTGTATGAGTTGAAGGGATTCTCCTGTCTCCACTTCCCATGTTATCTTAGCAATACTAGAAGTACAGACTGGCTACAGCATCTATCTTTATGTGGTTTCCGGGAAGACAAACTCTGGAACGTAAGCTATTGAGTCATAGCCCTGCCACTGGACTTGAACATTTTAATGTAGATGTTGGTTAAATTATTTCCTTTATTTTTACGAGAAAAGTTAGATTCTTCCTATGTGAAGTTCAGAGCACTGAAACTAATACTAACAGAAAATTGGAAGCTACTGTGTTTATTCTCAAGTTGTTCCTTTTTACAACGGTTTTTATCTTATTTGTAGTTGTGTGTTGGGTGTGTGTCTGAATGTGGGTATGTGCACCTCAGGAAATGTGTTGAGGGACACCACAAGAGGACATTGGATACCCTGGAGCTGGAGTGACAGGCAGTTGTGAGTTACCTGATGTGGGTGCTGGCAACTGAACTCAGGTCCCCGAAAGAACAGTGCTTGCTCTGAACGGATTAGGCGTCTCTCTGGTCCTATCTTAAGAGGGGCTTTTCAGCACAGTAGCTACCGCATTGGCTTCCTTGGTCCACAAATAGTCCTCCCCATTGTCACTGGGGCTTCCCTGTCAGGACTTCACAGCCTTGCACCTTATCCTTAAGTTGGCCTGAATTCCCCAAGAACAATTTCTCAACCCCAGCTTGTGTGGTCTCAGGTTTTAAAATAAATGGAGGTTGTCTCTGCCAATTTCTAACCCTTGTTGTATTTGTGGTAATTAAATGCTAACTGCTGGAGGTTTTGCGAAAGGTTGGAGATTAACAGGTTCCAAAAATATCAGTGGGTTCCCAAGTGTCTCTGTGAATGTGGTAGAGTAAGAATAAGATATGTTTTGATTAGATGTTTTACTGTGTTCAAAGTATTCTTTGAAAATCTTAGAACATTTTAGTGGGATCATAATACATAGTGCCTGGATGCTGACAAAATCAGGCTCCTTAACCCTGGAGGTAGCAGATTATCTATCTCCCAGTTAGTACCCTGCTCATGTGTCCATGCTCCCTATCTCCCACCAGCTCCTCTGGCTCAGGCTCTTGAAGACTGTCACATCCAGGTGGACAAACAAGCAAACCAAATAAAAAACACATGTGATTGAGAGGGGCGGGGGAGGGAGAGAGGAGGAAGGGAGGAAGGAGGGAGGGGGGAGGGAGGGGAGAAGGAGGGAGGGAGGGAGGGAGGGAGGGAGGGAGGGAGGGAGGGAGGGAGGGAGGGGGAGAGTACAAGTACCAGAGAACATACTCCATTTTCTTTGTGTTGGGACTTGTTTAAATTCATTACAAGAGATCCGTTGTTGGTGGGCCTGATATTATCGACAGGCTCTTTATCTCTCACACTGCACTGTGTCCAAAATTACCTTGTAGGTCCTGACTGCCGCAGTCATTACCACAGAGTTTCAGGGACTTCCCAGTCACAATAGGCATGCCTGGCTTTGTGGCCTGTGTAAGTGGTCCTCTCACCGGAGTTCCCAGCACCAGAGCACCTATTGAAGTCTGACCCTGTGTCTAGGCCTTTTAGAGCATCAAGTGCTTTTTCTCAAGAGGCCAGACAGACACTTTTTGTTTTAGGCTCCTTAATGTTTGACAGAGAAATTCAGTTGTAACCATAAACCTTAGTTTTTGTTTCTTCCCTAGCTAAGTTTTGTTCTTATAAAAGCTGCCAGTGTTGGGTCTGAAATAAATGTCACAAGTGAATAATAATTTCTTTCATTTACATGGTAATTAAACCTGCCTTAATGGTTTACTGCACTCTAATTTGACTGGAAGATTTTTTTTGCCTTTGTGAATGCAAAGAAGAAAAATAGAAATTGATACCCACTGAAACTGTTAAGAAGGACATCTTGTAGGTTTCCCCTTCCTGACTGACAGCTTCCTGTATCCCCCTGTGCCTTCTAACATACTTAATACTCAGAGATGTTCTGTGGGTCAGTCTTTCCTCTCACCTGGAGCTGCCCTTTCTGAAAGGCACCTTATGCCAGGACCCAAGATTTTGCTTGAACCATCTACTGCCATCACTGGAATCACCCCCGTGACTCTAGTCTCCGAGCATTCTAGTTTGGTTACTGTGCTGCTGGATAGTTATGTCAACTTGATACAAACTGAAGTCATCTGAGAGGATGAAACATAATTATAAAAATGATTCTATAAGATCAGGCTGCAGGATTGATGTGGAAGGGACCAGCCATAGTGGTTGGTCCCAGCCCCCTGGGCTGGTGGTCCTGGGTTTTATTAGAAAGCAGGCTGAGCAAGCCATGGGGAGCAAGCCAATAAGCAGCTCACATCCGTGACCTCTGCTTCAGCTCCTGCCTCCAGGTTCCTCTCCTGCTTGAGTTCCTGCCCTGACTTCCTTTGATCAACTGTGATGTGAAAGTGTAAGCTGAATAAACCCTTTTCCCCCAAGTTGCTTTGGTCATGATGTTTCATCACAACAATAGTAGCCCTTACTAATACAGTGGTTGTTCACACTTTGTTTTTTGTCTATTGCTAATATTCCTGATGGTGTGTCAGACAATTTACATGATTATGTTTGTTCCCTAAAATCTAATTGGGCATTTGGGGGAGACTTTTAGGAAGCCATACTCCTGACATTCTTGGCTTCTGGATAATTGTAAAAGGAGATTTATTGTTGTGAGTGTGGCAGATGTGTTTGGATGTGAGTGCTGTGGCATTCATGTGTCGTCAGTTCTCTCCTTAGGCTTTTACAGAGGTTCCAGGGATACACCAGCTCACCAGGCTTGCACTGAAAGGGCCTCTGTCTATGAAGACATCTTATTGGCCCCTCCTGTGTATACCTTAGAGGCCTGTTAACTTGTCCCTAGGTGTTCCTTCAGAAATACAAGTGAGAAACAAACCTCGCTGAGGAAGGAAAGGACTGCATGACACATGCCAGGTTTTCATTTAGTGTGGGTGTGTAGGGACAGTGTACCTCAGGCTAGCTTCAAAGCCTGTAGTTGAAAATGGCGTTGGATTCCTGGCTCCACCTCTGCAGTAGTAGGATTGCTGGTGTGTTCTATAGCTTGAGAGGAGTCCTGGGGCTGTGCGTATGCTAGGAGACATTCTACCAAGTGAGCAACACCCTCCGCCCACATGTCAGTTTTCAATCTTCACTGGTGAGGAGTGTGTGTCTATGCCATCTCTCAGAACGGCCTCTCCATTCTCCTGGTGACAGCCTCTCACCTGATCAAGGGTGCTGTTATTTTATCCGTTGAATGGAGAGTGTTGGATGCTCTGTGTGACAAGAATCAAGGTAGGTAGGAACTTTGGATCTTTAAAAGCCCCTCAGCCATTGGAAGGAATGCTGCTAAGAGCCCTCCTTTGCTCCTCTCTTTCTCTATGAGAGTTGCTGGAGGTCAGGGCCAAGTGGGTCAAGTCCATCAAAAGAGAAGAAAGAGAAGCCTGTGCAGATTGTGGATGGCAGGGACTTCTTGTAGGGCCGTGGGGAGCAAAGATTGAAACCAGTGGGCTGCAAGGCCTGGCCTGTGGCCAGGGTCCACTAGGAAGTGTTAGTGCCTTTCTCTAGAGAAGGGTGGACGGGAGGAGTTTAGGCATCTCCTGTAGATCCTGCTGTTTCCATTGCCCATGCTGATGTGGACAAGTTCATTTTTACCTCCGTTCTTCCTCCCATCCCTTCTTCTCCTTCCAGAGTTATATCATGGTTATTTAGAATAGAGATTTCTTACATGGGAACTTTAAAAGCTTTAAACATGGATCTGAGTACGGTATTTATGTTTTTATTGCTGTGTGTGTGTGTGTGTTGGATGTATGATATATTTGGTGGTGTTAGATATGTGTTGTGTGGTGGTGGTCGTGAATGTGTGATGTGCTTGTGTGTGGTGGTGGTTTGTGATGTGCGTGTATATGGTGGTGATGTGTGGTAGTTGTGTACCATGTGTGATATGAGTGTGTGATGGTATAGTATGTGCATGACTTGTGGGGGAGGTGTGATGTGTGTGTGTGTGTGTGTGTGTGTGAGTGTGTGTGTGTGTGTGTTTGTGTGTGTGTATGTGGTTGATATATAGGTGTGGTGGTCTGTGTGTGATGTGTGTGTGTGTGTAGTAGCGTGGTGTGGTAGTGTGTGTATGCATTTGTTTGGTGTAGTGTTTGTATGTAATGTGTATGTGTGTTTTGGTGTGGTGTGTGTGTGTGTGTGGTGTAGTTGTTTATGTGGTAGTGTGTATGTGTGTGAAAGAGTTGCCTTGTCGAGTTAGTTCTTTCCTTTTAATTGTAGATGGAGTCCATGGAAATCCAGTGGTGAGGGTTGTGCAGGCAATGTCTGTTCCTCCTGAGCCCTGTGGATGGCCTGTATCTAACTTTAGTAAATCCCTTTTTCTGCTACATTTGTTAGGATTCAGTTACAAGTAAGAGTGTCACCTAAATGAAGCCTGTTTACTCACAAAGTAGGTGTGTTGTACTTTTCCTGGAAAAAAATACACACACACACATACACACACACACACACACACACACACACACATTCTCAGCCATCCTCAGTTACTAAATTCACTAAATTGGAATTTGCATTCTAAATTTTGAGTTGTCAAGTTGGTCTTCTAATCAAATCACCATGACAATGGAAAAGAAATAGTGGCGTCTCGCTCGTCTCATCCACAGTTTAAATGAACATCAATGTACCTTTGGGTTTGTCTAGTGCTTCTGTTTGCTCCTCTGTTGTTCCTGAAAGCCAAGCTGAAGTTCTGGTGAGATGCTTCTTCATTTCTGAAATTAATGCTGTGAGCTTGTATCATTCAGTCTTTGCTAGAACCTTGTGGGACACAGCTGATATCATCCTTATTTTCTGATGAATGGTTAATAAAGATACGGAGATGGTGCTGGAGAGATGGAGCAGCAGCTAAAAGCTCTTGCTGTTCTTATAATGGACCAGAGTTCAGTTCATAGCATCCTTGTCAAGAGGCTCAGAACTACCTGAAACTCCAGCTCCAGGAGATCCAGCACCCTATTCTGGAGTCCCTGAGCACCTATCTAAATGCATGTGGTGTACATAAACTCAAACACATACTTGTACT
This sequence comes from Peromyscus maniculatus bairdii, assembly GCF_049852395.1. NCBI lineage: Eukaryota > Metazoa > Chordata > Mammalia > Rodentia > Cricetidae > Peromyscus > Peromyscus maniculatus. Next base: position 23,831,126 of record NC_134874.1, on the reverse strand, counting down.
CTTAAATAGATTGAGTTACTCTGTCCTTAAGAAATAAGAAAATAAAGGTATGGCGATGTATGTGTTTTGTTTCATTTTTATTTTATACATATGAGTGCTGTATCTGCATTTATGCCTTTACCCCAGAAGAGGGTATCAGATCTCATTATAGATAGTTGTTAGCTTCCATATGGTTGCTGAGAATTGAACTCAGGACCTGTGAAAGAGCATCCAGTTCTCTTAGCTGCTGAGCTATCTCTCCAGCCCCCATGGTTGCTTTTGAATGCAGTTTGTGGTACATGTTCATAATGTTCAGGTCTGCATGCATGTGAGCATGCATGCCATGGCCAGAGAAGGGCTTTGGGTGCTTTGGGCCTCAATGCCTTGAGACAAGATCGTTCACTGAGACTGAATGGATTTCTTGTTGAACCTTTTCGGCTAGGTAGTCTGATTGGAAAGCTCTCGGGATCTACTTGTGTCTGTCCTCCAAAACTAGGTTTTATAGGCATCCAGCGATGCTGAGCTTTTTTAATGTCAGCTTTTAGAATTCTAACTCAGGTCTTCATTCTTGCAGAGCCAATGCTCTTACCCACTGAGCCATTGCCTCCAACCTGGCTTTGTTTTTAAGAACCATTGTTGGAGATGGATGGTGGTGTGGTCTTTCTCCGTAGAAAGGAGGATATGTGGAACACATCCACCTCGAGCAGTAATTGCTTTCTGAGATGAATTTCTCCTGATTATGAGAGCTCCTCATGGAAACAGTGTGCGAGGAAGCGACCGTATGATAAGAGCTCGAAAGGATTCTATAGTTCTCATACATTTGTGGAGGCTGGTGAAGACCGATGCCTGTCCTTGTGTCATTGATTGAATTCCTCCTCATGGTTGAGAAAGCCGTGCTGTATTTGCATGTTTCTGTGCATTTGATTAGGGGTGTTTTCTGATGTCTCAGGAGGTATTTGGGGTGTTGCGTGGAATAGTACCTGTATTAGTTACTTGTCTTAATGGCTGTGTCAGGATATCTGGCAGAAGACATAAAAGCCAAAAGGGATTTGCCGTGGATTACAGCTCCTGGAGGTATAGTCTGTTGTGGCAGGGAAGTCAGGATGAATGATAGTGAAGTAGTTGTATCTGCAGTCAGGAAGCATGAGGTCAACAACGTGTGCTTTGCTTGTTTCCTCCTTTCTATACAGTTCAGGGCACCAACCCAGGAGATGGTGCTGCCCTCAGTCAGGGTTGGTCTTCCCATGCCATTTAACCTAATGTGGATAAATCCATCACAGACATGTCCAGAGGTCTGTGTCCTTGGTGATTGTAGATCTCCTCCAGTTGACAAGTAACCAGAACAGAAAGAATCTCTGAACTCATGGAACTTAGTATGGTGTGTGTGTGTGTGTGTGTGTGTGTGTGTGTGTGTGTGTGTGTGTGTTGGTTGGGTGTTTAGCCAGTATGTGCATTTCAATGGTGAAATAAACTGTTGAAGTGGGGGTGGGTGGGGCATCTTCAGGTGAAAACCAATATGGCAGACTGAATTCTGAAGTATTGTGTGAATTCGGGTTTTTTTTTCCTTGTAAAACTTACCTTAACCTAGATTGTTGGTTGTAAAAGACTGTGACATTATTATGTGTAAAATGTGGTTGACAAATTGAAACCCTTTTCTAGAATAGGACATGTTTCTTGGGCATTTGGTCTGATTTGTTTATCATCATCTAAAACTTCATTCGTGATAAAAACAGAAACCATATTTAAAATAGTCATATAGTTTTACATGTGTTCTCTCCCTAAAGAAAGGGACAGGTAAATGTGGTATCTTACAGCCTTATATTGAAAGATACCTCATGGTTGCTTGTGAAATTGAGCATTTGAAGGGTTGCACCTTGTGAGTCATGTGAGGTGGTGGAGACCATGAAATGAAGCCTAGGGGAGAGATCTGAACACCAGGAGCTGCTTAACTGTGCACAGTCAGTAAAGAGGGGACTTTGAATTTAATGTGTTGGATATTCAGACCCAGTGCAAGTCAACAGGATTCAGTTTTCAGAATTTATATAGTGCTTCCCACAGATGAAATTGCACATAAATAAGCCGTGGGATCCATGTGGTGCTTAAATAATTCTTGCCATGTAGAGCCCATTGGAACAAATTCCTGTTTTTAAAATGAGTTCCCTGATATAATTCTCTGTACAGAGAAGTATCGCTCTATCCGGTGTAATGGGAGAACTGCAGATAGAATGATCAGTGTCGCCCATAAAGAATGGCATGGCGGCGTAGCTGGAAGAGGGACACAATGGTCGGATCAAAGAGCTTTGTATCTCATATCACAAGGTCTCCAGGTCCTGCTGTAATTGTATCTTCTATCTGTACGCAGCTCTGGTTCTTAAATGCTCTTCTCTTGAGCTAAGGTGAGTCATTCCTGGAAAAGATGTTGTACAAATTATATTTCATCCCCAAAATTGAAGGATGGGACCCACCTTCGGAGCCTCTCAGTGCAGAGTGGGAGGTTTATCTCTTTAGTTAACAGCTGTGGGGTGGCAGTGTTTGGAATGAAGACTCAGGAGAGAGAGAGAGAAATGATTGGATGCTGTATTCAGCCTTCCATCTTTCTGGTTCAGCAGAGATGTGTGTCTCTATCATTCATTCAGATTGTTAAACAGAAAACGGGGAGCAGAATAATGAGAGCAGATGATTGAAGAGCATCCCATCTGCCCCGGCGCCAACCTTTCCTCTTCAGCTTTGATTCTGCTCACATTAGCAGATGGCACCGGCTCTTGGCCAGTGCCCGTGCTTTCCTGATTACCAGGGGTTGTTCTTTTGCCCGCCTCCTTTAAAACAACAACAAAAAATTGATAATCGCCGACTGCATGCGCATTGGCCGGGGTGCTAATTCCCGAGGATAAGACAGAAGCTTGGCGATCACCCCGGCATTCTGTGTTGTGTTAGGATGGCTCTGCCTGGCAGCAGAAGCTTGGCTGATTAAACCTGCGCTTTAGGTGTTGGAAGGCTTGTGTAGTGGCGGCTGGGAAAGACTTTATATTTATGTGTCCCAAAAATCTGAAAAAAAGAAAAAGCAAGGAAAGACTGGATGATGGCTCAGTCACTAATGTGTGTAACTCTGAAAGCCTGAGAACATGCGTCTGACCACCCAGAACCCGAGAAATGCCATGCGTGATGATGTTCACTTGTCATTCTAGCTTTAGGGAGGCAGACACAAGAGGATTCCTGTTGCTCATTGCTAGCTAGCCTAGCTGAACTGATGAGCTCCAGGCCAATGAGAAACCCTGTCTCAAACAATAACAAAAAGCAAGACAGACAGCACCCAAGGATGCCTTCCATATGTATACATGTACCCACATGTTTGTATGTATCTCTATACAATAAACACACTCATACGCACATTCATACCTGAAAAAGCAGGGCCTCTTAGAAAGTTTTGTTCAGACAAAAACTTACAAAGGAAGGTAGGGAAGAATGCTTTATTGCCCACGTGGGTGTTTCGATGCTCGGTGTCACAGAACCCGAGATTCATTAGTTACAGTTTTGCACACAACCTCTTCATAGAAGACGATGAGCTTTAACTAAACAGGAGACTGACGTTTGATACATGAGAAAGAAGTTTAAGGTAGAATAATACATTATAAAGAACACTTGCAACCCGTAGAAAACATATGCCACACTTCTGATGCACAGAGCGTCACTGTAATCTGTCAGGAAAATGTGTGGTTTTTTTCTTTTTTCTTTAATAGAAGAGAAATATATTTTGAGTTTAATTTGAGTCCTTGGCAGGAGAATTTCAGAACAAGCGATATGTAAAGCACTTAAAAAGAATACCCTCCATACCGAGAGGCATTATGAACTCACCTGTTTCTGCTGAGATGACATTCAGGTGTGCTGGGTAACTTTTATGGTCAACTTGACCTAACCTAGAGTCAGCTGAGAAGGGAATCCTAGTGCAGAGTTTTGTGGGTCAGGTTGGCCTGTCTGCATGCATGTTGGATAGTTTTCTGATGGGCCATTGAGATGGAAGACCCATGTTGATTGTGTATGGCATAGTTTCCTGGGCTCGGCCCTCAACTGTGTAAGAGTGAGTGTTAGCTTGAACAGGCAAGCAGCAGGCAGCATGGGTGTGCTGTCTCTCTCTGCATTAGCGGAGGATGTGGTGTGACCGGAGGCCTGTATAACCATGCTTCGGTTATGGACTATCTGTAACCTGGAATTGTAAATCAGATAAACCTTTTTGTATCCCAAAGTTGCTTTGGGTCAAGGCATTTGTCACAGTAACAGAATTGAAACCAGAACACCAGGGCATGGTGCAGACATTGTGATTGGACTTCAGCAAGATTTCTCTCTGATTTTCTTAAGATCTCTTTATGAACAAGTGGAGAAGAACAAATTCAGTGGCACTGTGATCATCAAGATCCAGAATTAATTTTCTAGCTATTTTCAAGGCAATCCTTTAGAACATTTTTTTCCCACTATGGTTATAACTTTGTTAGGTTCAGTATGTAGATGTCTGTCCTCTGCTAGGTTTCTGTCCTTGGTTGAGATTATAATTTCTAATGTTGGCAGTACTGAAGGGGAAGGAGAACTTACCTGTTTCTTCTTACTTGGCATGGGCCAAAGTGTATTGACTGAAAACAGAGCCTTGAGAGAGGTCTGACTGAGCACTTTTCAGCTGATGTGTTCCTGGAGTCAGCAGTGTGTCGTCACTGCACTTAATAAAATCCCGTTCATGAGTGACCCCGCTTTGGCATAACCTCGGGGAAGACTTAAGAGGTGAGGTTAGCCCTGAGTCACAGGTGTCGATAACGCTCATGTTCCCTACATTCCAAATCACTACAAAAACTCAGTGGATCGATGTATGCTGTAGTAAGGAAAAAGTAAAACCGTATTCAGAGAGGGACATAGTGAATTTAACTTTGGTCTTTTAAGGGCTGTGTGTATGAGTCGGTGTGTGTGTGTGTGTGTGTGTGTGTATGGTGTATATACATGAGAGTGCAATGCACAAGAGTCCAGAAGAGGGTGATGAATTCCCCCAAGAGCTGGGGTGAGCTGCCCAGTATGGAGCTTCAGATACACAGGCTCACAAACCACCTGTGATTCTAGCTCTTGTGGATTGATTGTTTCTTCTTCTGGCATCTATGTCTGCACACCTGTGCACAGACACCCCCCCCCTCTCTCTCTCTCTCACACACACACACACACACACACACACACACACACACACACACACACACACACACCCCTACGTAAAATAAAAACAGTCTTTTTAAAAAGTAACTTTGGAGGAACCAGAAATAAAAGTTTGCAGATAAGGGAATGGAAATTGAATCAAAAAGCAGCGCCGCAGAGTTTTTGACTTTCAGGTTTCTTTGGCAGAAGTATCAGGAAGAAATAGGATAAAAGTCATGAGCCTCAAAGCTGGGCAGACCTGGAGACAGCCTTTTACAGATATGTTGTGGAAACCCCCTCTCCTTTCCACTTTCAGATATTCCATTCTGATTCAAGACCTAGGTTGGATGGGTTTTGTTGTTGTTGTTGTTTTGTTTTGTTTTTTCGTTTTGCGTTTTTTGTTTGTTTGTTTGTTTGTTTGGACGTAAAATTCATTTGGTGCTTGGAGATCGTCATTTTCCGGCATTACTTTCATCTCAGAACATCGGTGCTTCAATGCTTAGATATTTTATAAAGTTAGTTAGTAGGATTTAAATTTTAGTTCGGCTTGTTAATTTCTACCAACTTCCTGTGTATTTTTCCCTGAAGGCATTTCTTCATCTCTTTAGCTTCTGGAACACTGCCTGGAACATAGTAGGTACCCAGTAAATATTTATAAGTATTAAAAGCATGTGATTGAGATCAATACTCTCATTGAACGGGGTAGAAAATGAGCCCTAGCTTCCTTGTGTGATTTATCATTTCATCGATAAAAGAGACCTTAGAAAAGAATTAGTCACTTCCTTTATTTGCCAAAAGAAACAGATCCCTGACCTTCATCCTCCACCCCCACTCACCTACCCCAGAAAGATACTTTCTGGAATTAGATTAGAAGGTAGCAAGCATGTGTCCTTTCTCTGATCATCTGTTTCCCAGCTCTGGAGTGAAGGTAGTTTGAAGAAGGGGAATAGAGGATCAGACTCTACAGAGCCAGTATCTATATTAGTTAACTTTTTTTTTTAGTTCTGTGATAAACTACCGAGACCAACAACAACTTACAGAAGAAAGGTTGTTTTTGGCTTATGACTCCACAGGGACAGTGCCTATTGTGACATGAAAGACATGGCATGGTGGCAGGAACAGGAAGCTGGCTGATCACGTTTTATCCACATAGAAAGCAGAGAGAACAGGAAGTGGAAAGAGGCTCTGGACCCTCAGTGTGATCTACTTAGCAAGACGGCACCTCCCAAAAGTTCCATTACCTCCTCAGACAGAATCACCAATGGGGGACCAAGTGTTCTAATACCCGAGCATATGGGGAATGTTTCTCATTCAAATACCATTCATTTGTCATGCCCCGGGATCTAGGGCACACCACACTTCATCATTCACCCCCTCTTCTTTACCAGTGTTCATCAATCCATGTTTCTGCTTGTGTAGTTAGATGATGGTGTCAGAACTGTCCAGGCGCTGGGAGATATACCTGCAGCGCAGCCCCCCTGTAAAGGAACATCCTAGCATCTGGGCTAGTTATTACATATGCTTTGATGCACACCCACTAATGTGACCTCTGGTTTACTTCTAGTTTTCTGTCTGCCCTTTTGCTAAGGTTGTTTCATACAGTTCTTTTTCATAAGGACACCTGGTATCTGTTTTTGTTTACTAGAGTCACACACATTGCTTTTTTTTTTCCTTTTGTACTGATGCCATCAATTTCATGCATAACATAATGCTCTTTTATAGAGTTCTGCACCTGGAGGTGGATCTAATTAAAGTTTTACTTGGAGAGAATTCTGTTTGCTAGTCTGCTTCCAAGTGTATCAGAAACCCCCTCTCAGACTTGCTTCATCAACAAGGGGCTGGTCTAATGGCTCAGTGGTTAAAGAGTACTTACACTCTCACTGGAATTCATGTCCCTGCGTTTACATCAGGTAGCTCACAATTGCCATAAGTCCAGCTCTACGGAATCTGATGTTCTGGGCATTGTAGGGGCACCCACATATGTGTGGCATACACTCTCACATACATATATGTAAATAAAAATAAATCTTTCGTAAATGGAAGATAAAGTAACTTATATAAAGAAGTCCAGAAAGAGGAAGGACCTCAACATTGTTGATGTAGGGATTTAACAGTGTCTGTCCTAGCGCATACCTTCTGTTTCAGTCCATGGTTTCCTTGTCCCCGGAAGCTGCAGCTTTTTATTATTGGCTATCGGTAGCAGTCAGTCGCCATGTGTTTGTTTCATACCTAATCACAGAAAGTTAGGAGTGAAGGCTGGCAAACTGAGAGTGATGGACAGCAAGCTGGCATCTCCCTGAGACAGAAAAATGTAGCTTTTTCCCTTTCTGTGTCTCTACACCTATGTAGGACGTGTGTGTTCAACCTGCCACCTTGGAGTGCTTGCTACATTTCAGATTGGCCCATGCCTGAGTTTTCCACTAACCTTTGGCAAGTGGAAGGGAGAAGGTCTTGTTGGGCTTAACCAGATTTGGAGCTCCACTTGGTTTCCCTAGGCAGCGTTGCCCCTGCCCAGTGAAGGAAGGCAGAATGGTGGTTGGAGACTCCATGTTTCTTAAACCTTTAGTCAAACCATAGTTAGCTCAAGTGTTCCGTTAAGAGTATGGATTTTCTTGAATATGAATATCAACCCAGGCTATAGATGTTTCAATTGTGTACGATTTTGGTTCAGCAATTGTATGTTTCTTTCAATTTGAATAAGTAAAAAATTGTGAAAATAGTCGTATGGAGTGGCTTATGATGGTAGGACACTTACTCTCTTTAAGGGTAAGACAGAGACACAATCATCTAATAGTATTACTTTCACGGATATTGCTATATAGGATTCATACTTGTAAAGTTGTAAAGATAGAACTGCTATGTCTTCATCAGCTCTGGGTGATTGTTCTTCTATGCCTGGGGGTGATGAATAGAGAGAGACAGAGAGAGAGGGACAGACAGACAGACAGGCAGGCAGAGGAGAGAGTTACTTCATTTGTGTCTATGTACATGCGCACATGGATGCCATCATGAATATGGACATGTGGGTCTGCATTGCTGGAAGCTGGAAGCCAGCAGGCCTTCCTAACTATTTTCCTGAGATGGTCTCTTACTGAACCTGGAGCTCTCTGTTCAAGTCCCATCTATGCTCCTGTTCTCCTCCTGCAGCACAGGGGTTTACAGTTGTACTATGCTCGGCTTTTTGTGTGGGTCCTGGGGATGTAAACTCAAGTCTGTATGCTCGCACAGGAACTGCTTATGCCAGTGAGTTTTCTCCTTGGTGAGGTCAGTGTTTTGCTAGGAACCTAATGTATTCACCATAAGTGTGGAAATGTGCTTGTATGGTTAAGAGAGTGATGAAGAGATCTGAGAAGGATGTGTGCTGGCTAGTCTTACGTCATTTGGACATGTGCTAGAGTTGTGTGGGAAGAGGGAACCGCAGTTGAGAAAATGCTCTCAACAGAGTGGGCAATGGGCTAGCCTGTGGGGTAGTGTCTTGATTGATAATTGATATAGAAGGGCCCAGTTCACTCTGGGTGGATCTGGGTGTTATAAGAAAGCAGGGTGAGCACTTTATGGGGAACAGGCAAGTGAGTAGCATTTCTCCATGGTCTCTCAGTTATTTCCTTCATCCAGGTGCCTGCCTTCAGTTTCTGGCCCGATAGGAACTCTGATAGACTGCAAGCTATAAGGTGAAATTCTTTCCTTCCCAAGTTGATTGGTCATGGTGTTTTATCACAACAGAAGAACCCCAAAATAGGATGCTTAATAATCTCATAAAGATGTTGTAAGAACCTAAAATAGTGACTCTTAAACTGTTGGTTGCAACCCCTTTGAGTCGCTTAAATGACCATTTCACAAGAGTGACCTAAGACCATTGGAAAAAAACACAGATATTTATATTATGGTCCATAACAATAGCAAAATTACAGTTATGAAGTAACAGCGAAGACAGTTTTATGATTGGGGGTCACCACAACATGAGAAACTATATTAAAGGATTGTAGCATTAGGTATGTTGAGAACTACTGACCCTAGAGGGAAAGCTTTGCGTCAGAAGAATGAGGATTTTCATGGAGCCTGTCTTAAAGTGCAAAAACATTGAAAACAAAACAAAACAAAAAAAACCCACAGTGTTTTACCATGCAACCTTGTCACCCTTGGAACATAGTATGCATATAACTAAGCAGAGAAATTATGTAGCTCTGCGTACAATCACCACTCCAAGAGTGTGTTTTGGAAAACTGAAGGGGTGCCCCCTGTGACTCCTCAGAGTTGATCAGGCCTCATAAAGGAGAGGCCTGGGTACCAGCTGTGCACATGCTGGACAAGACTGTGGCTGATGGAGCCCGAAACACTGAGATTTTGAAATGTGACCTGTGGTGTCCAATACAATTTAAAGGTTTTTACTCTGTAATTTTAGCATAGTTTATGCACATGTGGCACAGTTGTTGGAGAATTGGTTTTATGTGTTCAGCAGATGGGACCACTCTACATCAGAATATTTTATTAACATCAGATGGTAAGTCCTTTGAAATTCTGACTTGGGGCCGCACAGCCTATCTATACCGTTACCTGTGTTCTGACTTCAGAAGCTGGAGTTGCAAATGGAAGCATGTGAGCACTTAACTTAGTGGCCGCTGCAGTTAGTGAAGAAGTTTGGCCTACCTCTCCCCTGCAGTCTCTTGGTGCATAGGCCATTCAGGCCCTGCAGCATTGCCCAATGTCAGTTGCTGTTGTTGTTAATTATTCCTCTATTCCTTAGTTGGATTCATGGCTAATAGGACTTTAACTTAACAAATGAAAGGAAGCAGAACACGTGGTGCATTGTTTTTTTTTTTTTTTCTTGGAAGGCTCATATGGGTGCTGTTCCTAGGCCTTCCCTCCCCTGACGTTGACTTAAAATGGGTCCCACGTTGCCCACAAGAGAGAGGAGTGGGGAGAGGAGCCCGCGTGTGATAGGGGAGTGCTTGAAGGAAGAAAGGCAGCCTTTCAGATGTTGTCTGCACAAAGCCCTGGGACGTGAGGACAGCAGCATCTGGAGGTTTTCAAACACTCGAGCGAGGCTGCGTGCTTCCTTTGCTGTCAGAGGAGCAAGAAGCTGCTTCCTGTCATCTCCCATCTTGTCACTCCCAGGACCAACATCTTGCTGCCTCTTACACCAGCTGTTGTTGTTGTGTTCTTCCTGCTCGACAGACAGATGGGACCGGAGCTCCTTCCATGATCTTCCCCACCCAGCCTCCAACGTGCCTCCTCCCTGCCGCCGCAGTTAAAGAAATCTGCCGTTGCTGCCTTTATAGAGCAAGCGTGTGGCCCGGCTGCTTACGCTGCCTTGGTTAAAGATTTCAGATGTGCTGGGAGGGTGGGGACACCGTGATCACAGACCTGCACTGTCATGTCCAGTGGGAGGTGCCTCCCAGAAGCCCATTTTCAGGAACATCTTCACTTTGGTCCTCAAGTTCTACTCAAGAAAGGGCTGTGGGTTCTAGAGATTCCCTTCTGGAACTGCTTGGGGTTTCTTATCTTGTTCTAAATTCAAGGTAGAAGTTTTATAAGGCAAGCTGTGCGTTGTAAATGGATCATTTTAAGTTATTAGTTTTTTGAGGCAGGGTTTCTCTGTGAAATAGTCCTGGCTGTCCTGGATCTCGATCTGTAGACCAGGCTAACCTCGGACTCACAGAGATCCACCTGGCTCTGCCTCCCGGGTGCTGGGATTAAAGGTGTGCACCACTACTGCCCTTCTAATAAGCACTCTTAAAGTTGGCATGTTTCTGTGTAGCTTTTTTCTTCAGCATTATTTGATGTGAGAGTCCTGGGTACTGATAGGCTACCCTCATCTTATAACCTCTTTCCCCTGTGCATTTGGTCACAACAACATCATACACATCCACAAAATAAAGATTTATTTTTGTCTGACCCCTTCGAACTCTTGGTCCCCATTATGTCCTGTTCCTGTGAATGGTTGCTCTTCACAGACCAGGAGGATGCTCACCGTGTTCCTGTTGTGTTCACTGCTATCAAATTCATTTTCCCTCTTAGAGGTGCTTGGGGGTGAGTGATCATTGTCTTGCACAGTAGCCCTTGTTGATTAGAGGGAGTAGGCATTTTTCATGTGCTATTGATCGTTTTATTTTATCTATGAATTGTTTATGCCCTGTCCTGCTGCCATTATTGACCAGTTGATTGTCGTGTACAAATTTATCATGGGCTAAGTATCTTAACCTTCCTTGTGTCATGTTGGTCAGAAAGATGTTTTCTTTTGTGACTAGTTTCCTATTTTTTTGTGTTGAAAATAGATTTTTTTTCATGTAGTATATTCTGATCATGATTTCCCCTCCCATCTCCTCCCAGATGCCCTTCACCCATCCAACTCCAGGCCTTCTTTCTCTTTTCCCTTTAGAAAACTAACAGGCAAAAAGAGAAACAAGCAACCTAGAATAGAACAGAGCAAAGAGAGAAGAAAAGGAAAAAAAAGTACCTGAAGGAAGTACACACAGAGAGACACATACACACACAGAAAACCCATAAAAACACAAGCTCGGAATTCATAAAAATAGTTTTCTATCTTATGAGCAAGTACTTATGTCAATGTTAATTCTAATGTAAAGTGCATTTTATTTTTCATTGCTTGTATTATGGAGTGTGTGTGCTCACATGTGCTCCATGGCCTATGTATGAAGGCCAAAGGACACATTGAGGAAATTGGCTCTCTCCTTCCATCACGTGGGTTCCACTGATTGAACTTACACTGTCAACCTTGGCAGCCAATCCCTTTACCCACTGAGTCATCCTGCCTTCCCTGAAATTTGTTTTAATAGTTGGTACAAAGTGATGCTGCATTTGTGTTTATGTTAAGAAACAATGTCCCCCCTTCTGCCACTCTGTTGTTCAATGACTGTGTTTCTGTAGGACATTATGGCGGTGTGTTGTATCTGTGTATAAGTGTGTATATGTGTAACTTTCATCTACCTTATAAGTGTCAGATATCTCCCTACTCTTCTCCAGTAGAGGACGTGTTTAAGAAGGCACATTTAGAATTTGTATAAGTATCTACTCAGTGAAAGCACCAGGACCTCAGCGTGAGAAGATCTGCCTCAATATGACAACGACATCTTTGCTTTGCCATTTGACCGCATCTCCTCAGTTCAAATCTCATCGGCAAAGTGAATGGAAAAATAGGTAGATTTAGAGGACTGAGATTCTACGTTTCTCAAAAGTGGGATTTTTACTCTGAATGTGACAGCAGCATCAGTACCTGTAGTCCTTTAAATATGTAAAAGTCTATATGAAGATGATTCAAGGTAGAACATGTCCTTGAGTTTACTTTTCCTATTATGTAGAGAGCTGCTTTCACGCTCCATATCACCTACATAGAAGTGGAGTTTGGTCCTCTTGTATTTTCATTTTAAGTATGTATTTATTTGTATGTGTGCAGATGCATACAGCAGTTTGCTTGTGGAGACCAGAAAGGCATCCAAAATATTACATCATTCTTACCTTATTCCTCGGAGGCGGGGTCTGTCCCTAAACCTGGGGCTTTGGGTTTCTGAACTAGGTTGGAAGCCCAGAAGCCACAGTGATCCTCCTGTCTCATTCCCATGGAACTGGGGTCACCAGCATACATGGGATGCCTGACTTGTACTGTGGCTGCTGGGATTTGAACTCTGCACCTTGTGATTACACATGAAGCACTCCTAACTGCTGAGCCATCTGTCTTTTTGTTTCTTCCCAGACAAGGTTTTCCTGTGTAGCAGAGGCTGTCCTGGAGCTCCTTCTTTAGACCATGGTGGCCTCAGAAACAGAGATCCCCCTGCCTCTGCCTCAAAAGTGCTGGGATTAAAGGCGTGCGCCACTGTTGCTGCCTCTTTGATGCTCTTTAATATTCATTTTCTCTCCCTCTCTCTTCTTCCCTCCCTCCCTCCCTCCCTCCCTCCCTCCCTCCCTCCCTCCCTCCCTCCCTCCCTCCCTCCACCACTAGAGGAAAGAAACTGGAAAAAAAAAAGTTTCAAAATTTCACTGAAGTTTGAGAAAGGAGTGTGGTATTCGTTTAAAGACACCCAAAGAGACTTGCAATAATAAAGTAAATAAATAAAGCTCTTTTTATATTAAGCAAGATGTAATACAATGTAGCCAAAAATGTTACTTATATTTTTTTTTAAAGAAATGACTGCGTTCTTTTATTTCTTTTTATGGTGTCATGCACATATTAAATGCAGCTATCTTTAGGAAATGATCTTCTATAGTAAAGAGGGTATCCTCCTAGTTAGAAGGTGTATGTCTTTATTTTCTGTGTTTGCCTGCTTGCATGCATGGTTTCGCTTCATTTCTTGCCTTCAGGTTCCTGCCTTGAATTTTTTCCCTGGATGTCCTTCGTGATGGACTACAGCTATAAGCAGAAATCAAGGATATCTTCCCCTAGTTGATTTGGCTATGGTGTTTATCACAACAATAGAAATCTAATTAATAGAGTCCATCATGGTGGGGAAGTCATGGTAACAGGTCACATTGCATCTGTAGTCAAGAAGCAGAGAGAGAGAAGCCATGGAGCCCACCTTGTCTTTTTATTTATTCTGGGACTGCAGCCTCTGCACTGTTGCTGCTGGTAATTTAGGGTGAGCCTTCCCTCTTCAGTTACCCCAATCTAGAAAGCGCCTTGCAGACCTTCCCACAGGTTATCTTCCAGGTGATTTTACACCTTGTCATTTTGGCACTCATAATTAACTATCATACAATCCATTCTTTCCCCTGTAAGTCTAGTCAGAAGACATTGGAGGCAGAGTTACCAAATGTGTCTTTATTTGCCCTGAAACTGCCGTAGATTTTTAACGGTCTTAATGAACAAGGTAATGATTTTTTCATCTCAGTGTATAGTTGATATTTTTGGAAGTTTCATTCTCAATTGTATATCCAGTCCAGTGTCCTATATTAGAGTAATTGTTACGGTGCGTATGTATGATTTTTTTTTTTGCCTCCATTCTCTTCTTCTTTATTTGCTCTTTTACTTTGGTGTAGCCTTATGATCAGGGTTTTTTTTTTTTTTTGCCGGTAAAATAATGTGAATCTAGACATGCCCTTGACTGGGCTTTTTTCCCTCTGTGCAGATGAGCGGTATTGAAGTTGGTGGCTCTCCATCACCGTGGATACCTTAGGGACTGAGAGACAGAGCTTCTCCTGACTCATCTAGACACACAGCCAACGGGAAACCCCTCTGTGCTTCTCTTTTCAGCTACATAAATTGAGTGGTTCAGCTCTCAGCATCACCTAGACTTTTCTGACAAAGACAGAAAAACAGGAAAATGGCTTTTACTAAGTCACACAGGTTTTTGGCTATTCATTCTAAAGATCTTAAATTTTGCCCACATTGGATTTTCTACAGTATTGTCAAATAGGATCTATACATCCTACAGTGCGCACTACAGGATTTGGAAATTGGGAGGGAAAGCGTGTGAGAGGAGCTCAGCATGCAGGAGGAAGCAGCAGTGCTGGACAGCCACGGTAGAGATGACTTGAGTCATTTTTTGACACATAAATGGTTGGGTCTTTAGTGGCTCAGGATTGCCAGGGAACTAGCAGTTCTTCTTACTGGGGGGCTTTCCTTTGAAATAGCAGCAGAGGCTTGCTTATATGTCAATGTGGAAATAGAAGAAAGGGCAAGATTTCTCCCAAGGGCCTGTTTTCCAAGCATAACTAAATAAAGAATGAAGGGAGCCATTGAGGCAGGAAAAGGTCACTGAGTCCTTTTGGCTGATGAAGAAATTAAGTTGCTTCATTCTGGATTAACGTCCAGCTTTGACATACTGGAGGAGCTGGACCCTGCTCTAATACAGTTGATGTTGTGCGTGTCTCTTTTTTCTTTCAAGGGTTTCCCTTGTAGGTTCCTCTCTTCCACTTTTGTTTCCTTGTGTCTGTTAACTGATTCATTGAGTTCTTTGCTATAGGGGGAGAAAAAGCGTAACAAAAAAGCCGATAGCATCTATTATTTGTAGCTTTGCTACCATTTCCTCAAGCCATCCATAAGACAAGTTTGCCCATTTGACTAAATTATATTGGAAATTACCAAGCTGGTCCTGACTTCTTTTGAATCCCTGGTCTCTGGGAGGATGTGCAGACATAAGAGATGGATGGTATAGATTCCTGGTGCAATGGTTTAAATAAATATTTGGTTGTTAATTCTTGAGACGGGGTCTCATGTCACTGAGGATGATCCTGAACTCTGCATATAGTTGAGGATAACCTGGAACAACTGTTCCTCCTGCTTCAAGCTCCCAAATACTGAGGAATGAGGTATTTGCCACTGGCCTCTGTTTATGTTGAGGGCACACCTAGGGCTTGTGCATGTTAGGAAAGCACTCTCCCCACTGAGCCACACCCCCAGCCTCTGTATAAGCAGTTTTCAACCTTTTCTCAACTGTCCTTTCATATTTCAAAGTTGTATTTGCCTAGTCGTGATGGATGGTGACCTTCCTGGCCATCTGTGGTTTTTGATCCGTAGTGTGAGCATTGAACCCTCCCAACCCTTGCTGGATGTGGACATTTCACCATGCCAGCCTGTGTTGGTGTAGTCGCTGCTTTCATAGTCTTCCTCTATGCCCAGGACTATAAAGGACAGAATGTGATTGATCCTGGTAATCAGTGGAGTCCGTTTTCTGTAAAGCTGAAGGCTGCAGTGAAGTTAGTGTATCCAGCCTGGGTATGCCCACTTGTCTTACCGTGGTGCCATCCTCATTCTCACCCACCCTAACCCTCTGCCAAGGCTGGAAGGTGCTGGACTCCACAAGGCACCAGCTGACGCAGTGCTGTTCCATTGAAGAGGCAGGCAGTAAGCAGCATCTGAGAGCCTCCCTGAGCTTAGCCTGGGGGATTTAGGTGGATTCTAAGGGGTGGTCCAGGGCATGAAGTTGAGGATCTAGGTCTCCCCGTAGCCTCCTCTCCTCCCTGGCCTCTGGCTCCATGGGAAGTTCTTGCGTCCCCTCTGTCTTAATATCTTTAGTAATTTGTGCACAGGCTTTGTAAATAGATGTGCCAGCTTCTTGTTGTACTCGCCTGATTTAAAAGCCTGTTTTAGTGAAATGCCTCATATGGGATGTTCTGAATGATGTAGAGGGAGTCACTATTGTTTTCTTTTTTACTTCTAATTATTGTATTGTTTGCATTCACTTCCTTTGACTCTTTTTTTTTTTTTTTTTTTTTCGAGACAGGGTTTCTCTGTGTAGCTTTGCGCCTTTCCTGGGACTCACTTGGTAGCCCAGGCTGGCCTCGAACTCACAGAGATCCACCTGGCTCTGCCTCCCGAGTGCTGGGATTAAAGGCGTGCGCCACCACCGCCCGGCTACCTTTGACTCTTTTTTCCGTTTTCATCATTTTACTTCATCATCTTTCCCCCAACCCCTCCCATCCCTCGCCATGTCTCCCTTTATGTTTTTGTGAGGTAGGCTTGCCTGGTACTCACTCTGTGCCACATCCTGGCCTCAGACTGGAAGCATCCTCCTGTTTTCGTCGCTTTCCCCCGTGCTGTGACCACAGGCATGAGCCACTTAGCTCAGCTCCTGAGTTTTTGTTGTTGTGGTTTGTTTCTTGATTGAGTCTCTGAACTGGCGGGTCTCAAGCTTCCAGCAGGCCTCTATCCTCAGTCTTTGAAGTGCTTTGCTGACAGGTGTGTCCCAGATTTCTTGTCCAGCAGTAAAATACCCCGAGAAATTGCAACTTGGGGGAGAAAGTGGTTTATCTGGCTTACAGTTCCAGGTTACAGTCCACCACTGCAGTGGAGCCAAGACAAGGACTTGAAGCCAGTAGTCACTTCACATCTGCAGAATGAATGAACACGTGCCTGTTGCTCAGAGAGCTTTCTCAACTTGTACACAGTTGATGATTCTAACTAAGGGAATGGAGCCACCCACCATGGGCAGGTCCTCCCACCCCAGTTAATGTACAAAAAAATCCCCCACAGATGTGCCCCAGACCTGCGTAATGTAGATAATCCCTCTCGGAGACTCTCTTCCCAAGGAATTCTAGAATGTGTCAAATTAACAATTACAACTAGCTGCCAGGCATGGTGGTGCATGACTTTAATCCCAGCACTCAGGCAGAGGCAGGTGGATCTCTGTGAGTTTGAGGCCAGCTTAGTCTACATAGCAAGTTCCTGGCCAACCAGAAATACATAGTGAGACCCCGTCTCACCAAAACTCCAATCAAACAACAGCAAAACCAAAATACAACTAACCATCCACTACTTCCGCTCTCCCCTTCATCCATATCCTTCCTGACCTTTTCCTTACTGTATTGCCCACGCTCTCTTTGTGTATCTTTGTATTTAAGGACACCAGTGTAGTATAAATGGGAGTGGTGGTTGCTGGTTACTGCCCTGATAGAAGAAGTGATATCATTCTTCTTTATAGTTATTCCCTAATGCATGATCAGTAGGAGACTTGCCCTTCCGACCATGAGGAGTCCTGGGCTAAGCGTGCTCTTTAAAAACATGCCAGGATCCCAGTGCGATCATCAGATTAGATCCTGGGCTGTATGGTAGGTATTACGGGAAACATTTCTATGCTCCATGTATGCATTATAACAGATGATGTCATAGCTTTCTTGGAGATTGGGTTAGGTAGAGAGATGAACTCAAGAACAGGAGAGAATATGTGTGTTCATGCTCGTGCAGGAATTAGCAGAAACTTTAACACAAGAAACTTTCATATGGATGTAGAGCAGCTCATACATTCACTGAAAACACACTTGTCAGAAGAATTTGGTTCCCTCTGCAGTGTTATATGACAGAGGGTGCAATATGGACCCCAGAGGTTTGCGGTCATGTCTAGATGTGATGCCAAGCGTGCTGGTAGATTATTAATGTGTCTTTAACTGAAAGTGTGCTTTTCGAAGTTCCATGGTAACAGTTTACTGGCAGTTGAAATTTTGAGAACTAACTCAGACTGAGAAAAATAAATCGCTGTCTTCTTCAATTCACATCTTGTTAAAGTCAGTACTTCCAGCAGAGGAGATGGCGAAGATCTTTAGTCTTGTGTGAGAGGAGCTCCCTGGAAGAATGATGTAGCAATATGAGTGTAGATTCATTTAATTGCCTTTGTTCCACATTGCCCCTCTTGACATTTGAAGGTCATTCTGTTAATTAGACCCCTTGTGACCCTTGTTAGGTGAGATGGGATAGAAGCATCACTGTAGTGGTGTACTACAGTTTTTAATTCCATAGCTTGCCAGCCTAATGATAGCCACCGTGACCTACCAGTGTGTAAACTGAGGACATGACTACTTTGTGGTATGGTTAAGGGAAGGTTTCTGCTGTAGATATGAGAACAGCCCGAGGCATCTGGAAGAATCCAGAGCAGAGAGGGGAAAGAAGTAGATTGAACATGGCCAGCAGACTGAACATGACCAGGGCTATCTGTGAGAGAGGGGGTTATAGCAAGAGATGGAGAACAGGAAAGCATAGTGGGATTAGCAGGACCCTGAGCATGGAGAAAACAGCTGAGTTACAAGGATGAATACCTGGGGAGGGGGAAGCCTGTGAGCCCAAGGGAGGTTAGGGTAGAGGAGGAGGTGAGAAGAGCTACACTCTAGCATGGACTTTGAACTGAGTAATGGGTACTTGCGAGGCTGAGGGAGCCTGGATGCCTTCATTCGCTTTGATACGCTGGTAGGCAATACTGGCCGCTACATGTCCCTTCTCCGAGAGGGAAGGGAAATGAATCCTTATGGCAGATGGGACCCAGATTCACGAGTTCCTGAGGAATTCTGGCTGTTACCTGACATCCAGAAATCCACCTGTACTTTGGATTGAGCTCATTTCTGGGTATTTGGATGATCCTTTGTAGTTTGGAGAATTGGATTTGAATGGCCGACAACCACCTTCCTCAATGTATATCATATGAGGGGTCTTGTGTGTGTAATTATCATCCTGTGGTTTTGTTTTCTAAAGTTATTTTCTTCTTTGCCTTAGGGTTTTTTGTTTGATTGTTTGTTTTAACCTGTTGCCGTATTAAAGTACCCTGACAGAAAGCACCTTAGGGAGAAAGGCTTCATTTCCACTGCACAGTTCAAGACTGTGTCCATCACGATGGGGCTGCCAAGGCCACAGGAGGTCGAAGCGGCTGGGCATATCGCATTCCCAATCAGAATGAGGGAGTGGTGAATGCAGGCTGCTGCTCACCTCCTTTGTCCACTTACACAGTCCAAATTCCCAGAAATAGCTGGGGACCGTGGCTTCCACAGTGGGCCGGTCTTTCCGGTTCTGTTAATGTCGGCAAGGTAATCACAAACAGGGATCTTCTGGGTGAGTATAGATTCTGTCAGGTTGAGCATTAACACCACCCACCCCAGACCTCACACAGAGGCATCCACAAGAAACTGTTGTGTTGATATCATAAACACAGGGAAGCACTGTATGCAAGTTGCTATTAAAAGTGAATATAATGGAATGCAGGCATTAGGAGATTTATTTAGATACTGTTGTTTGTGTCAGACTACACCTGACTAAGAGCGCTAAGCTCTTCTATCTCTCAGGTGTAAATAGCTTATGCAGCCAAACAGGACATGAGGCTTTATCCCAAGCTCTTGTTTTCCTTCAGTGCTTTTGAAGGCAGGGAACTGGATTACACTCAAAAGTACAACTTGCTTGATCGTCAGTAACTGAAGAAGTATTTCCATTCTTCGCTGTGTATTCTGGTGTTCTGTGTGGTATTTGGTTCACTGTTAAAGTGAATACATTAAAAATTATTTATGTGTATGTATGCATGAATGTTTGTGTAGGTATGCACATGCCATGGTCTCAACTGATGTTCTAATGAATACATCAAAAAGTGTTTGTGTGCATGTATGCGTACATGTTTTTGTGGGTATGCATACGCCATGGTCTCAGCTGATCAGCCAGATTAGAAAAGCTAAAACCATGCTGTGAGTATGGAGCTTGGAGGACTTGCAGAAATCCGTTCACTCTTGTTATGTGGCTTATGGGTATTGAACTCAGGATATTAGGGTTGGTGGTTAGGAACTTCTACCCAACTGGACAGTCTCACTGGCCCTCGATTGGATATTTCATTTTGGAATGGTCTAGAGCAAGGTAGTTTGTCTTAGAAAATTCTACTTGGTACAAGGGCACTCCCCTGGGCAAATGTTCCAGAACTTTTACTTAAAGTTGCATATTCCCCACCCCCTTGGCAAGCTGTTTTAGTGTGAATTTGGTAACTTTCTCATCAGGGAGGTACTGAACTGCTTTTGCCTTTTTCTTGGTCATAGGAACCCCTGGCATAATATTTCTTTTGCCTCTTAATAATAATAACCACCTGTGGTAGTGGTAGCAGTTGTCAGTTGCTTTACAGTAACCAAATAGCATAGTCTCAACCATGGAGAGGTAAAACTTAGAGCCTCCCTCTCCCATGCATCTGTTCATTCATCAGAGTTCTCTAGAGAAATGGAACTGATAGGATGAATGTACATTCAAATGGAGTTTATTGCATTGCCTTACCTAATAGGGGCTGGGTAGTCCAACAGTGGCCTCCCACATCCTGGAGAGACGAGATGTTAGTCTATGAGGCAGGGTGTTCCCAAAATCCCAATCTTGTGCTGAAGGCCAGAAGGGTTTCTGGAGAGCCAGGTCTTGAGTCTGTACTTGAATCTTGAAGATGTCAGCAAAGGATGGGGGCACACTCTCCAGCAAGAAACTAAGGCTTGCTGCTGCACTGCTTTTTCCTTAGACCTCCTTTTATTCGAATCATTTTGGGGAGCATTTTCCCTCCTGGAAATGTCCACACAGACCCACCCAGAGACTCATCTGATGTAAGGCAATGAAGGTTAACCCAATGAAGGTTAACCATCACAACCTCCTAAGTCTTAATATAGTCAGTTAACAAACACATGAAGCAACAGCTCGTCTCCTTATCTTGGCTGGAGAAGGAGTGTTAACTTTTTTTGCCCCAGTGCCTAGGGTAGTGATTGAGCAGGATTAGTGTTACAGGGACCACACCTTCCACTGACTGACTTCCAAGGTTGATTGACTGAGTAGAAGTTTGATGATGTGGCGAGTCTGTAGTGTTTCATGTCCAGATCCCCAGTATCTTGGTGCTATCTTTAACCCCTGTAATAGCTATTTATTGCCCTGCTCTGTACCTGACCCAACATCTTTGTAAACATTAGGTAAATCTTTTCCCGTGTACACATGGACCCCATGTTTCCAACCAACCAAAAGATGAAGAAAGTCTTCCGACAGCACCCCAGACTGGTAACAGTTGTTCCTGCCTCTCTGTGTCTGCCTACTTAATGTTCCCCCCACTGTATTTGAAAAACGCCTTGACTTTCTTTGTTCTGTTACTAGAAAAATTTCCACCAAACCGTTACCACATTTTGCACATGGTTTTTAGGGTCACCTGATTCCAAGTTCCAGGATAAACTCTTCTCCCCTGTTAGGAGAGTGCTGTCTTTTTGCATGGACAGTGTCATCCAGGAGCAGTGAGCATCCCCTCCTCACCCAGCAAGGCAGTGTGATGTGTAGGCATGCCCCCCTCGTCAGTCTCACAGAAATCCCACGAGGCCTGAGAGCTGTCATTATCTCTGCTTTTACAGGTAGAAAAAAAAAAGTTGAGGTTAAGTAATTGCACAGAATCTTGCTGCAGTTAAGTGGTTGAGCTGGAATTTAAAAGCAGGTATATCTGAATCCTGAGCTCTCATTTGTAACCACTCTCTATAAGCACCATATAATAACTTCCTCAATCGATGACATCGTCCTCTCCTCATACGCTTTTATAAGGACAATAAAAGAGAATTAGCTGAGACGACACAACTCGTGTTGCGAGTGGATTGTCTTTTTGATTCATGATTCCCACTGAGAAATAATATACATCAGGCTTCGAATAACACACCCCACAAAATGAGATTTCATTCTTGAGTGAATTATCCATATCTGCCTTTAACAAAAATTGGTAGAGCATTTCACTAGTCACGGCTCAGGGAAGTGTCTGTATTCTGGTTCTGCCTGGAATTTATTCTGTAAGTACTCAATTTTCTCAGTATCTAATGGTCATCTTCTTTTCCTTTTAGCGGAGTGTTAAAGCAATGCCGAGCTGTTTCTTCTTAGGAATTATGTCTCCCTGTCTGCAGTCGTTCAAAATTCAGATCTTAAACCCAGGCTGATGTCTATATTTCTAGTGCTTGTGGCTAGAGCTAAGACTGCTTGGCTTCAGATTGAGTCTTTTGATTCCTACCCAAGGAGAAGTTTCATCAGCAGTGAAGGCAGATCTTAGGTTATTAACAACATAGCAAATGGGAGCTGGAGAGATAGCTCAGTGGTTAAGTGCACTTTCGGCTCTTTTAGAGGACCTGGGTTCGGCTCCCACCACCCATGTCATCACCATACAACCACCAGCAGATCCAGGGCCTTCCTCTGGCCTCCAAGTGCACCTGCAGATAAGTAGGGTGCAATCACTCCCCCACACTCCCCCTACACACCACACACACCCCATACACACACACACACACACACACACACACACACACACACACACACACACACACACACGTAAGCACGAGGGAGAGAGAGATAGAAAGAGACTTTAAAAAAGGGCAAATATGTTAATTAAAAAATCCAAGGTGAAAGATAGATAGGAACATGAGCCATGGGATGTTTTCTAGATGGTAGTGGACTTTAAGCAGATGTTTATGAGATCATTTTCTTTATAAGACAGCAGTATCCCGGGCTCAGTATCCCTATGGTAGGCAGTTGACATTGTTAGCATTCGTTAAGGATTTCTAGTGTTTTGTTCCATAGCACTTAACTTCATCATTTAATGACCAGGACTGTTTGATGTTTGGGGGTGACATTCAGAGGACAGTGAGGTGATTATGAAGATGGACTTTTATTAACACCCCACTTTGTGGGTTGAGAGAATGAACAGGAATCCACAGCTGACTGGTTAGAAGCCTTTCCCCTACTTTGTTCTTTTTTTTTTAAAAAAAAAAATAGGTTTCTTAGCATATATGATCTGTACATAATGAATTTCATTATGGCATTTTCAGAGATGTGCATAATGTATTTTGATCATAGCCTCCCTCATGACACTGTCTTGTTCCCCTTCGTTTTTGCTGATTTTTTTCCCTCTTTACGACGACACTCCCTTCTCCTTTGCATTTTCTTTTCTTCTTTGTTTTTGTGATCCAGTGATTTTCCTTGTGGTTGCTAACATGGGGTGTATGTGAGGGTTTATTTACAGGAGCACAGATAGCTTACAAGTGACTGCACCACTGAAGAAAATCTCTCCCTTCTCTAACAACCATTAACAGTCTATAAATCCCTGGGGAGGGCCAGGCCTTGTGAGTCCCTCTGTCTTAGCAACCAACAGTATATAGATCTTCAGGGAGAGGCAGGGCCTTGCAAGGCCTCTCTCCCAGCAACTCAGAAACATATTAGCTCTCTAGGGAGGGTGGGTGTCTTGTGATCCCCTTCCTCAGCCTCTATTTTCATTTATGCCTGTCTCAAGGCTGTCTTCACACATGATACGGCAAGGTATGAGGAGAAAGAAAATTGAGCATTCACCTACAAAAGTTATCATTTTTGAAGAGGTCACACATGGAACAAGCAAATGCATATTTACTTTGATATAATCTGCATGGACCAGTCTAGTAATGCTTGGAAAACTCAAGCCTTAGGCAGTTTCAGAATCTCTGGTAGACTCTAAAATGGGACACTTGAACATGTCCCTTCAGCTACCAGACTATCAGTGGTCCCTAAGGGGTTTGAATTTTCCCAGGACTCTTAGGCTGATAAAAGAAAAGCTGAAGTCTGGTACCCACCAGAAGAGGACCTTGTTTCTAGGAAGAGATTCACAGTCCTGATAACCCTGTTACAGGACCTTGTTGGAGAGTCCAGAGCCAAGGCAATGAAGGATCACTAATGGGTGGGACCTCTTGTCCTTTATATAAACCTGAATGTCACGTCAGAACCTTGAAGATAGCTGGGGTCAGGTGAGGTCATTGGTCCCTCTTTATTTTTTGTTACTCTTCCCATCGTAGCAGTGTTAAATAAATCCACCTTCTCTGCCTTCAACTATAAATTGTGTTTTCAATTGGCCTGTTGAAGACTGCTGGCCCAGCCTCTGACTCTTAACAACCAGCCTATCAATTTAGCTTCCAAATTCAACTTTAATATTTCCATCATCTGTAACAGAAACCAAACCAAAGGAATGAAGTGTTCAGTTCCATCAAAGATGGTTAAGGCAAAGGAAAAGTGCATTTGCCTGCGATTTTCCCACAGTACGCTTTCTTCTTCTGAGAGGCAGCGGCTGAGGAGGGTGCAGGGGCGGCAGGTTGTGACGCTCAGAGGAGATTGATCCAAACCAAGTTGAGCTTGTCCTGTTCTGGAGATCAGATATTTGTGGTTGAGTGGAATTGATTTTGGCCCGACTAAATTACAATCCTTAATCACTGTAACCTTTACACATTACAGTTCTGGGCCACAGCTGCAGGGCAACGTGGGCCTCCTCTGAGCTCATGCTGTCATTTCACGGGAGGCAGAGTATCCAAGTCTGGTGCAAACAAGACTTCCCATGTATAGACCTCAGAGGCAGTTGCTTGCCTTTTCTGGGATCTCCCAGAGCAGGTCCCACAGGGCCAGAAGGCTTCAGGGGCTCTTCAACTCAAGAAGGCTTTCTTGTCACAAGAAAAGTTATGTTTTCTGCATCGTTGAGGGCATCACTGCAAAATGCCTAAGGGGAAAAAATAGTCTTTAGATTTTAAAATTGGAAACCCAATTATTGTGATTGTGATAGGGTCCCCCCCCCCCCCCCGTGTATGTGTCTTTGTCTGTGTTTGAATATGTAAGATAGAGATATGTGTGTTTATTCATGTGAATATATTTAAAAGCAATGACTTTTTCACTTTTTACCTGTCTGGAAGTAGGGATGGTTAAAGAGAAATTAAGGTGTTGAAAGGTTAATTAAAGGAACTGCTTTTTCAGAATTTATCCCAAAAAAGCTAGGAAGAAAGTTGAGGCTATAGAATCTAGCTGCTGTTGTTTTTGGTGGTGGGGGTGGTGGTGGTGGTGGTGGTGGTGGTGGTGGTGGTGGTGGTAGTGTTGGTGGCAGCAGTGGCGGTAGGAGGTGATATTGGTGATGGTCCATGTATATTAGAGGAGGATGCTCACTTAGGTTCCTTGCCCTGTTTTTCTTCCAGTTTTCTGGAATAAAGCTGTCGTATTAAGCATCCTATAGAAATGTCCATCTCTTCACCCAGTTTAGTTGGCATCTCTCCCCCAAATAGTTTCTATTTATTATATATGTGTATGTAGTGTGCCCATGACAGCAGTCACTTCTTTCCTTCCATCATGGGAGTCCTTGGGTTTGGGATTAGACCTAGGTTTGGCAGCAGATTCCTTCACCAGCTGAGCGATCCGACAGGTCCTCAAAATAGTTCATTGATTGTTTAAGACACCCCTTCAGATTCTTTCCTGAAGTTTATCCTGAAACTCTTCGTTCTTTCTTATTTTTTTCATAGTTATATCTTCCTTTTGGCCTTTCATTGATTTGTGTGGTTCTAGAATCTCCCACGGTTGAAAGAATTAAAGCATATTCTGTGTAATTGAGTATATCGATATCAGTCTTCTTTCGGTTCTCTGAACATGTGAGCTTAGAAACCAGATCTTCCTGGGACTTACAGGCCTCTCAGTGACCTAGTGCGAAATTTAGTTTCTCGCTTTGATGAGGAAGTTGAGAGCCAAAGCAGAATGACTTGGTCAAAGCAATTTGTTATGGCCAATCTGAGGCCCCAAAGCTAGCTACTTTGAATTCTGTTCAGTGCTCCTCTGTAAGCCATAAGTCATTGGCTTTTTCCATATGTAAAAGAAAATCTTGGGGCTCTCGATGTGTGGCTCAGTAGATAAAGTGCTTGCCTAGCATGCATGAAGCCTTGGGTTCCTTGTCCAGCACCGCATAAGTCAGGCGTGGCAATACATGTCTGTAATCCTAGCACTGGGGAGATAGAGGCAAGAAGATTCGGAATTCAAAGTCATCCGCAGCTATGTAGTAAGTTTGAGGCCACCTTGGAGGATAAGAGATTCTCTCTTAAATACACAAAGAGGAGTGTGTGTGTGTGTGTGTGTGTGTGTGTGCGCGCGCGCGCGCGTCTGTGTCTGTGTCTGTGTCTTTGTGTGAATATGTAAGATAGAGATTTTATTTTAAAGATATATTTGGTTATTCACATCTGTGATCCTAGCATTCAGGAGATGCAAATAGAAAGATCAGTAGTTCAAGGTCATCCTTGACTACATATGAAATGTGGATTGAAGTCTGGTGTAAGTTTTGGAGAGGACAGTTCACATTCAAACTGTAACACTACTTCCCCAAAGACATTTCATCTGTCAGCAGAGCATCATGTTTCCTATATTCTCTGTCTCTTTTCTCCTACATTTGGTCACATTGGTGTAACCAGAAGTTTTCTTGTGTTTTGACCAGTCCCACAGCCACTTGGACCCAAGTAAACACATGGAGGCTTATATTACTTACAAAGTATGTGTGCTATAACTTCAGCTTCTTCCTATCTAGCTCTTATAACCTAACCAATTCTTGTTAATCTATATTTTGCCTTGTGGCCATGCCATGACTGGTCTCCTGTCACCTTTTGCTTCTTTGGCAGCAGCTGGCTTCTCTCTCCACTCTGCCCTTCTCCACTCTCTCTCTGCCTGGATTTCCTGCCTGGCTGTGTGCTTTCTTGCTGTAGGCCAAAACAGCTTTATTTATTAGCCAATGCGAGCAATAAATATTCACAGCATACAGAAAGACATTCCCCAGCACATTGGACTAGAGCACATAATCAGGAAACATCCAAGATAGGTTGTAGTGAACAGAAACGAGACTATGAATGCACCCTGACTACTAAGCAGTCCTTGACACATGTGTTTACTGAGTAGCTGGGTCAGGGAAGATGTCACAGTTTGTTAAAATTATTTGCCCTGTTAACAAAAGGATGTGAGTTCATTCCCCAGCACCCACAGTACAAGCCAGGCATGATGATATGCCTCTGGATGCAAGAAAAGGGTCTTCTTCTTCTTCTTCTTTTTTTTTTTTTTTTGGTTTTTTGAGAAAGGGTTTCTCTGTGCAGTGTTGTGCCTTTCCTGGATCTCACTCTGTAGACCAGGCTGGCCTCGAACTCACAGAGATCCGCCTGCCTCTGCCTCCCGAGTGCTGGGATTAAAGGCCTGTGCCATCACCCAGCTTACCTAGCCCACTCAATGAGCTCCAGGCCAGTAAGGGTTACACACACACACACAGACACAGAGATTTTTTTTTAACTATTCTCTTACGCCACACAGACCTCTGTCTGCTTCCTGCTGCCCCCACACACCTTTCTCCAGGCCAACTCAAAGTGTTGCTTTAGAAAGGCATTCCATGGGCTGTGGTCACAGCACATCAAATCCTGGAGTTTCTTCTCCCAGCAGGGATACCCCTCCTCTCACCAGCGGATCCAAACCGCCAGAGCATTTCTTAAAGTCAAGTATATTCCAGTGCTTGCCCAGAGCCACAGTTAAAAACTTCACTTGGCATCGTTCCCCAGCAGAGGGCCCTGCCTGGCAGCTCGTGAAGACGGTTTCTGTTCTGTTGTCACTGTTGTTAGCTTCTTGCTTAAGGAGGTAGGTTTGTTGGTTGAACAGGTCCAAAGTCATCTTACCTGAGCCAGAGTGTAACGTGTCTTTCCATTTCCTTCCCCCTGTAACCACTGCTTCCCAAACCAGACTCTCCTCTCAGGAGAGGATACACCAAGGTGTTTCCCTGACTCTTAAGTTTTTCTAAGTGAACCTCCCTTTTTAAAATATTTATTTTTATTTAACACGTATGTGGTGTGCCTTTGGTAGTGGATGCCAGGTTCGTGTGGATGCTCTGGAGTTTGAGTTACATACAGGCAGTTGTGAATCGTCCAGTGTGGGTGCTGAGATCCAGACTTCAGGTCCTCTGCAAGTGCTGTGCTCTCTGAACCCCTGAGCCATCTCTCTAGCCCCTAAACCTTATTTTTAGTACCAAGATTTTGCCCTTATCGGAATCAGTCTGCCTGTCCCACCTGATCTTAACCAGGAGACTTACGATTTGATAAGTGTGATGCTAGACCAGAGATCATCCCTGGAGAACATACTCTCTCTGGATGGGCTGAGGAGCCTTTGCTGTCATTCCCCGTGTTCCACGTGAATCTATGACTCTAGGTGCTTTCCTGGGGTGATATTTAGGCTGTAACATCCAGATAGCAACCAGACACACCACATCTTGTCTGCCAGTAAAGCAATAACGGAAGGGTAGAGGTACCTGAAGGATAAGATCAGTTATTCACAGAGCCATGCTGTCCAGGATCTGAGCTCTATGCAGCGCCCCTTTCCTGCTGCTGTACCCCTTGCTGACTTTCTTGGGTCTCTGCCCTCTACCGGGATTTTAATTCTTTTGAGTTTTTCCTAATTAGCTTCTTGATTTGCAAAGATTATACAGATTTACATATGATGTTCATCCTAGTTTGCATCTCCTTTAGGAGAAGGATCGTAGATTCAAATACACAGGTTTATCTCTTTGACCTTTTAGCTAATTATTAGATTGAGGTAAGTGTGTGTAGGTGACAAATTGCCTTTAATAACTTTTAATGCGTGTGCTGACATTAATGTCTGGTTTAGTGTTCCAGTTCCATAGAGCAAGGAGCATGGACTTTTATCTTAATTTGACCTATTTAAAAGGTGTTTGCCATGAGAGGCAATTTCTGATTAACTTAATAGCATGTTTTACATGGAAAGCGATCAAATATTGATGTAAGAAGAGGATACTAGATGATGTATTTACACGTCTGATATAATTGACAAAAACACTGGCCAAAGTGGAACTTTCTAGTTAGCTAAAAACCGCATGGGGTTTGCATTCATTACTTTGCAAGTCACTCTGACCAGGTACGTGAGAAGGGACTCAAGGGAATCAGGTTTTTTTGACCGATGACGGGCGCATAACTGTCGGTTAGGGTGTGGGAAGCATGGCGGTGGGTTTGATGAAGAGAGGGTGAAGGTGCTTGCTGACATGTAGGATACACGAGACAGAGTTGAAACAGGCAGATGACTGGTTTGGAGAGGGGTGGGCAGTTACAGTCTCCGAGGCTATCCCTGCAATGATTCACTTTCCTCATCAAGGCTCTATCTCCTCAGGTTTCCAAAATCTCTTAAAATGATCACCACTTGCTCAATGGTGAGAGGCAGCAGAAGGTGAGTGACAGAAGCAGACAGGCTTTGGAGTCCCCCTCCCTAGTTACCTGGTGATCATGAGCAACTTGACCCCTGTGCTTTGATTTCCTCTGTGAATATGGTGGTAGTGAATACTTGGAGGACTCCCATGCCCGTCATGAGGTCATGTGAGAGAATTAATTTATTAGGAATAGCATTCACCAAACTAAACGTCCACTAAATATACCCAAAACTTTTCTAACGGGGTTGGAGAGATGGCTCAGTAGTTTAGAGCAGTTATTGCTCTTGCAGAGGATCCATAACTCGGTTCCCAGAATCAACATCGTGGCTCACAACCATCAATACTCAAATTCCAGGGGATCAGATGTCCTCTTCTGACCTCTGTGGGCACCAGACACTTACATGATGCACAGATGTACATGTAGGTAAAAGAATTCTTACACAGAAGATCAGTCTTTTTTAAAAAATTAATAAAAATAGAATGTTTTTTAAAATCTTGAGGAGAAACTGAAAAGAGGGGTTAGGACCTTCCAGAGAATCTAAATTCACTTCCCAGCATTCTTGATGGTGTTTTACAACCACCTGTAATTCCAGCTCCAGGGAGCTGAAGCTGTTTTCTGGCCTGTAATCATTTACACATTTCCACTTGGACATATACGCAATTTAAAATAAATATTCTTTTAAAATTTCCTAATGAGGGGACTGGGAAAATTGGCTCAGTTGTTAAGAATACTAAGAGCATCAGAGGTCCTAGGTTCGATTCCCAGTACCCACATAGTGCCTCACAATTGTCTATAACTGTAGTCCTAGGGACTCCGATGCCCTCTTCTGGTGTGCAGAAATATGTGCAGGCAAAACACTCATGCTTATCAAATAAATAAAAGTTCTTCCCAGTGAAATTATAAATAACAAATTGTTGCTGGAGGGCTTCTCTCCAGGTTCCACCAAGCCCCACAGTCCCACAATCCACATATAAAATAATCACTCCGACGCTTATATTACTTATAAACTATATGGCCGTGGCAGGCTTCTTGTTAACTGTTCTTATATCTTAAATTAACCCATTTCTATAAATCTATACCTTGCCACGTCGCTTGTGGCTTACCGGCGTCTTTACATGTTGCTTCTCCTGGCCATGGCTGCAGTGTCTCCCTCCCCTTCTTCCTGTTTCCCCAATTCTCCTCTCTCCTTGTCCCACATATACTTCCTCTCTGATCACTGGCCATCAGTGTTTTATTTATATAGAGCGATATCCACAGCAACAAATTTATAAAGAATTGCATGCAGGTCATGCAAATATAGTTTGCATAATCAGAAGGATGTTGACCTATAGCCCTGCCCATTATATACAGGCTGTGTGCTATCGTTTTTCCATGTTCTTCAGAGAAACTGATAGGAATTCTAGCCATGCCCCCATGATCCCTCATGCCCTGTAATTGGTATGCTACATGATCATGTGATTTGCACACTGCATGATCATGTAATCTAGGTACATGTGTGGAACAGCTACGTGGGCCCATGTGCACATGTGCAGGGTCGTTGATAAAAGGCGAGTCCCATGTACCCTCTCCCTTCTCCGCACATGGCTTTTCAGCAGGCCTGACCACACACTCTGTCCTGTCCCTCCCTCCTCCTAATAAAACTCTTAGAGTGCATTTTGTTTTGCCTCCTGCCTTTTTCTTGCAGGGTGAGAGCGCCACATAAAACCAGCAGAAACCTCAGTGAACACTGGAGAGAGAGGGTTGTACACTGCATTTAGGTGAGAAGGCGCCTTCAGAGTTTCAGAATAGCGTATTGGTCACATGGGTGTGAGGGCCAGAAGAGTGACCGTTCAGCTCTTCTTTTTGTGCCAGGATGCCCACCCTCCCTCTTCACTGTGAATTCATAAAAGCTTATTTTCATCAGAAACACTTCTGCCTGCTTTTGTAGTGTTTTAAAAAAGCAACCAAACAAGCAAACACATAACAGCTAGAGAAACACCGGAAGACAGATTGAAAGGGTTGTTTGGGAGGGTGCCCGTGAGAATTAAGGTACTGAAAATGCACTCCCAATTGTGTCTTAATGCAATTTTGATAGAACCTTAAGCTTTCAAACAAGCAGGTACTGAGTGGTAATTGATAGAAATATTTAATGAAGGAGATCAACATGTTATATATCGAATGGCAATGAGACCATAAGCAATTGCAATTTTTGTATCCCTTTTAAGGCAGTCTGAATGTTTGCTGACATCCAAGGATAGAACATTGAGCTTTTCCACGGTTACTGTAGTATTTAAGTGAAGACTTGACCCAAACTTGTGAGAGAGGGAGGGAGTGTTTGTGTGTGTGTGTGTGTGTGTGTGAGAGAGAGAGAGAGAGAGAGAGAGAGAGAGAGAGAGAGAGAGAGAGAGAGAGAGAGAGAGAGAGAGAGAGAGATCAATGACCTTGATCTTCTGATTCTCCTGCTTCCACCTCTGGCTTTGGTTTATTCTTCCCTAGATATTGAACCCATGGGTTCTCGTAAGTTAGGCAAGCACTTGGCCAACTGAGCTACATCCTCAGCCTTTTTTTTTTTTTTTTTTTTTTTTTTTTTTTTTTTCTCATTTGAAGACAGCATATTTTCTCTGGTGCCAAATTGCTGAGGTTTGGTGATCCTCCTGCCACAGTGTCGACTATGACTGGTCCTTGAGGACAGGGTTTTTAGGGCATTCAGTAAACTAGAACCCTGAAGTTTCTTCAGTCTTTGAACTAACCGCTCACATGACAGGGATGAAACCCTTCAATAAAATCACGTCAACTAGTTGTACATGCCACAGGTTTGTTTTTGAGACAGGGGCGCATGTAGCCCAGGCTAGCCTTTATAGACAATCTCCCAGGTATGACATCGGGTGTCCGTCGGAAGGGAGAATTCCATGTCCCGTTTCTGCAGGGCTGAATCTTGAACCCAGCACTTCTTCCATGCCATGCAAGTGCTCTACCAGCTGTGCCAACATCCCCAGCCACATGAACCCTGTTTGTGAAGTATCTTCATCGCCACACAGGTTTTCATGTTTGATTAAATTATTGTCAACTGTAGCCTCGCTCACTTAACACACAAAGTTAACACAGTATACTTCACACACTTGAGAGACACACT
The DNA here is from genome assembly GCF_049852395.1 of Peromyscus maniculatus bairdii. Taxonomy (NCBI): domain Eukaryota; kingdom Metazoa; phylum Chordata; class Mammalia; order Rodentia; family Cricetidae; genus Peromyscus; species Peromyscus maniculatus. The sequence goes on along the minus strand of NC_134874.1, from coordinate 23,798,695 downwards.
CACACGTAGTGGTTCACAACTGTCTGTGACTTCTGTCTCAACGGATCCTATGCCCTATTTTGGCCTTTCTGGGCCCCAGTCATGCAAGTGGTACACAGACCTATATGCAGACAAAACAGCCATACTCATGAAATAAACAATAATGATACTAATAATTAAAAATATAAGCTGAGTGAGCCAGTAAGCAGCAGTCTTTCCCCTGGAAAAGGAAGATGAAATAAAATAAAACCTGTCTTCTTCAAGTTGTTTTTGGTCGGTATTTTATCAGAACAGAAAACAGTAGGAACAAATCAGAATGGAGCTGTAGAAAGGAGTGGCTGGAATCTCCCCCCTCAGTCCTGAGGACAGTTGCGTGCCTGATATTTTTATTTTAGTTCTAAGGTTTATTTTATTTTTGAGAGAGAGAGAGACACCTATGATGGTTAGAGTTGGAAGATATCCCTTGTGTTGCAATTACAGATGGGGCTGTGAGCGTCCCCACCTGAGTCCTGGGAATCAAACCTGGGTCCTCTCTGTGGTTATGATCTCATACTACATTGCCATCTCTATGACCCGCACAGTTAGTCACATCTGCTCTGATGATGATGGCAGTGGCTAGCATGCTTGGAGATCTGTGTCCTACTTCTGAGAATAGGAGAATCAAGTTCAAAGTTATCCCTGTCTGCATAGCCTGTTCAAGGCCAACCTGAGCTGTATGGTCCCCTGTCATAAGACACTGGGCAGAAAAAAAAAAAGATTGAAACACTTATCTACTTGTTTTGTGTTTCCTACCTCCTCTGTATACACCTGTTGCCCTGGCGTATCCACTAATTATTTCATAACTGGTTCTAATGCTGTGATTCACTTGGATTAAAGGAATAGTAGTTCTCTATCCTTTTGGTCACGGTCTTTCCCCCACTTTTCACCCGCCCGTCCCTTCCCTCCTCCCTCTTCCTTTCCCCTACCCCTTCCTTTTTTCACCCCTCCTCCCCCCTCCACTACTCACTCCCTCCTTCGCTCAGGCAGCCTGGAGTTCAGCATCAGGTAACTGAAAGATAGAATGGACGTATCAGCCGTTGTCATGCCCAGAAGACAAACAGCAGGGTAGGGTGTGTGCAGTGCAGCTCACCTCCCCGTGCTCGATGGCCTGTTTTGCTCACTGACCGGCTGCTTCCCTGCTGGTTGCCAAACCCTTAATGTGCTGGCTTCAGGTCAGTCCCAGCTGACAGGGCCTACATCTGCAGGCCTGGTACAGAAGGCGCTCGGCGGTGCCTAGGACTTTGTCCCTCTGTGGAGGATTACCTCTACAAGGGGACGCCCTTCGCAGGAGGTGGCCAGGGTAGCCTCCTTTGCAGACACTGATTCTGACACGCTCCTTCCTTTGGAGCTCCTCCATGCTGCCTTCAGTCTCCCTTTATGTGGTCTCTGTCACAGTGCTAGTTCTCAGGCACTGGCACTGTGGAACAGAACTGGGCAGAGCGGCCCTGAAGTCTGTGGAGCTTGGCTCTTACAGAGCGCAAGGCAGGCTGGCCTTGCAGAAGGATGTTAACAGCACACACACTCAGAGGAAGAAGGGCTTGTGGGTGCTTCCAAAGCCTAATTGGAGATCTAGCTCGGCAATTTCCTACAGCTTGGCACGGAGCATTCTGGCTGTTTGTAGATGGTGCTTGACTTAGACCATGCCAACTCGGGTTTTGGCAGATCATCTTTAGCAGGTTTTTTAGTCTAGCGTCGGGAGCATATCCTAGCTTCGCCAGTGCCTGGGTCTTTGAGGAGCTTCATAGCTGGGAGGTGAGAGGTGGCATTTTCAGGGAAGTGGATGTTAACAGGAGGTCCTGTTAATATATGTTAATAGGCGTGCAAATGAGTTCTTCTTTATTCTGGGAATGGGGGGTGGAAAGAAACTGCAGGAGGCAGAGCGGGGAGTTGGCTGGATGAGGCTCTCAGGCGCCAAGACGTTAGCTTTTGGAAACTTCTGCCAGCCTTGACCCAGTTTCTCTCCTAGTTTCATTATATGGCTGTGAGAAAAATGCTCATTGACCAAAAGACAGCTTAGGAGGGGCATAGTTCACTTCTGGGTCACAGTGCATCAGTGAGGGAAATCATGGCAAGAAGTCATGGAAGGAACCCGGAGGCAGGAACTGCAGAGGAACGCTGCTGCCTGGCTCCTTCCTGGATTTATGTGTAGTTAGCTTTCTCATACGGTCTAGGACCACCAGCCCAGGAATGTATCACATAGAGTGGGCTGGGCCCTTCCGCAGCAGTTAGTAATGAAGACAGTCCCCTAAATCCACAGAGCTGATCCAGTAAGTTCCTGAAATGAGGCTTTTTTCTTTCTTATGCCACTGAGTTTTAGTAATGTGACAAGGGTAACAAGGACAACTTACGTTTGTGGGATATTTCTATTTCTTTCAGTTACTTAAGGACTTTTATGCTTTTTCTTTCAGTATCTGTCTTTTTTTCGGCTTCTGTTAATATAGTTTCACATGGTTTAACCAGTTTTAGTGTCTTGTACGTACGGGTCATAGTTTTTATCACCCTTCTCACTTCCCATGTTTCCTTGGTCTTTCTACATCCTAGTTCTCAATCGGGTCCTCTGTTACTTGTTCTCAGGGTCCCCAGACGGGTGGGTGGTACCCGCTGCTTCCTCAGTCCGCAGCCATCACTATGTGGTCACTTTGGTATGTGGTAGTGGTGCCTTCAACAACCTGAGACAGTGGGTATGAATGGAGGGTAGATGTTACATTTGGATGTATAGCATCAAGAGATTTTACAGATTACATGGTGTATGAGGGTGGAAGCCTGGGTTCTTAATCTGCTACTGTTCCCTGAGGAGATTAAGAAATAGTCGAGTATAGACAGAGTATATTACCCTGTAGTAGTTTAAATAGGATGGTCATTAGCCACATGACCAACACTTTTTATGATAGTCTTCTCTCCATAATCCAGGCAGTGTAAACCTCAGAGGAATGTGGGAAATGATGTTCTTTGTGTTGTGGTTGTTTTAAATTTGAGAAAGCAAGGCACTCTAATTGCCCTCTGAGCTGTTTGCTTTTAATAGTAAAGAAGCTGTTTAGAGGTCATGTGGTCTCATGGAGTGTGGACACGAGAGTGTCCTGTTAGCAGTCCCTTTGTCTTGCCCTAGGTCTGTTGGTACGTCCGTTCCTTTCCGCTCTCTCCAGAGCCCACCCTCCCATAGGGCCTGAGTGTCCCCTCCTGCTCCCACCCTCCTTCTTTATAATTCTTTTCCTCCCTCCTACCCCGGTACCCAACACAACTTTGTTTCCTTGCTCTTCCACCTTTGTTGCTCTCTATCTGTGTCCTTTTCCGTTCACTCTCAACTTCAGTGTTTGCCCCAGATTATGTAAGCCTCTTAATCTCCTCTGTCACGTATCCTCATGGATAACTGGATCACCCTAACGGTTTCATAATTTCTCTCTCTCTGTCTCTCTCTGTCTCTCTCTCTCTCTGTCTCTCTCTCTCTCTGTCTCTCTGTCTCTCTGTCTCTCTCTCTCTCTCTCTCTCTCTCTCTCTCTCTCTCTCTCTGTGTGTGTGTGTGTGTGTGTGTGTGTGTGTGTGTGTGTGTGTGTGTGTGTGTGTGTGTGCAGGTATATGGAGACCGGAAGTCAACCTCATGTATCGCCCTAAAGACCTTCAGGTCTTTATGCTTGCCAGGCAAAATGCTTTACCAACTGAGCAGTCCCGCTGGCTTTCCTAATTCACATTTATGATCAGAGTCTCCGTGAGTCATCACCTAGCCCACTGGAAGGCCCTTGTGCCTTGGTGTGTTTCCTTAGAAAGTGTGCTTTCCCTTTCTCCAGTCCTCTTGGTTTGGTTTTCAGGGAATCCTCGGCTCCATCCTCATGTTCCTCATAGGCTGGCTCATGCCACATTATGCCATCCTATCCTGTGTCCCATGGGTCTTCACTCCCAAGCCACTTAGCTCCTTGTTCTGAGGTCACATCCTAGGACTACATCCTTGCGCCCATTCACCTGCACTTAACCTCTCTGTGATTGCTTGTTCTTGTTCCTCAATCCTCACATCGTAGTATTTCATTTCTCTCTTTTTGGTGACTTTGTTTTATAACCACATGGCTTGCTGGTAAGTTTATTTTACTGTGTGTGTGTGTGTGTGTGTGTGTGTGTGTGTGTGTGTGTGTGTGTGTACGTACTTACATGTCACATGTGTGCAGATACCTTCGGACACCAGAAGAGGATGCCATATCCCTTGGATGTTGGGAATTGAACTCAGGTCCTCTCCAAGAGCAGTGTAAGCCCTTAACCACTGAGCCATCTCTCCAGTCCCTGTACTGTCCTTTGACAATATGTTGATGCTTGTCTAATTTCAATCTGTCACTCCACTGCAGAAGAGTCTACTTCTCCTTTTTCTTGAAATTCCTATGTGTGCCGCAGGAAATTCTCCAGGGCTCTTACTGCCTGTGGATGGATGGGCTGCTCTGTTTGATCTTGAGATCTTCAATGTCATGTCCCTCGCTCCCTCTTCCGGTTCTGCTACTCCCAGCCCTCTCTAGCTAAATAGGATAAACGTGTTTCTCTCTTCCTTGCAAGCTCCCTCACTGTGTCTATGTACAGTCCTCTAGAACTGCGTGGTCAGTTATATAGAGATGGGCGTACAGTCTGGAGGGAGAGAGGCTGGACATCTTTAAAAGAAGTCTTTTGATGTTTCATTTCCTTGTGTACTATCTTTGTGAGTTTCTGGAGTTGGGGGTACTGTGGGAGTCTGGCTCTGACCTGCTTCCACCTTTTGAAGGGTTCTTAGGTGGAGGAGAGAGGGATAAGAAAATATCAGTTAAAAAAGAGACCTAGCCGACGATAAGAAAGACTGAAACACAGGTTAGCTTCAGGAGGGTCTGGATCAATACTCAACAGCCTCATCCTGTTTTCAGAAGGGCTTTTTATAATATGCCAAGGGGAGAGGAAAAAGCCCCCCCCCCTTGCAAATTCAAAGCACTCTGTGCAGTCCAGTGTAGACTCTTCCAAACACCCGGTAACCACGCCCATGGCCTATTCATCTCCTTATGCAGTCCTGCTGGGTAAAGCAAGCCCATATTCTCTGACCCTGAGTAAGTTCTCACTAGGAAGCATCTGTGGGCTTCCATAGGGGACGGACTCCCTATATATCCCAAGCTGGTTTTTGAACTTTCTATCCTCTGCCTCAGCTGCCCACAAGCTTGTGTGACAAGTCCTCACCACCATACCGTGCTCAAGATCGTTTGTTCTTTATGTTTGTGAGTGGTTGTGGTGATACGTTTCTCTGTACATCAGGTTTTTAAAATTTTGTTTTTCCTTAAAGTCACCTGTCATAACTTGTTCCTTGCTTTATAGATGTTATCACGAAAAGTAATTGATTCATTTTCTTGTTTTTCTGTGAGTTTTTTGAATGTAGAGGTTGGTTTCTATTTCAACTTGGGCGTTGTTGGAGCTCTGTAAACATTTGTTTGAGTTAGATCGTATCCTAAAGATGGCTCAGCTGAAATGCCATAGGAACCTTCATCTCTTCTGTGGATGTTTATTTTAGAAATGTAGTCTAACTCTTCAAATTAAGTCTTATACCTTAAAGATGAAAAATAGAGGATGTTTTTGGATGGCAAATATGTATACTTGGATTCAAGCATACTGTATTGGTTATACATTCAGAGAAGAAATAATTACATATGAGAAGCTGAGACGGCCCAGTGGGTAAAATGCTTCCTGTGACAGCGTGAGTACATGAGTGCTTTTCCCTGCAACCACATACAAGATGTTCATGGCTGTGCATGCCTGTGACCCCAGTGATGGGGAGACAGAGATAGGAGGATTCCTGGGGAGTGCTATCCAGCTAGTCTTGCTGAAATCAGCAAGCTCGAGGTTTATTGAGAGACTGTGACTCAAAAAGATAGTGAGATTCATCGAAGAAGACACCCATCACCAGTCTCTGGCCCTTATGCACATGTGTTTGTGCATACACTAATAAATGTGTGCAAGAGTATGTGCGTAGATAAGTGCACACGTGTACATTCACAAGCATACATAAAACATATAGGCAGGTGTGTGCATGCATGCACAGAACACACATTTCACATACATACATGTTTAGTTTAGTGCCTGCACACGTAGGGAAGTGCATACTCAGAGGTATGCACACACACCCTTGCACAATTTCATCACTATATATTGCTCAAGAGTGTTGGGAGCAGCAAGATGGGCAGCCAGTTGCTTTAATCCATAGTTTAATAAAAATGCTTGAAGGCTCAACTCAACCGTATCCTCGAGTAAGAGTTAAGGCTAGTCCTTGTTTATTTCCCAATACCAAGTTTTCCTTTCTCATGAAAGATAAGGGCATGTGGTGAATTGTTTCTTCCAAGTGAGAAGCTTGTGGGTTTTTTTTAATTATGTTTGTACTCAACTGTGTAGCCTCAAGAGTCATACAAAAGACTCATATTTATAACAGAAACCTAGTATGATCACCCCAGTTCACTGTGTCCTTGCACAGTCTTTATGTTATAAGAATCCTAATTTTAACCAGGAAGCAGTATTACACGCCTTTAGTTCCAGCACTCGGGAGGCAGAGCCAGGCAGATCTTTGTAAGTTCGAGGCTAGCCTGGTCTACAGAGTGAGTTCTAGGACAGGCTCCAAAGCTATGCAAAAAAACCCTGTCTCAAAACTCTCCCTCTTCCCCCGCAAAAAAGAATAGTAATTTTAAACAAGTGTGAACATTATTCAGAAACTATAACATATGAGTGCTGAAGAATAGGTTACTCCTAACCTAGGCAGCCTAGACACTGTCACACTCCCTCTGTAACTGACTTATAGTTTGACGGTTCTCACTCACAAGGTAAATGCCTTTCCCATGTGGCCACATGAGTAGACTGACTGGTCACATCCTTTCGGCCTTGGATGACTCTTGGTGGGGCCACTTCACTGTTTGTCTGTGAGAATGCAATACAATTTGAGGCCCACCCGAAAACGTGTCGAGATTTGGATAACTTTAGGTCAGATAATTCTTTCTCTGGAAGGGATAAAGTACCTGTCACCTAAAGCACCGTAAATTACATGTGACCTACATAGTAATGACGAAGGCCATTGGTTGGCCAGTCATAGTCCTCTTGTCTTTGCAAATAAAGTCTCAGTAGAACACAGCCTAATCCCTTCATTTATTTGTTGTTTGTGGCTACAACTGCTGGTACAGTTTCAACAGTGACTAACAAGATCCTGCCCTTTGCAGGAAATGTTTGCTTACTTCTAATCCATATGTATATGCAGTTATTCCTTCTTTCCTCTTTGTGTGTATGCATGTGTGTGTGCTTGCCTGTATGAGTGTATGTTTATGTGACCATGTAGTTGCTGGTACATGTGCATGTTTTGGAAAGACCTGAGGCCAATAGGAGCCATTAAACTTGCTTTGAGAGCAGGCTAATTATCGCTTTGGTACTGCCTAGCAGAGCTAGGGTAGCTGGCCAAAAACCACTTATTCCCCCCCACCCCCGCCCCCGCCCAGGGATCTTCCTATCCCTGCCTCCCCAGTTCTGAAGTTACAAGCACACACTGGCATGTCTGCCCTTTTAAAAAAAGTTATGTACTGAGGATGAGCCATCTTCTGACTCCAGGAAATAGTTTCAGTCTTTTATTTTGACTTGGAGCCCCCTAGTCTCCCTTTAGAATGATCTGACAGCCCTTTGATATCTCAGCAGCACTTACTCTCCTAGGGCTTGTGGACTTGCTTGGTGTCCTCATTACTGGCCAAAAGGGATCACACATGGGCCTTTCTGAGAAGACGTTATTGTCCTCTATTGCCTAAGGCTGTGATACAAACAACCCTACTGTTCTTCAACTCAGAATATTTTTTTACAGTGTAAAACCATCTCCTAGCCGGGCGGTGGTGGCGCACGCCTTTAATCCCAGCACTTGGGAGGCAGAGCCAGGCGGATCGCTGTGAGTTCGAGGCCAGCCTGGGCTACCAAGTGAGCTCCAGGAAAGGCGCAAAACTACACAGAGAAACACTGTCTCGAAAAAACCAAAAAAAAAAAAAAAAAAAAAAAAACCATCTCCTAAAAAGCACACAATGTCTTTCTTTTACTTGCTGAAAGATATTAAGAAAGGAAGGAAGGAGGAGAGGAAGGGAAGGAAGGAGGGAGGGAGGAAGGAAGGGAGGAAGGTAAAGTACAGGAAGTTGATGGGGTAGGTGGGCTGAAGTGCCACAAAAACATCTTCATGGGATGACGTGCTTCCTGTCCAGGCTGTTCTCCATGGTTTATGGTGTATTTTAGTCCAGTTCCTACTCTATTATGACTCGGTTTACAGCCTATAAAATTAGATTTGACCGTGTTCATTCGGTTAATGACAGCACCCAAAGTTGGTGTTGGTGTTCCGTTCAAACGGGAGGGCAGGATCCCATCTGTGGGTGTAATGGCTGTCACTTTGAAGAGCAGTAAGCTAAAGTGAAGTTCAGAGTGGCTGGTTCACTGGGTTTATTAGCTGTTGACCTTCCCTTTCAACATACCGGTGGCAGTCTGACACAAGAGAGCGCTAACACACCGATTAGCATTTATCTAAAGATAGGCTGCTGTCTGTCCCAGAGTAAATTAGTTCAATCAGTTCTAAAGAGCTTGAGAAACATTTTCTGCTGTATAAAAAGAATTAGATGGCAGAACAGTTCATCTGGCATCTCAGAGAAAAGATGGATTGAGCCCTTGAACGTGCTCATTTGAGGAAGGTGCTTTGAGGATATGGAGTAATTGAACAGATTTTCCCACAAGATTGATCAGGGGCTCTGGGTTCCCTGCACAATTGAGTGATGCCCTAATTTTTGGCTTCTAATAAGAACTCCACATCTGCTCCTGCTTCTGTGTATTTCTTCAGCAGAAACGGAAATCCGTTTTATTAGTACCTAGTGTGGCACCATGAAAATCCAGGAAACAGAGATTATGATCTGATGGAAGAGACAAGAATTACACGAAGATGTTCAGTGTCCACCAGCCAGAGAGCAAATGTGAAAACTGCATTGCACAAAACCCTCTCATGTTTGTGTATGATACATCTCTAGAAGTCATCTTCTAAAAAGGAAGTACATTTTTCCTTCACACCATTGCAGTCTTGAGGAGTCATTTTCCTAACCAAGGGGTTGGCACAACTAAGTTCTTCTCACAGTCAGTCATCATAGAAGTAAAAATCGTAAACCTTTCTGGTCATTTAAAAACTTAAATTATGATCCAGGTCTTTAAAAGGCATAACTGTACTTGTATAACTGGATTTTATTAGGTGCCCAAAGTCCTGTGAAGTATACATAGAGCACATAAAATCCATCTCTGCACTGTTATAAATTTGACCTTAGTGAAGTGAGTAGTCTTCTCTATGGCAAACGTTAACAAAGCTGTTAAGAGCTGCTATCCCTTTCCCTTATTAAAAGTTTCAGTGAAGACATTTGGTTCCGCTGTGTTGATAGACCTGAGTCTGAATGTTTTATACAAACCTCTGATTGTTTTTTAAACAATGATAATGGCCTTAGAAAGATGAGTCAGTGGTTAATAGAACATATTGCTCTTGCAGAGGATCTGAGTTCAGTCTTTCTCAACCATGTTAGGAGGCATACAACCACCTCTAATTCCAGCTCAGGGGGATCTGATGTCCACTTCTCATGCAGTACACACACATAGATGTAATTAACAATGAAAATACATCTACACATGCATACTGCGATTAAGAGTCGGTAGTAGACATTCTCGTCTTTTCCAGGGTTTCTGTGGGATGAGGGGACAAAGCCTGTTTCCCAGAAGTCCCCCTGAATGGATGGAATATCTTAGCCTGTTGCAACTAGGGGGTGGAGCCATGACAGAGCCCCTTAGTTTTCTGCCGGGTCAAAGCCGGCAAGCCTAATAGCTCAGTCAGCTGTGTTTCCCACCCTTGCCTGCACAAGTGGGGTCGTTTCTGGCTAAGGTGGAGAAGGGCTGCTACTGAGAGAGGATGCCCTTTCCATTTGCTGAGGGCCACGGGCTCCATGCTTTTCCCAGAGCTCAGACTCACGTGTCTTCCAGGGCTTCCCTCAGCTGGCAGATTACGCCTAAAGTACAGCAGGTGGGTTGGGGTGCCGATGCTAACCCAAGGTCCATTCGAGACCTGCCTCTCCCAGTGGTTCGGAATGGCTCCTTCCCCTCTGGGAGCTTCTCTGTGTTGGGAGTACAGCCAAGGTGTGGGCTGCATTCCACTGCAGAGAAGGTGACTGACTTTTTTTTTTTTTTTTTTTTGGTTTTTCGAGACAGGGTTTCTCTGTGTAGCTTTGCACCTTTCCTGGAGCTCACTTGGTAGCCCAGGCTGGCCTCGAACTCACAGAGATCCTCCTGGCTCTGCCTCCCAAGTGCTGGGATTAAAGGCATGCATGGGCCACCACTGCCCAGCAGAAGGTGACTTTTGAGATCACTGCCGAATCCAGTGTCAGCAATCACTAGCACCCATTTGCCGAGGCATTAGTGTGTATGATTCTCCTGCACCCCTCAGCAGAGAGCTTTTGTCCACACTCTCAAGACCAAATGGGGCATAGCAGGTGTTGTGGGAAATGAAACTGTGTGTCAGCTTGGACCTGGAGGCACAGTTGGTGTGTCTGCATTCATGAAGTAGCCTTCCCAGGTCAGTCTCTTCCCTCTTTCTTAAGGTTCTCAGTAAGATTTTTGACTGTGGATGGGTGCTGAATAATTCTTCCTCCTCCTCCTCCTCCTCCTCCTCCTCCTCCTCCTCCTTCTCCTCCTCCTCTTCCTTCCCTCCTTCCTCCTTCCTGCTCTCCTTCTTTCCTCCTTCTCCTCCTCCTCCTGTCAGAGGACAGCTTATGGGTGTCTGTGCTCTACGTCTACCATGTAGGCCCAAGTGATCAAACTCAAGTCATCAGGTTTGGCAGTAAAGTGCCTTTACCCTTTGAGCCCTCTTACTGGCCCCATGGTTCGCATTTATTCATACTGGTTGTACAAGGTATCAGCGGGTGCCACGTGACTCAAAAAGTCCACAAAACCGGTGTGAGCTGTGTGCTTAAAATAGTGAATCGTATGTTATGCAAGTTTTATCTCAAAATAATTATTAAAAATATAGATGTGATGCTTCATTGAGCAGCAGAGGAAAGGCTCTAAGTGGTGCACATCGTCATAATCCTGTGTGTATATAGTGTGTGTGAAAATGCATGCCCTTATAATGGAGTATTGGATTCCAGTGTGAGCATGTGGGTTGTAGTGCTCATATGTGAGGAAGTGAAAGGCTGAAGCCTGGACATGGGGAAGTGGAGGTACCTGGCACAGTCTAAATGATTCTTCTTAAAGCCAACGTGGAGGGGTTGACCTTGGCTGGGCTGAGAGATGGAGATTTGCAGCACACAGGAACCTTGACCAGAGAACCTCAAGGAGCTTTTAAGCACACGGAGGGCTGAGTGGCTCCAAGAGCAGTGTCACAGTGCAAGAATCAGGAAGGGCCTGTGAATCCATTGAATCCATTGAGTGGAATAAGAAATCTGATGCATGATAAAGAAATCTGATGCATGACAGGAGTGGGCGGGAGCCTCATTTTACTTGTTGGGAGCAGCTGAAAGGCTGGTTCAGGAGTGGAATCCCAGCACTCAGGAAGTGGAGGCAGAAGGATCAAGAGTTCAAAGCCAGTCTTGGCGAAAGTGTAAAGTCACGGACAACTTGGGTTCCATGAGAAACAGTCCAGCCCCCCAGCCCATGCACACTTCTGACCATTTGTTAAAAATACTTCTTGACTGACTTGTATCCCTCTGACCCTGCCCTAATTTTGTACTGCCCCAAGTGACCTTTAAATTTCTTTTTTTCCTTTCGAAGATAGGATGCCTCTTATTTGTTCTTTGACAAATTCATACATGTGAACAATATATATGTGTTCTCATCATGAAAAATACATTTTAATTTGCCACACTCCTTAATTATTTTTATTTAGGGGTGTGTGTGTGTCTCTGTCTGTCTGTCTGTCTGTCTTTCATCAGTGCCATGGTGTGCATGTAAAGGTAAAAGATCAATTAATAGGAGTCAGTTCTCCTGCTCTCTGGGTACCAGGGATCAAACTCAGGGCAGCAAGCACTTCTACCTGCTCAGGCTTCTCACTGCCCCAGGTTTTCCAGTAATCTCTACAGGATAGTGTATCACACCCAGAATCAATGCCATTTGAGGCTGGACGTGCACTATATTGTCCCCTGGATTAAATTTATATTCAAAAGAACGGGAAGCCTTTCTTCCATGCAGTTTTCTCTGCTCAGCTGTGACTAAGACGTCAGTGTGCCTGCTCACGGGCCTCTCATCATCCCTTCATCACTGAAATGCTAAGCAAGCAGCAGAGCAACTGTCTGTACATCTCTAGACAGGAGACATGTCCTGAAGTCGGACTCCTGAGGGCTGGAGACTGCAGATGAGACAGACAAGAGGGTCTGCCCGAGCATTTCAGAAGAATGCTGCTTCTGGTAGAAGCTGCAGAGTCAGCCAGCCAGCAGCTCCTGCCGGCACCGTGGTGCCTGTCCTGAGACCTTCCCGGGGCTGACAGAATGGGAGCATTCTTCCTCCCTGTATACATCAGTCACAGGCGCTCATGGAGTGCATTCAAGTGGGTGACACTTGGTTGACATTAGTCAGGGATGCAGTTTTCGCACTGTCAAATGCAGACTGATGCTTGCAAAACTGTCATCTAATTCAGTAAGCAGGTGTGCACCATCGGAAGGTCCTTCTGGATGTATTTGTGGTGTGTGTTGGACAGGTGGTTTATTTATATTTTCAAGGAAGCGTGTGTACTGTGCAGTTGAATATTATTTCATCTTTAGAAAGGAGACCCTCACTGCATTTGTTGCAGCGTGGATGGACCTGAAAGACACTGTGTAGAAGAGCTCAGTGAAAGAAAGGGATTGCATGCGCTCACTGACATGTGGAATCCTAAAAAAAAAGAAAAGAAAAGAAAAGAAAAAAATTAAAGCCAAAAATACTGAGCTGAGGAATAAACTGCTGGTTACCAGCATTGGGCTAGGGGTCTGAAACGAGAAGGTTTAGGTTAAAAGAGAAAGAAGTGGCTGGGAAGAGTCCTCCGGGGTTAAGAGTGAGGGCTACTTTTTGGAGAACCTGAGTTCTCTCCAACAGTGCAGTCCATAGCACCTATGTCAGGTGACTCACAAGCCTCTGTAACTCCAGCTCCAAGGAACTCACACTTCCTTCTGGCCTCTGAGGGCGCCTGCGTTCCTGGGTGTGGGTGTGGGTGTGGGTGTGGATGTGGGTGTGCAGACACACACATAATTTAAAAATAAAATATTTTTTCAAAAAGAAAGCAAGTAGCTGATATGTAAAAATGAGCCTGGCTAAAGATCTTCTGTGCAGCACAATGACTACAGTTAATAACATATCATATTTATGAACACATTATCACTGTTCTTTCCAACCATGGGAAAAATGGGTTACAAAGTAAGGGGCCACAGATGGGATACTTTGTTTCTGTTCTGTAACTGTTTAACTGTGTATATGTGAACCCCATAACATCAGGATGTAAATATATCCAGCAAAAAAATACTAAAAAGTAATTATGTGTAAGAATGCTTTAAAATATGTATATGAAAATAGAGTGGTGTGTTTCTTTACAAATTGTCAGCTGTTCCTATATAAATTGTGATCTGGAAAGTTATTGTTTTGTATGTTTTATTTATTTTTTTATTTGGTGTGTGTGTGTGTGTGTGTGTGTGTGTGTGTGTGTGTGTGTGTGTGTGTGTGACGAATGTGTTTATGTGTGTGGGTGCACATGTGGGTATAGTTGTGCTTGTACATGTGTACACTTAATGCACATATAATGTGGAGGTCAAAGATACAAATATTGCATTTCTTCCTAGATTATTCTCAGCCTTATGTATTCAGTCAACATCTTTTATTGAACCCCGAACTGACTGACTGTTTTTGCTCCATTGCCTAAGTAAGCTTGTTCCAGGATCCTCTGTTTCTACTGCCTGTGTCCTGGGTTATAGTGGGCTGCTATGCCTGCCTGGCATTCACGTGGTTGCTGGGCCATCTCTTCAGCCTAGAACTCTCCTATATAGTTATAAAGTAGATTCTCTCACTGACCCCGGACCTCAGTGGTTCATGTAGTATGGGTAGCCATCTTGCTCCAGGAATCTCTTCTCGACCTCTGTCATGAGCCTTCCTGCCCATCCAGCTTTTATGTCTGTTCTTAGCCTCTCCAGTCTGGTTTTTCTTGATTATGTGCTAAGTGCCTTACCTGCTGAGCTATTTCCCCAGCCCTGATTGATTTCCTTTTTTTAATAGTAAGTTAGAGATGTTTCCTACATGTATCCTGCAGTTTAAAATCTTCGAGTCAATTCATTGTGTATTTCATGCAAGGGTAATAATACAAGGGAGAACTGATTGTTTAAGGTATTGATCTGCCCTAATTCAGTGCGATAATTTACTTACTCTTCATTCAGTGCTTGCCAAGTGCAGATCCATTCTTGTTGGACACAGAGAAGCGACCCTCTTCTCTTCTCTTGAGGAGCTCACAATAGAATGCATTTAGATTCTTTTGGGTGATACGGGAGAGGTTGCAGGATATCAAACATCTGGACAACTGGAGAAGGGAAAAGTTCAGAAACTGAAAAGCAATGAGTTAGTTGCTTTAAGGAGTTAGGAGAGAGGGTTGAAAAGATGGAGCCGAGAAGTCTTAAGACAGTGAGCTATACTACCATACATGGTCATTATACTCCCATGGAAACCCACATATAACATCAGAAGAGAGCCTGTTGTGTGGTGAGAGTATGGCCGAGATCCATTACTGAAATAGACCATGGCGTTGGGGAGAGAGTTGCTGGGGCATCTCTTCGGGGGGTAGCAGGCAGCTCTGTACCCTTGGCCCACTCCGGCTATAAACCTAAGGCTCCTTCAATAAGTAACGATGATTACACCAAAAGTGGACTTGTTGTGGAGCTAATGTAAGATATGTCAGTGTGGGGTGTGTGTACACACAGGGCAGTTTGGTTGTATTGTGTGTGGTTACACATGTGTGAGTATGCTTGAACACAGGTGCATGTAGGGGCCAGAGGACAGGTTTGGATATTGTATTAGTCAGTGTCCCTAAAGGAACAGAATTGATAGAATGAATACACACACACACACACACACACACACACACACACACACACACACACACACACTCACACACAGAGAGGATTTATTAGAGTAACTTATAGGCTGTGGTATGACTGTCTCCCCCCCCCCCCAAAAAAAAAGTCAAGTATCTGGTAGTCATTCAGTCTGTGAGACTAGATGTTTTAGAAGTTCCAACCTGGTGCTAGAGTCCTAGAGGACTCCTAAAGAGCTGCTATTCTTCCATCTGTGTTTGAATCCTGAAGAAAGCAGTTGTAATACCAGCAAAGGAACGTCTCAGAAACAGGGTGGGTGAACTTGCCTGCCCGAGTCAGGGCTGGCAGGCAAAGAGCGAAAGCTTCCTTCTTCCATGTCTGTCTATGTTGTAAGTGGGCTGCCAGCACAAAGTGTGGCCCAGATTTAGCCTGGGTCTCCCAACTTGAAATGATCCAGTCAGGAAAGTGCTTGGCAGGTGTGCCCGGCTTCTTAAGATTTTTGACAACCAAGATTAGGAATCACTGGGTGTTGTGCCTCAGAGAACTAGGTGTCATTCCTCAGAAGCTCCTCACATTGCTTTTTGGAATAGGCCCTCTCACTGGGAACTGTGACTTCCTTCTTAGCCGAGACAAACTGGCCAGCAAGTCCCAGGGATCCTCTTGTATTCAGTTCCCCAGTGCTCAGGTGACCGGCATGCCCCACCATGCCTGCTTCCTGTGGGTTCTGGAGATGGAACTCAGGGCCTCATGCTTGTGAGGGAAGCACTGTACCAGCCCTGAAAACGGTGATTTGTTTGTGTGTTTGTCTTTAAACAACACACTGTAGATGTGCTTTGTTCAACTCAAATGCAATACAATACTGTGTTCAAAACAACCTGTGCAACCTTTTAAAAGAGAAAGAGCCTGAGGTTTTACTGGCCATGGAGGACATCTCGATACAGTGATGTGTGTTTAATTTCCTTCCGTCACCACGTAGTTCGGTTACCTGGGAACGTTTTAGAACCTGGGTGGTGATAGCCTGCAGAGAGGGTTTAGAACTGCAAGGTAGCCAGCCAGCTGTGTTTACATACTCCGTGGGTGATGGGACAGCTCTCTCCTGGGGAGCCAGAACCTGCAGCAGCCGCAGTCACCCCTGAACCTTTCTCGGCTGATGATTCTGTGTGTCTAAATGAAGGGGTGCCCAGATAAGGTGTTCTCTTAGACCTTTCTACCTCAGTCATTTCATCTCGGAGGGAGCAATAACTGAGGTTTGTGCCCAACTCTGCAACATGATTGCATCCCTTTTCTGAAGCTAGTTACCCATCTATCCATTTCCAGTGATGTGTGAGAAGGTGAGGTATCCCCATTCACCTCTCCAAGCTGTACGAGAAGTGAGATCTATAAATTAGCTTCCTCCAGTGATAAAACTGCTGTTCTGTGTGAGAGAAAAACAGGTTTGCAGCACCATCTACAGGCTGCCGAAGAGGAAGACTTTTGGCTTAGCTCCTAGATACAAAGACTGACATCAAGAACCGAACTATACTCCCTCTTTTTGAATATATTCCCTGTGAATGTTGCCAGATGTATCTTAGATTTTTGTTACCCCCAATTCACTTGTTTCTCAGTGTGTCTGAAGTTTAGAATGCTGATCGGAGAAGGTCTGTGTGTGCATTCGGACCTGAGCTTTTGTTCCTGCTTAAAGGTTCTCTTCTGCACATGAATTCTGTAAACATGGAATTAGTATGGTTCCTTGTAACTGTTTACTTTAGGAGACCCAAAGCAGGAAGCCTGCCAGTCAGGGACATTTTATCTCAGCTCCTTGTGTCCTCACAGAATTTATTGTATCATAAACCCCCTTTCTTGGAGGAAAAGTAAATGCAGGCAGTCTAGGTTGCGTGTGTGTGTGTGTGTGTGTGTGTGTGTGTGTGTGTGTGTGTGTGTTGGTGTGTGTGCACGCACGCTGTTTACCTTAAAAAAAAAGCATCAGATTCAGTATGATTTTTGAGTATTTTCTATTTTTAAGGTTTTGTGATATCATAATGAATTGCCCAGAGCATGAATAATTCACACAAAGGAACCTGGAAAACTTGTCCTTTTGATGTTAACAGTGAAAGTATTTTATTTTTCACTCCTTTTGGAGTGTGTCTGTACGTGTACGCCCCATGTGTGTAATTGCTCACCGAGTCCAGAAGAGGGCGCCAGATCTGATGCAGCTACAGTAACAGGTAGTGGGCTGGCTGCTGCCGCATGGGCTTCCTCATGACCAAACTCCATACCTAGCTACGTCGTTTTCAAGAGCCACAGGTGCCCCCGGCTGCTGAGTCTGTTCTCTAGCTCTTGAAGTAATATTTTAATTTTCAGGTATATGAACCATGCTTGTCTTTTTCTTCATTTCTTTTGCAGACAGTAAGCTAGCAATGCTGTGTTTGCCAACCTCGGATACTTTCTTGTAGTCTTTGAAGGAGTGGATTGTAAGTTGTTCTTGCTACTGTTAGATGTAGCCTCTGAGAATTGTTTTAATAAATAATAGCCCCTCTTGCTAATTGTTAGGAGAATTGATATTTTATCCTTGTGTTATTTGATAATTTACTGGGCATTTTTAGAACATTCCAGAAAACAGGTCTTCAATAAATCACGCAGCAGTGCAGAGATCCTCCTTCCCAAATTGTCAATTGTTACTAGAATTGACACTCTGTTCTTTTGTTATCCGTTTTTGGAGCATTGCAGAAAACAGGTCTCCAATTAGTCATTCCACAGTGCAAGAGCCTCTCTCTCAATTATTGAGCATACATTTAAAAATAAATAGAATTTTACCACATCAATGTTATTTTTAAAAGTCAGCAGACCAGAGTCACTACATAGTTTAAAAAAAAAAAAAGACATGTTAAATGGTTTCTGAGATTTTATAGTTCAGTTGCTAATACTTCATACCGATGGAAAAGGTAGTAAATGTTTCTTTTCCTTTTTTTAAAAGAATCCAGTGTGTGTGTGTGTGTGTGTGTGTGTGTGTGTGTGTGTGTGTGTGTGTATGAAACACTAGGATATTTTTCTGAAGGAAAAAGAAAAAAAAAAAAGCAGTCAGTCTCACACCAAGAGAGGTTCAGCACAAGGTTCTGGTTGGAAATTCCACTGCTCACATTTCTCCCTGTTTTTCTCGCACCAGATGGCACTGTTTAATTCTCTTTTGCAGTCTTGTTCTGGAACTTTCTGTGGGAGAATCTGTTTCAGTCCAGGCTCACCAGTGACACCTCTGTATCCTGCAGGAAGCCTTTGTTGGCTCCTGAGAGAGTCCTTGACTCACTGTAGCTGTGTCTAGGAGGACTCCGAGGCCCGATGGCAGGCTTCTTAGCAGATCGGAATAAACCACAGATGGATGGGAGCCTGAATACTTCTCCCAGAGTCCAGCCACTGTTTTGATTGCAGTTGTGTTACAGTGCTGTGGCTTTGCAGAGTCTTCACGGGCAGCCCTCACTGTCTGACACACTTTAGAAGTAACGTATGAATAAAAGTGTGGCCGTGGTCATAACGGACACAATCGTTGTTATGAAGTCTCGTGGAGCCCTTAAAATGCTTCCTGACAGTCATTTGGACCGTTGGACCACAGATTCATCAAATTAAGTTACTTTAAGATTTTAAACCTAAAGAACTATTCACGACATGTCTATTTATTCCCACAGCTGGTTTATAAAGAAACTACAGGTTTATTACTACAAACCTGTGATGTCAGTGTGTCTGAGGTGGGCAGGTTCTCACCTTCTTCCTACTGCTGTCAATATAATATATTTTTTTTTATACAGTAGACTCAGCTCCCTGTAATAGAAATGTACCCCATTAATGAAAATATCCCATGAGTAAAAACATACCCCTACAATAAAAAAAAATCTCGGCCGGGCGGCGGTGGCACATGCCCTTAATCCTGGCACTCGGGAGGCAGAGGCAGGTGGATCTTTGTGAGTTCGAGGCCAGCCTGGTCTACAGAGTGAGATCCAGGAAAAGCACAAAGCTACACAGAGAAACCCTGTCTCGAAAAACAAACAAACAAAAAAACCAAACAAACAAACAAACAAAAACAAAAAGTAAAAAAACTCATTGTCTCTGTGTACCCTCTTTTTACTGATTTTTTTTTGAATATTTATTTTATTTTTGAACTTGTTTATAACCTTACTTTTTATGTAGGTGAATGCTTTGCTCACATGTATGTCTTTGTACAACATGCCTGCCCTGTGCCTGCAGAGGTCGGAATAGGGCATTAGATTTCCTGGAACCAGAGTTGCAGATGATGGTGAGCCTCCATGTAGGTGTTGGGAAGGAGTCCAGGGTCCCAGGCAAGAGTGCGTGCTCTTAACTGCTGGGCCACTCTCGTGCTCTTATTTTGTTTCTTCATTGTGTGTGTGTGTGTGTGTGTGTGTGTGTGTGTGAGAAGGTGTGTGTGTGAGTGCAAATGACTGCACAGGCCAGAGGAGTGTGTTACATTCCCCAGGAGCTAGAGTTGTGAGCTGCCTAGTCTGTGTGCTGGGAATGGAACCCAGGTCCTTGGCAAGAACAGCAAGAGACGCTCTTAATCACTCAGCCTCGTCTCCAGCTCCCCACTGCCTTTTCCACCACTCTTTTGATTTAATTTAATGAGGTTCAATTTAGAGATAAGGTCTCATGTAGCTCATGTTGGCTTCGAACTTGACTGTGTAGCTGAAGCTGACCTTTCACTTCTGACCCTTGCCCCTTCCCCTTCTTAGTGCTGGGATTGCAGCTGTGCACCAGCACACCTGATTCCTTTCTGTGATTAGTACAGACCCATTGAGCATCATTGTGAGACGCTCTTAGGAAGGCAGCTTTCCCCTTTCCTGTTGACGCTCATTGAACTTTCTGTAAATGTAGCACATTTTTTTTTCTATACCATTATTTCCACACTATGTGTTGTCCTTTGGTAATTTCTTCTTCTGGTTGTCCATTTGGGGTTCTATGATTTGGAGTTGGGAACATAAAAAGAACCTTCTTTAAATGCCTCCTCAGGATGTGGGTTTTTGTCATTAAATTTGAAGAGTGTGTTTCTGATGCCTTCCTCCTCTCCTCCCATCTCCTTTTCTCCTAGCTAACCCCTCTTCTTTCTGCTTCAGTGGTGATGGGCATGTTTTCAGTTTCCTCCATTCTGAGCTCCTGATGTCTATGGATGCAAGCAGAAGAGAGGCTGCTTCCATAAATCACACCCTGGATTTTATTAGGATGTTTATGTAACCTTGGTTTATGTGCTGTAATTCTTTGCTGTTGCCTTCAGTAATTCCCAAAGAGGATGTTTATTCTTTTTTCCTATAAATGTTCTAGTATATGCTTTTTGTTTTGATATTCTCCCCCTCCCAGTATACTCTGCCTTTAGGGGTGGGGTAAAGGTGTCACTAGTAATTGGTGGCTTTGAACTAGGGAAGCCTTGCCTGTCCATGGCTGCCACTGCACTGTGCCTTCCCTTCATACCAGGTTAGTACAGTAAAATTGACTGCTGACAGAGAATATTCTGACTGAAGGTTTTGGGTGAAATTGATTTTTAACTGAAGAAAATATCAGGGTTCCATGACTAGATTCAACTGTGCTCCTTGTAGATAACTATATATATAGAGAACAGTTATCTTTTGGAAATAAAGACAGTTTTACTCATACACAGTGTGTTTTTGTAGAAACAGATACATACTGCTATTTTCCTCATTCCTTCTTTGAGTCTCATATTTGGCCTGGAGGTGATCCATGTAGCTGGCGGGAAATGTGACTTGTTCTGATCCCCCGTGATAGAATTGTATACCACCAGGTTACCAGGTACCAGTTAATGCCTGGTCATAGCTTCAGATGGTCACGTGGATTCATTCCTTCTAGTTTAAAGGAAGTCGTGAACCTGGGGGATGGTGGTGGGGTGGTGGTGGTGGTGGAGGAGGAGGATATCTCTGAAGGACATCCACACACACAGCACCTTCTCTGTCCTAACAATCTAGACATTTGGAATTTACTTTGAAAGCTGTGCTTTTCAGTACCGTAGCTGCTAGCCAGCCACAGGTAACTCCTGAACAGTTGAAATAGGGCTCCCTGGGATGAGTAACAATACAATATAGGAGGATTTTGCATCTCAGGTAGAAAAATGTCCATTTATACTATTATAATCCATACTAATTATATGTTAACATATTCTTTTGGATGCATGGTTTAAATGCAGTATGTCATTAATGTTAATTTCACCTTTTTGCATTTTTAATGTGTCTATGAGAAAATTTAAAATTACAAATAAGACTCGTAATTATGACTCACATCCTTATTGGTCAGCACTATTTCAAAGCGTTCTTACCCAATAAAGCTTCCTAAATTATACATTTGAAAGAATGTTATGCCCTGAGCTACATACCTAGCCCTCTTTCTACTTTTCATTTTAAAAGAGGGTCTTACTTTGTTCTCACTCTGTAGCTTAGAGTGGCCTTGAACTTGCTATCCTCCTCTCTCAGCTTCCCAAGTAGTTGGGTCTGAACTGTTTGCATCACTAGACTTACACTTTCTAATGAAATATTAATACACAAATTACTGGGAAGGTATAAGCATGGCTGTATTGTTCATATGCAGCTTTGGGGTTGAAGAGAGCATACTGACTAGGAAGTGAGCATCAGTGAGGGAAGTGCTCTTGCTGTGTCAAGCATCCTTTTCAGGAGCTGACCAGAGTGAGTTCTTTCCTGAGAGGATGTAGAAGTATGGACTCAAGATGGCAGTCCCAGCGTAGCCAGAGTCTTTGCGACAGGAAGCAAGTTACCCTCATCCTTGTGCCTCAGCTTCCCTGTGTGTAAAAGTAGAGATCATATGAAGATACACTTGATACATTTGCATATTCAATAAGACAGAATGTATGAAGCATGCCCGGGGACTCGAATGTGTTATGTAAGGACTGTATAAGTGTTATCTATTACAGTGATGAATATTATTGTCATGATTATCTTCTCATTAAAGTAAGTACTGCTCTGATAGACGACTCAAATCGAAATTCTCTTCTTACAGAAATGGAAGCTGTTGGTTTTTACCAATTAGCTTGACATTTTGTTGTTGTTTTTGGAAATCAGAAGCAGCAGGCATTAATTAAGAAAGAGAGAGTAAATGAACAAAATGGAACACATTTACGGGGATAGGAATGGAATGCTCTCTAAAATGGAAGCTGTGGGGACTGTGACTAGAAGTAGATCTATATTTGATATAAATATTCTATAGAGCTGTGCTGTAGCTTTGTCTAGCCATGGTATTTGGGTTATTATATTCTAGAAAAGAGATGATAACTTGATAGTCCTGTGGAGTGACTGTGTTATATTGTGTTAGTGTGCACTAGGATTTTAGGGCAGCGTCAATGTGTATTTTTAAATGTAAATTAATAAACTCTCCCGTATGTGTGTTAAGTAGCGCTGAATAATCTGAGAGTTTTTGTTTTGCTCATTGAATTTTTAGTCTGGGGCAGTTCCATAGAACCAAACTTTGTAAGTATGCGTCACAACCTTATGTGGTGTCCTGTAACTGAACATGATGTGAGGGGTGCAAAGTTTTAGCAGTTTGTCAAAGGTCTCTAAACTGAGCATGAACAAAATTTTAATTCGAAATCAAACACAGAATGAATTTTTAGTCCTTCTGGCACTGTGGAGTATCGCTGTAGCCTTGTTTCGAAGCATAAAATCAGCACACTTTGTACTGTGCAAGCCATCACACTCTGAGACACCCAAGTACCCCAGCTCAGAACTGCGGTCATTTTCTGTTAGGAATTGCAGTAACTGTGCTGTACTTACAGGTCTTCTTCTCTTTGCTTATAGAAACATAATGGTTTTGTTGTGGAAATATTTTAATATTTTCCTGCTGTCATTCCTCAGCAGGCATAGATTGCATTGTCACAGAATTCCTGATTCTGAAAATGGGTGCTTGAGTTGCTGACTTCTGTTTCCTAAAAATAATATCAAGAAATCTTGGCTTGTGATTAGGACAGTTTCCAGCCGTTTTGGAAATGGCCCCAAACTTACATCTACCATTTTGTAAATAGTTGTTCATGTGAAGTGTTGTTACATGCTATACCACATAATTGTTTCAAGGCAATTTTCTTTGTGGTTTATTATCCATAAATATTTGATTTATGTACTGAATTTATATAGCTGTATAGCTAAAGTTGTGTAAAAATTTCTTAGCTGCAAAGGGGTCATACACTGAATAAGTATAAGACATGTTTTACAGTGTGTCCCTTATTCTGGCTGTAGGATATCTGTGATAGTGGTAAAGTTTCTCTTGTGGGTGCTAGTTTTGATGATAGAATACCTAGATGATGTTCTGGAATGGAGACTGAGTGGTTAAGAATACCTGATGCCCCCAGAGGAGCTAAATTCAGTTCCCAGCACCCACTTCAGAGGGCTCACAACATTTAACTATAACCCTAGGGGATCCAGTGTCCTTTTTTGGCCTCCCCAGACATCTGCACTGATGTACAACACCCACTTCACACACCTATACATAAAAAAAATAAACCTTTAAAGAATATATAAATAAATGAGGTTCACCCCAGGATGCATTGTTTTATGATTGGAGGTAGTCGAGTTGGGAAAAAAAATGTGCCATCAAAACATCTTAACACTTTCTACTTGTCTATCAGGTATAGAATGTACTCATTTTCTCTGTCTTTTTGACTCTCTGTCTCTGTATTTCTCTCTTTCTCTTAATTACACACTCTTCTTTTCTAATCTGTGGTTGCAACCAGGACTTTCTGTTACTCAAGATCCTCTTTGAACTTAAATAATGGTCATAAAACAATTAGACTCTCCTCCCCTTGTTCACAAAACAGGACACAGAACTAATCAGTTCCCCCATCCTGTGTTGAGTCCTTAAAGCTGAGTAGATGGATGCCTTTGGTTTGTTTTCAAGCTCCTGCCAAAGGGTTCAGTGAATATAGTTGTGATGGCTATTTCGGGTTGTCAACTTGACCACATTGGGAGTTACCTAAAACCGGAGGGGCTGGGTAACCACTGAGGGCTTTTTCTTAACTAATGTGCACCTTTAATCTAGGTATTCTGAGATGGGAAGATCTACCTTTAATCTGGGCCACACCTTTTGGTTGGCTGCCTATACACAAGACATAGAAGACGGAAACTTCTGCTCATTGCCTGCTTGCCATTGCTGGCAAGCTTATTTCTTCACTGGATTTCAGTGTATGCTAAAGACCAGATGAAACATGCAGCTTTGTGCTGGAAGTTTGGGCTTTCTTTTTCCAGAAAGCCACTGTTGGACTAGCTGGACCATAACTTGTAAGCCACTCTCTCATAAACTCTCTTTACACGAGAGAGAGAGAGAGAGAGAGAGAGAGAGAGAGAGAGAGAGAGAGAGAGAGAGAGAGAGAGAGAGAGAGAGAGAGATTTGTTCCTCTAAAGAACCTTGTCGAATACAGTAGTCTCCACCTTTTGCTGGATTATATTCTTTTCCTCCCCTCTTCCTTCACACACACACACACACACACACACACACACACACACACACACACACACACACACACCCCTACCTCAGACTGGTTTGTAAATTTTTAACCACTAAATAAAGAAGCAACACAGGAAGATACCACTATTTGATTCTGTTGTTTGGAGATCTCACGTAGCCCAGGTTGGCCTTGA
Source organism: Peromyscus maniculatus bairdii (assembly GCF_049852395.1). Lineage (NCBI taxonomy): Eukaryota > Metazoa > Chordata > Mammalia > Rodentia > Cricetidae > Peromyscus > Peromyscus maniculatus. Next base: position 23,774,007 of record NC_134874.1, on the reverse strand, counting down.
ACTAGTTATTAGTTATGTCTGTAGTTGAGAATGACCTTAAACTTCTTACCTTCCTGCTTCCATCTCCTGAATTCTGGGATTGCAGGTGTTCACCAGCATGCCTGGTTTATGCGGTACCAGGGATGGAACCTAGTCCTGTCCCTGCTAGGTGATCACTCTACTAAATGCCCCAGCCCCAGCCCCAGCCCCAGCCCCAGCCGCCATAGTGTTGTCCGAAGGCCTGTGCTGACCCTGCATTGATGACACAGTCATCTTTTTTACTGCTCTGTCTCCGGAATTCATTTAGAATAGGCTTTTGGGTTGATTGTCCAACACCAAACACCAAAAAGAAATCCAAGAACATGAAACCGGGCAAAGCAAATCATAGTAAGATAAATGCACTGTTTTCTTGGCCAACTTAAAAATTCACTTTTGGAATCTAATAGCGGTAGGCAAGAGATATTTATTGAAACCAAGATTTTTAGTGTGGTTTATCCTGCTCATGAGTAATTTAATACTACTTTTCTTTAAAATGGCTTTTTAATTTTGTAAGAATTCAGATTTGTTCCCAGAGTAAAAAGGACTGAGCGCTGTCGGAGTGGTTGGGGTTTGGGGTTTGTGTGGGCAGGATTCCATTTACCCACAACAGTCCTTGCTGTCCCAAATCACTTTCCCAGATGGCATTTACGGAGTGAAATTTAAAACAAGTGCCTTGTGGTCTGTAGTCTATGGCCTTATCGAGTCATCCATTTGGAGAGATTGCAACGGAACAGAGAAGATACAGGTTATAGGATCAGTGTGATGCCAAGTAGTGTGGCACACACATGGCCACCAACCTGATCATCAAGTGCTGTGTGGTGCTGCCTCCCTTCTGTTAAAATGGCTTCATCCTTAGGAACCACTGGGCATTAGGAACCACTTCTCTATATTGACTTTGTCTGCCTCTTTTTTTTTCCACTCTCCTTTTTCTTGCTCTTTTTCTTCTCTCTCTTCCTGAGTCTCTTCCTCTTCCACTTGCCCTAAGCAGTGGCCATCCCGTTGCTCATCTTGACTACATAACTGAATCTCCTTACGTTCCTTCCTTCTCTTTCTTCCCTTCCCTCCCCTCTCTTCTTCCCTGTCCCCTTCCTTCTATCTCCCCTTCCACCTTCCTGCCTTTCCTCCCCGCACAGGAGGGAAAGCATATTTGTCTTTCTGAGATGGACTTATTTCACTTACTGTGCTGCCCCTCTGTCTCCATTGCATCCTTTGCCCTTTGTATCCTTTCAGACCAGAACCAGCACGTGGAACAGTTCTAGGCACCTCCAGCCAAACCTCTCTGCAAACGCCCTCACAGTTACACCCAGAACTGTGTCTCTGAAGTGACTAAATCCCTTCAGGTTAATGCTGACTATGACCAACCCCATCATGGACATCAGTCCTTACAAAGCTTGGATTCCCTTGTTCTGGCTTCCAGACACTTGAGCCATGTTAATCCTGTCCATTGGAAGACTTCTGTTTTTCTCTCTTGGTTTTTGCTGGCCAGAACCCTTGATTCCGCCCTCTCTGTTGTAGGTTCATCCTCTTCCTGACCCCTCTCTATTTATTGCTTCTTCATTTTGTCCCCCGTTGCTCTCCTTTTCCTAGGATAACTCACTTTTACTTCTTAAGATGAAGCCCTTCTTTTTCTTTCTGGTTATAGGCGCTCTTCTCTGTCCTCTTCCTGGTAGTTTACTGAATGTATAAACAACACTAGGATTATGTAAACATGCTGATGCTTAAGTTAAATGTTGTCCTTGTTCCATTTTGATCTTTTAATTTTTAAATCTGGATCTGGTTTTGAGCCTCAGATGACCCTTGTGGTTGCAGCTGTCTGTCCATTTAAGGAGTCCGTATTTCTTATGCTCAAAATACTGAGTGGTAGGTTACTGATGCACCGGAGACCTTTCCCCGTTTCCAGTTCCCGGACAAGCTGTGGTCACTCATGTAACTGCAGCTGACAGAAAAGCAATTTTTCACCTCAAAAGGTTAAATAAGAGTTTGCACCCCGGCTGTGAGAGTTTTTAAGGTGAATATTGACAGGGTCTGCTAGTTACGCGTGCCAAGTGTCTTCCCATCTCCGAGACCTTGCAGCTGTTAGTCTGTAGATGGAAGGGACTCTCCAAGCCTGGATGTATCCCCACTTGACATGTTTGTGTGTCTGCCCCTCTCCCTGGTCACTTCTCTCATTGGCTCCATCCCATTTGTTCTCTTCATTCTTCTTACCCTCCTGTTGTATTTGTCTTACTCTGTGTATTTCCCTACACTACACTCTTCAGAAGTTAGTACTCCCTATCCCTTATTCTGTGCTGTCCTCAGTGCCCAGGACCAAAGGTGGTGCTTGTTCAACACTCCCTGGATATTTTCTATTAAGTGAAATTGTTTGGGAAAGTATTCATGTGGAGCATAGTTGTGGTAGACAATGGTTCTGCTTGTGCTAGAACCAGGAAAATGTTCTTTATAGTCTGCATAGAGTACCTGACTGTGAGAAATAGAATGTTAGGAGAGTTGTGTGTGTGTGTGTGTGTGTGTGTGTGTGTGTGTGTGTGTGTGTGTGTGTGCGCCAGTGAGTATAGAGGTCAGAAGAAAACTTGGGAGTCAGTTCTCTCCTTCCATTATGTGGATTGCTGGGCTGGAACTCAAGTCGTCAGGTGTGGTGACAAGTGCCTTTACCTGCTGAGGTGTGTTGATTAAACTCAGGGTATTATATGTACTAGGCAGGCACTCTAGCCTCTGAAGAACATTTTAAATCTAGACAACGATGTCTGTGTGTGGTGAGGTTTTCTCTGTGTACCACAGACCCATCCACTTTTCCTAGTAAGGATTGAGCATCTTTCAAATCTGAAATACCAGGTAAAGATTATGGAGGATAGCTGAAGCCTTGATTCGTTTTGTTGCATTTGTAGTTTCTGTAGCTCACATTTTTAGTCCTTTACAAGGTGCTGGTTGCTAAGAGAAGAGGTGAGGCCTGGATTAACAGACCACCTTGTTGTTACATTGATGGCCCCAGTGTTTCTAGTTATCGCTAACATGTCCTCCTGACACAATTCCTTATAGATTGCACATGAGTGTAAAAAGCTTGCTCTTAATCCAGAAGTCTTTGCATACCCGTGGTTTTGATTTTTCTTCTAGTCTTGCCTCAGGGCTTGTTTTAAAGCCTTCTTCTCTTTGGCTGATGCTGTTTTCTCAAAAACAAAACAAAAGAGAAACAGTCTTGAAACCTCCTCACCTGCTTCCATTTCTCATATCTTCACACACACACACACACACACACACACACACACACACACACACACACACGCATATGCACACATGCATATGCACATATGTCTGCAGGTTGATGGAACCTGAGCTTGTATTTGTCCTGTGTGAGACCCAGATGTTTGTGTTTGTCATTTCCTTCTCTGAACCTTACTATAACTTTCAACACGAAGAGACTGCCTACCTCCTGTTGGCATGTGATGATTTCAGAGTGTAGTAATGCCAGCTGACCTGGTTGGTGTTGTCCCGAGGATAATAGACTGGTAGTTCCATTACTCAAAGTTTGGTGAGCACCCTCTACCAGGAGAGTGAACTACCCATGGGTAGTCAACTTTTCAGCTGCTCCACATGTGGTTTCTTAGTTATTTTTCCAAAAGTACCTACTGTGGAAAAAGCATTGTTGTTCCTACTGTTGAGACAAAATCCTAGTATTCATTCCTATAATGGCAATTTCTGTATTCTTTTTGTTTCAAAGCTCCTGGGTCCCATGACCATTGTCTTTACTCTGGTTCTGGAAGATCCCTGCCAGTTTACGGGGTCCAGGGATTATCCCTGGGTGATGTATCAACATTGAAAGAGCTTCTGGTACTTGATGCCTCCTGATGACTCAGGAGTCTGCTGCTACTGAAATGTCTTATCTATGAATTCGTCTATTTAAAGAAGTGCTATGATCTGTATCCTGAAGGATGATGTTTCTTTCATGATAAAAAACAATAGAAATAACCTCACCAAGAATGGGCTGGCGAGAAGGCTCAGTAGTTAAGAGAACTTGCTGTTTTTCCACAGGACCCGAGTTTGGTTCCCAGCACCGGTGTTATATGGCTCACAACTCCGTGTAAACTCAGCTCCAGAGGATCCAACATCTTCTTTTGTCCTCTGAGAGGACCAGCATGCATGTGGGGAAACCTGTACATGAGCACACACACGCATATACACAAAAAATAAAAAAAAGTAAAAGACAAATCCAAACGCTGCACCAATTTTTACTTATGTGCATAAATCTAAAAAAGAAAAAAAAGCATGGTTCATTAACATGACTTCTGTTAGCTCACAGAAACTTCTGGAGTTTGGAATATTTTCAGATGAAAGCTTTTGCTTAAATAAGGTATATATGAAGCTAATGTAATCCAGTCTATACCTATAGAAAAAAACTGTGATTGGAGAGTCATATTTTAAAAGCACAGTAATAAGCCAAGCTAGATGTTCTTCGTAACTGTCAGACAGAGCCAGCTGTCTGCAGGACCCAGTGTGCGTCCTCTAATCTGCCACATCTGGTGCTCTGCAGAAGCATCTGTGGCCTCATTCCATCAGCCAAGGAACATGGAGGCCTCACAAAACACTAGTTGCTTGATTCTCAGGTAACCATCCTTGGAAGATGAAAAGCAAAGCTGCTTTCCACGAGGCTCCCTCCCCAGTAGCATTATTTGGACCCCAGGGGACATTTCCAATCAGTTTCTCCCGTGATTGAAGAACAGCGTTTAAAGGCATTACAGTGGCTATAAAGGCTTCGAAACTGAGGACAAAGTCATTGTAATCTGGCCTGTTTATCTACCTTGCCTGCTGGCTTTCTGTTTTTAAACTAAATCAGATCCCTAGGTGTTTTTACTTTATTGTGTATGTTAGGAATGACTGCTTTAGGAAGACTCTGTTCTGATAACACATATCCTCGTATTACAAAAATGTACTTTTGTTTTGTATGTATTCATTTTTATTACATTTTACTTATTTCCTGTGGGTGTGACAAGGGAATGTGGATGTCCAAGGCAAACTATGGAAGTTAATTCACCCATTTGACTGTGTAAGGTCTGGGGAATGAGACTCAAGTCTCCATCCAGGCTTGGCAATAAGTGCTCTGTGCCTATTACTGGCCCTGATGGTGTATATTTTAATATTTTTTAATAGTGATTTGGGGATCACAGAAAAATGAAATACAAGGAGTTTTTTTTTTTCCATGCCTGCCTACCTCTGACTTACCATGCAGCTTCCCTCACTGTCAACATGTGACAGGCACCAGAGGGTTCATTTATCACAGTTGATGAATCTACCGGATGGGATCTAATCATAGAACATTCACAGCTTACATTAAAATTCATTCTTTTTCATCATACATCCTGTGAGTTTTAACTAATGGATTTTGACATGTATTTACCATCCTACAGAATAATTCACATGCCCCAGATTATCTGTGCTCTACTTACTTATTCCTCTTCCTTCTCCCTCTCAACCTGTGGTGTTTTTAGTGTCCATACTTTGTTTATAAACAAGGGATAGTGCATCCCTTAGTTTACGTTCCTGTTTCTGTGATAAAAATACTTGAGCAAATGAACCTTCAAGGAGATGAGTTTTATTTGGCTCACGGTCCCAGGTGGTTGTCTTTCAATGTGGGGAAATGAAGGTAAGAGAAACAGGAAGCGTCGTATCTGGTCAAGAACAGAGAACAATTAATTCATGCACACTTCCTGATGTTCACCTTGCTTTCTACACTCTGATATGGTTTGGAATCCTTTGCCTAAGGAATAGTTCTCCCCACAAGGGGTGGATCTACCAACCTCAGTGGAATCAAGATAATCCCTTATAGACATGCCTGAATCTAGCCTGGTTTAGGCTGTTCTCCATTGAAACTACCTTCCCAGATAATTCCAGATGTGTAAAGTTGACACAAAAGCAACTCCCACAGTGCATGTGCCTCTCATAATACCTGCACTGGGAAGGTGTAGACAGGAGGACCAGGAGTTGAACGTCAGTGTTGCCCGTCTAGTGAGTTCAAGGCCAGTCTGGGCTAAATAAGATCCTGTTTAAAAAAAAAAATGAAATCCAACAAAAGAGTTACATATTTGCAGTTCTTTGTAGCCTTTCTGATTTTCCTCTGTCACTCAGTGATATACATGTAAGGTTTGTCTCTGGTTTTCATTTACCCAGCTGATTTCCTACTAGCATTGTATCACTTTTCTTCCTTTGTACATTCTACACTTTGTTCCCACATGGAAGGATGTTTTGGGTGCAGACAAGTAGCATGGTAATGTGCAACATTAGGAGGCAAAAAAGAGGGGGATAGCAAATCTGAAGCCTGCGTGGGCTCCCTAGCGAGGCCGGTCTGCAAAGGGGAACATGGCAGGGAGGCCATTGGCAAGGTTTTCATGTGTGTGTTTCTATATATCAGTGTTAATATTGGCATTGGTTGTTGTAAAGAAAAACCTTATATCTCAGTGTAATTATTGAAAGAGTAATAAGTAATGTGAACCTTGGGGCCTGGAAGTGGTGTATGTTATAGGTAACATCCTAGAGGGTCATAGTGGTGGATCAGCACATGTATTTGAAGTATGTGCTGCTTTACTTGGAGTTCATGGTTAGTGTGAGAAATGGTAGGTGAGAAGCCTCTGTTAATTTTCAATGCTTGTCTAATGGAGATGGATGTCCACTGTGGACTGACTTTTCGGGTGGTACACGATGAGTCCTGTCTAGCTCACTGTTGTATGTTGCTAGTTAAGTCACTTGCTTTGGCTTAGTTACAGACACCTGGCTTAAAAATGACATTTATTAATCAATCTTCTCCCATTTAGATTGGCTGTCAAAGTAACTTCCTCTGTAGATGGTTCCAAGTAAAATTTTTTTTCTGGGGTTAGGGATTTAGCTTAGTGGTAGAGTGCTTGCCAATAAGCACAAGTCCCTGGGTTGTTTCCTCATTCTGGGCACGTGTGTGTGTGTGTGTGTGTGTGTGTGTGTGTGTGTGTGTGTGTGTGTGTGTGTGTGTGTTCTGTAGCATGTCCTATTATGTATGTAAAAGTAAAATTCTTCAGGGTACCAAATAATCGACTTTGATACTCAGAGACTCCCGTATTCCAGAGATCGCAATAATATTGAATTATAAGTGTCTATATGTGTGGGGGGGGGATATATGTATATGTGTGGTGGTGAACATATTTTTGTCAATATCCTGAGGGCAGAGATCATCAGGTTTCCTTCCCTGTCACTCCCTGTCATTATTCCCTTGAGGCAGGGTCTCTCACTGAACTGGAGCTAGGCTGGTGAGCTCTTAGGACCCTCTGTTCCAGCTCCCCAGAACACACGTGTTACAGGTGTATGTGGCCATGATTGGTGCTTTACATGGGAGCTGGGGATCCAGCATCAGATGCCTGGCCCTGTGCAGCAAATAGTTGAGCTATTTCTCCAGTCCCCAGGTCTAACTTGTCTTCATTGCTGGTACAGGTAGCTATTTTGTAGATTCTAAGAGTCCAGAAACATACCTGAGATCAGCAGCCATGGCCATAATTTAGAGCCATCGCTGTGGAGTAAGCCGTCCCACTTAGGAAATCAAACTGAAGGTTGTGAAAAAATAATGCGTATTGGGACAAATACGTGTCTGATTGCTACACAAAGTGCATAAAGTAAGTGGCCTTGTGTTCTGGAAAAGATAAAAAGAAAAATATTTCAAATGGTAAGAGAAGTCTATAGAAGGAAGGTTTCGAGAATAATTAGAAAAGGAGGAAATGGAATTCTACCCACCAGCGTGCCCCAAGCCAAATTCACAAGATAAACAGCCAAACTACTGAGAGGTTTCTTTTCTCTGAATCCCGAAGTTAAAGGATAATGTTTCATATGTCTCCGTGGCACTCACCAAAGTTTCATACTAAGCATCTTCTATTTTTTATGGTGTAGTCATCTCTTTTCAACCTGTTTTTAATTTCCAAAGGCTGGTAGCTTTCAGGGCATAGGCCTTTTGGAAATGTAACGCCCTATTTGCCATGTGTATTGTGGTCACACTGCCCCACTCTCTTGTGTGGTCTCAAAATTTTAATAACTTAATATTTTAATATGAGCCTCACACGCTGTATCCCCTTGTCACAAGAGAAATTAAAATAGTAAGCTGTTTAAATGTATGGGGCGGGCCGCGGAGAGATGCCAGAATCAGGAAATGAGGCTATTTGCTTGTTGCTTGAGAAACTGTGACCACGCTGAGCCCTTTCCCATCTGTCAGGCACTGTTCCGGACCCTATATTCAGTTCCTGTTCTTGTCTCTGTAACAAAAGCCCTGAGAAAGCAGCGTCAGGAAGGAAGCGTTTATTTTGGCTCACAGTTCAAGGGTTCAGTCCATGCACTGGGGAAAGCATGGCAGCGGAGAGAGCCAACTCTCTCCTTTATTATTCGATCTGGAACCCTAACCCATGGTATGGATGGTGCTGCCCACATTCAGGGTTGGTTTTATTACCTCACCTAACCCAATCTAGAAACTTCTTTGGGGTTGGGGATTTAGCTCAGTGGCAGAGCACTTGCCTAGCAAGTGCAAGGCCCTGGATTCGGTCCTCAGCTCCAGAAAAAAAAGAAACTTCTTTACAGATATGTTCAGAGGTTGTATCCTTCATGATTCTAGATTTTTAGATCCTCTCATGTTGACAGTCAAGATCAACCATCACAAACCTTAATACATAGGATTCCACGTAAGTACCATATCAGTACTAGCAAGCACTACCTCTTATTTACACATACATAAGAATGAAGTACATTTTTAACATTTGCATGAGGTATGTGTGATATAAGGGGTCACTGCTTGGCTTCTACCATGTGGGAACTGAATTTAAGTTACCACACTTTGAGCAAGCACTTTTGCTAAGTAAGCCATCGTGCCTTCCTAGGAACAGCATACTTGTAATATCAAAGTTTTCTCAATTATGAATATCGAATAATGAAATGGATTCTAAGTAGAGCACTGTGTTCTGTCCTATGCCTCTGATAAGTGTGGCCTCCATCTAAAATTCAGAAAGAACCATGACTCATCTGTCTTAGGGTTTCTATGGCTATGAAGAGACACCATGACCATGGCAACTCCTAAAAAGAAAACATTTAATTGAGGTTGTGGGTTATAGTTTCAGAGGTTCAGTCCATTATCATCATGACGGGTAGCATGGTGGCGTGCAGGCAGACATGGTGCTCCCTACATCTTGACCAGAAGGCAGCAGGAAGTCAACTGACCGTCACACTGAGTGAAGCTTGAGAAAAGAGATCTCAAAGCCCGCCCCCACAGTGACACACTTCCTTCAACAAAAGTACACATCCTAATAGTGCCACTCCCTTTGGGGGCCATTTGTTTTCAAACCTCCACACTGTCCAACTTTGTTTTTCAGACAGAGAGACAGAAACAGGCTTTGCTAGCTCATGCCTATATAATCCCATCAGTTGAGAGGCCGAACTAAGATTGGCATGAGTTCAAGGACAACCTGGCTACAGAATGGGTTCCTGTTTTTTATTTTCTGTTTGCTTCCCTTTTTATAAAGTTCTTCCTTCTAGCCAGTATTTCACAGGTTGTCCATTATGGTTCTGAGATGAAATATGTGTCAGCCAATCAAAGGGAGTTCATGTGTTGAATGAGGTCTTTCCGATGCTGGTATGTTAGGAGGTTCTAGAATTTTTAGGAGGTAGAGCCTTTCTTGAGGGAGTCCTGTCTTTGAAGGTAATACCTTGTCCTTGGTTCATTTTCTTTCCTCCTGATTTTTGTTCCTTCTACCCATAATCTTCTAGGACCATGGGGCCAAGTAACCTTGACTGAATGTCTGGAACCATGACCAAAATAAAACAACTTTATAAGTTCTTCATGCAGGTTGCAGGTTGTTGAATTCTTCACAGCAAGACAAAAGCCAACTCTTAAGACACTTGAAATGGAAAGCTCCTCGCTTCAGGAGAAAGTAAAGCTCTGTCTGCAAAGTGAGACTGACTATGCATGAGCATTTTAACAGACCCGCTTCTATGGGATTGGGGAAACGGCTCAGAGAGAGTGAGAGCAATTGGTACACAGGCTGGAAGGCTTGAGTTCAGATCCCCAGCTTGCAGATAAAGAGCTGTGTGTCTTTATGTATTCCCACTGCTGCAGGACAACAGAGACAAGGATCGCTGGGGCTGGTTGGCTGCCAGTCTAGCTCCAGGTTCAGTGAGAGACCCTGCCTAGAGAAAATCGGGTAGAAAGAGATAGAGAGTGGAACATCCAGTGTCTTCCTCTGGCCAATGCACAAGCGCAGGGCATGCTTAACCACATGCACTTGTAAGATGCACCCAAGTGTGTGTATGGGCTCCTTGAGGAAGAGTCACCCTCATCTTAGCTTTAACCACAGTAGCCAGTTAGTAGCCCTCGGGTTACTTTCCAGGAGGTAACTAAGAATTCCCCCTCTCTTTCTTTTGATCAGTAAGATTATATGGTGTTCTTTTGTTTTTTCAACAGCATCTTTTGTCTTGGAATGATCTTGACATTCTGATCCTCCTGTCCCTGTTCCTCTGAGTGCTGGTGTTTTAAGTGTGCACCCCTGTGCCCACTTCATGTGGTGGTTGGGATGGAAGTGTGCACATGTTGGGCCAGAGGCAATACTTACTTATGTTTCACCTGCATTTTTGTTCATTTTGCCCTTTTTCTTCAAAAATGTGTCAGCACAGAGCTCAGGATCCTGCTGTCCTATTCTGCCCCTGCTTTCCAGCTGTCTGTCATCTCTCCTCTGGGAGCCTACAGGAATGCACACCACACAGGACCCCTTCATGGGTAAGGTCAGCAGCAAAGACACCATCTTCCCAATTTTTCCTTAAGACTTTGCTCTCTCCCAATAGCGGAGAGTAGCGGGAGGGCACACATAGGCCTTTTAATTCCCGAGTTCAGAGTTCCCGGATCACCGTCTTTTTCTCAGTGTCAGACGAGCAGGCACCCCTCACTACAGAAGAGCCCCTACACGTCCCCAGTGGGTGTGGGTTTCTCTGAAGCTTCTGCCGCTCAGGGAATGAAGGCTTTGGGTTGTGTTCGGCACCCGACTGCAGCAGACTGCTTTTTATCCCTTTAGAGAGTCCTGTTTGTCTGCCCTCTGTCAAGGGCTGGTGTACACCGTGCTGATTTAGAGCTAACTGGGAAGATTAGAGATGCCCGGTATGGAGCTGTTAGCCAGATGAGAATGGTGCCAGCATCCCCTGACCCGGCTCCGCAGAGAGGTCTGCTCTGCCACACATGCTCATCAACAAGAAAGCCCACTTCACGCAGGCTTTTATACCCAGGTCAGTTCCACAAATAGTTGCTTTCACACTGTTGTGTTGCAACAGTAAGCAACACAAATCCAGCAAGCAGAGTGGACAATGGTTGCTTTAACCCTGAGACCAAAGGAAGTGGTTTACCCTCCTCATCATCCACCAGCAATAGGACTTCCTGTCACTCCTGTGGACTGGCACCTGATTTCCTTCTCCCAGGAGCCCTTGAAGAGGGTTAGCTTAGTGCTGCTCATTGTTTTCGCCTGGAGATAAAATCTCGTCTTACTTGGTCAGAAAGACATTGAGGTAGAGACTGGGAGTGTGGTTTGCTAGTTGACTGCTCTCCTAGCATGCACAGAGCCCTGGCTCTATCCCAAGTACCTCGTAAATCCTGCCTGGGAATGGATACCTGTAATCGCAGCACCCAGGGTAGAAGCAGAAGGTTCATGAGTTCAGATTTATTCTCAGCTACATAGTGAGTTCGAGGCCAGCATGGGCTACATGAAACCTTGTCTCAAAAACAACCCAAATTTACCATTTGATGGACCCTGACAGGGTGAAGCCTCATGCCAGAATGATCAGTGGAATCTGATAGTTAGAATGGAGATGTTCTCTTAGGCAGGTTTCTCTGTGATGCAAGGTGTCACATAGTAAAATTTCTTAACGCCACATGATGCTGTCCTGGGTTGCTTTATTTGCTGTCTGTCTCTCACTCCTTCGCTGTCTTAGGTGTCACTTCATTGGTTGGTCATATACCTTCTCTAAGATTTCATCTTTGGTGGATGGTTGTAAACATGTATAACCCTCGCCCGAAACATAGCATGGGAACAAACCTTCCTTTTGAATGCTGGGGGCTGGGGACTCACAAGTGCCGAAGTACACGTGCAGAGGTCAGAGAACAAATTTGAGAGTTGGTTTTCTCCTTCCACTTTGCTGAGCAGTTTTTCTCTTGTTTCTGCTGTGCTGTGTACTCCAGGGTAACCGGTTCTCAAGCTTTGGGGCGATTTTTCCTGTCTGAACTTCCCATCTCCCCATGGGTAGGAGTGCTGGTATTACAGATGTGGACCACTGCATGCAGCTTTTCGTGTGTGTTCTTGGGATCAAGCTCAGTTTGTCATGCTTGGATCATTTGGGTTTTTACCCACTGAGCCAGCTCCCTGGCTAATGAGTCCATTTTGGAATTTTATTCTTACCATCCCATTCACCAGCAATTCCTATTCTCCCCAGCCTTCTCTGAAGTATAATTTGGTGATCTGTCTCATTAAAAAAAAAAAAAAACAAAAACCACCTTTCTTTCCCCCTTTTTCTTTGATGTAAAGGAAATTGAATAGACATACCAGCGCATTAAATTCATAAGAAAGAAAAGTCTTAATTTATCATCAGAACCCATGGGAGCATGCTGGGAATGATGTTCACGTGTTCACTTGTAGAGCTCAAGAGGCAGAGGCAGGTGGATCTCTTCGAGTTTGGGCCAATCTTATCTCCACAAGGAGACCTTATCTCAAAACAAACAAGTGAGCAGACAAGCAGGAACCCAGTGATGGGGAGCACCGAAGTCTTTGTCAGCTGAATGTTCTTCTGAATTGTGTCTTGACCAAAAAGGAATTGGACTTTTGAAGGTTTTTCCTGAATTATCTTTGTACCCTGGGGAGGGGGTGTGGCCATTACTGTAATATTAAGGAAAACCGTTTTTAAAGTATTTTTAAAGTATTATAATGCAATAATAAATTTCATGCGTAGTATTATGAATTTTTATATCTCTTAAATTCTGAATTGGCAATCCATAATTCTTTCTGTATATGGTTAGGTACAAAATGATAGGATGTGTGTCTTTAGTGTGAGTTAACATACCCATTAGTCTTAACCCTAATAAATCCTTTGTGGGTAGACCATTTGAAAATCACCCTAACCAGCTGATCATCATAAAGTAGTCTGTTCGTCGTTATAGTCACGTGTCCTGTCTGAGATGTTGTCCCTTTGACCTAGCCTGTGGAACGCCAGTTTGCTCTTTGCTCTTAATACACTTGTTTTAATCCCACAGATAATGAGGAACACACAGTGTTTGTATTTCTGTGCTTGATGTGTTTAATTTAGTTGAATATTCTCTAATTTGATCCATGTTATTGTAAACAGTAGGAATTTCTTTCTTTTTTAAGGTTAAGTAGTATTTCATTATGTATATCCAGCTTCTTTAAAAAAAATCCATTTACTTTTTGACTTTACAGTTTAATGAAGTTTATTTATTTATTTATTTATTTATTTATTTATTTATTTATTTATTTATTTTTGAGACACGGTTTCTCTGTAGCCCTGGCTGTCCTGGAATTAATTTTGAAATATTTATTTTATTTCTAAGTATGCCTATGTCTGTGTATCTGCCATGTGTGCACAGTGCTCAACGTCAGAAGAGGCCATGAGATCCCCTGAAACTGGAGTTCCAGGCTCTTGTGAGCCCCCTCAAATGGACATGGAGAACTGAACTCAGGTCCTGAATGAACTCTTTACAGCCCTCTGTAAAGAACAGTGTTTGCTTTTAACAGCTGCACCTTTTCTCCAGTTCTCTGAAGTTTTTTAAGTTTCTATTTTCTAGATCTATAACCCAGTAAATAATTCATAGTATCTTGAAAGTTTTCATTTAAAACAGAACACTCGATGGGGCTGGGCTTTCCCTCCCTTACTTTTCTCTCTTCCTGTCCGTGCCTGTATTGAGGTCTTCACACCCTCCAGTGCATATTCATAGCCCTCTTCAGGTGACAGGGAGGAGGCTTGCTGACTCACAGGATCCTGTCGGATTTGGTGTGCATTCTTCCCGGCTCCCATGCTGTGACACTCAATTTCACCTTGGTCAAGAGCAGGTTGATAGTGAGCAGTGGAGGAAGAGTCCAACTTAGCATCCTTAGGATACATTTCCATTGCTGCCTTTTCCCTAACAACTGTCAGCCGAGCACCGAGTCCTCAAAAGTTTAAGACATTTGACTTCTCTCCCTTAGATTTGCTCAGCTAACTGCAAGTCAATACAGCCTCCTTCGGAGCGAGGAAGGGAATTAAGAGTCTAAGAATGCAATATACATAATCAAGGAGTGCAATTATAAGTAACAAGGAGGAATCTTTTGCACTTAGGAAAATTGTGAGGCTTTCTGGAAGTGAAACCCTCTGACTTTTAGGGAGGAGAAAATGGAACAGTCCCCTCTCCAGACCCTGGAAAGCATCTGTGGAATGCCGGTGCTAACTTTTCAGACTGTTGGTTCATTTTGATGCCTTCATTGTCTGCGACATAACTGAGAGACACAAACAGATTTGAGGAAGATCCTCATATAACCAAAATACTCTGTTAACCAGGAGCTGATCAACTTAGGCCATTTGTGGGTTTGTGTTTTGTATATGTGTGAGTACATACAGGTGGGGGCCTGAGGACTGTCTTTGTTCTGTGTGTTTTTGAAACATAATTTCTCACTACCCTGGAACTCACAAAATACACTAGTTTGTCTGCCTGGGGAGTCCCTGGAATCGACCTGTCTCTGCATCCCCTGCTTACTCTATGTAGACACTGAGATCAAATTCAAGTCCTTATGCTCTCAATGCAAGTCCTTTACCAACCGAGACATCTCTGTATACCAAATGATAGTATTTCCATATTTTGAAATTTTATACGGAAAGCAAATATACTTTTTTTTTTTTTTTTGGTTTTTTCGAGACAGGGTTTCTCTGTGTAGCTTTGCGCCTTTCCTGGAACTCACTTGGTAGTCCAGGCTGGCCTCGAACTCACAGAGATCCACCTGGCTCTGCCTCCCGAGTGCTGGGATTAAAGGCGTGCGCCACCATCGCCCGGCAAGCAAATATACTTTTAAAGAATATTTAACATAAGAAATATATTTAGTATATCTTAATTTTGTTATGAAAGTGTTTACATACAAGACCATTTAAATTATGTATAGAAAATGAGAAGCTAGTGTGGGGAACACTTGTATGTAATTCCAACATTCTGGAGGCGATTGCAAGAAGATTATTAAATGGGTGTCTAACCTGAGCTATATAGGGATGTTAAGAAAGGAGTGGATGCCGGGGAGGGAGGAAGGGAGGCAGGCAGGAAGGCAGAGAAAAAGGACATACAAGGTAAGCACATTCACAGTGATTAGCTTTTAATTATCAATACATGTGAGGACAAGTCAATGTATCAACGGTTTGACCATTCCTATCATTTTTGTTTCGGAGGTCACTGTATAGTCCTTGGCATTCCTTCTGACCTAATATTTCCACCATGGCAGGGGTTCGTTAGGACCTCATCCTCATCATCTGAGTGGATTTAGCAATGGTTCATACTGCATGCAGTTTATCAGAAGAAAGGCAGTCAGACAAAGTCAGCGATTAAGTCAGTCACTGGGCTGCCTGTCACATCTTTGCCTGACAAAAGCTTTCTTACCAAAGCAGAGGTGCTTAAGTAGCCATAGAGAAGTGACACACACGTCAGGGGGAGATCCAAGCCGTCCTTCCCTTTGCCTTGGGCATGTGCACTTTTTGAAGAAGTGGGATTCTCAGCCTGAGACCTTTCAGTAAGCAGTGATAATCCACCAGGATTGAGGCAGTCATCCCAGACTAGAGATTTCCTTTCAGTGCTAAGGTATTTGACTGCCGTTCACATCTGAATGGATTCCACGTCCTTTTCTAAAGCGTTAGGGGCTAAGGCTAAGTCCTGTACCCTTTTAAGTATGTGGCCAACTTAACTCGAGGCAAAGCAGAGCTTCAGGGTGATTAGATTAGTTGTGCAGGATGGAGAGACGGCATATCTCAGAGAGGAGGTTGTGAAACCACTCACTGGGCAGACAGCTCTACTCGTGTGTGGACCAAACTGGGTATCTGTGCGGTGTGTGTGTGTGTGTGTGTGTGTGTGTGTGTGTGTGTGTGTGTGTGTGTGTGTGTGTGTCCCACAAGGGCCATGTGGTTGTTTGAGTCATTACAGGACAACTCGTAGGAGTTGGTTCTTTTTTCCCACCATGTGGGTGCCTTTACCTGTTAAGCCATATTGCAGGTCCCTTGAATTATTTTTGAGAGGGTCTATGAATCAGCTTCCTTATTCAGTTAGCTTGGTGGCTAGTGAGTCCAGGGATCACTCTATCTCTGCTCCTACCTCTCCCAAGCACTGGGTTTTCACGTGCTCACTAAAGTGTCTGTACATTTTACATGGATGCTGGGGATCTGCGATCGATTCCTCATGCCTGTGTGGCAAGAGCTTTTCTGACTGAGCCTCCTCCCCACCTTTCCAATCCACTAGCCCTCTGCTCTTTGTGACATAGGAGCCACACATCCTGAATATGGATCTGTCCAGAGGTACATTTAGTCTCAGCATGTGCCAAGCCAGACTTTATCCTCTCCAGGAGTGTTCCGACACTCAAGTATTGATCCCTGAGTCATTTAGGACCGTGACTTCATTAATTTCTATCTGTGTAGCATAGGATCAATTAGGTCAGATTTTCCCTTTGTAATTAATCCTAGTTTCCAGGCTATAATGTGGCCAATAAATGTCTCTCTCAGTAATTCTGTCCTGCATGAGACTTCTCTATCCCATGTGCTGCTGACAGGTCTGTCACATGGTACTGCTCATTAGACATCAGCTACTTCCTGTGAAATTGACCCTGTTCATACCGTTGAGGACTCTATCTTAAAATCATTTACCCCACCTTAGGAAGAGAGTTAGCTCTCAACTATTAGTGCTCTCTTCAGAGTTGACCTGGGATGCCTTCTTAATTATTTGACCTTCCTTTCAACTTCTTTCTTATCTTCAGGATCAGGGTCTTGCTGGGTCGCTCTAACCAGCCTGGAAGTTGCTATGTAATCCAGGCTCACCTTGAGTCTGCAGGAGAACTTCCTGCCTCTGCCTTTCTAGTGCTGGGATAACAGGAGTGAGTGACCATCTCCATTTTTTTCCTTTCAGATTCTAACACATGAATTTCAGAGTATGTAACTAGCTTCTAAGTATTATTGGGGGAAAGGCCTGTTATATCAAGCACACACTTGTTACACCTTGTGGAACAAGTTATTATGTAATAATTATAAAGAATAGAAAATGAAAAGTGAAATATACAATGAAAAATTAAATGAGAGTCGGCTAATAGAATCAAGAAAAATCGGCATTAAACTCTTCATTTTCAATACTTTTACCCTACACAGGATGAGTGTCAAAACTTTATGTCTAGAGGCACCCCGTCCTGGGAGCTTTGGTTCTTAGCAGCAGTCAGAGAAGGAATTTGTGTTCTTTGATGAAAGCTCTGCCTCTCTCGGTACCCTTGCGTGCTTACAGGGGAGAGGGGAAGGAGCCTTTGCTGCCCGCACACTCAGTATAGTGGCTATGGGGGTTGGGGATGTTGGGGGTGTGCCAAAGATAGGTGTGCTTAAATTTGAACAACAATATTTGAACATATAAGAAGGCACTGGACACAACAGAGGGTCTTTACATTTGAAAATCCTTGTGTGCGGGAGATCGGAAAACCTGTCTGCCCTTCCCAAATTTCTTCTATATCTCATCATCAGTGATCAATTCACTGTGGGGGTTAAATGGTTGATCACCTTGAGCTTTCAATCAATTACCCCTGGAGCCACTGCTTGAAGAATCCGATTTCATGTGGAAATTCTGAGGAGTCGCTGTCTCAGGGTGCTTTCAGAAACAGGTGCCTTATAGAGCAGTCCTATGTTAATGGCTGGTCCCCTGTAGGGTTGGAGGGAAGGAAGGAACTTGGCATGCAGTTTTGTTATGCTGGAGAAGGGGATGCTGGTGCCTGCTTAGGGTCTCAGAAGATAGCAAATCTCTATGCCCTACCCTTGAGGGCACCTCTGGAGACTCTTCCTTATTGCTAGAGAGCAGTACCATATCCCCCCCCCCTCTCTGTGTGTGTGTTTTAATGTTTGTGTGTGTTCATATGCATGTGTTGGTATGCAGGAACACACATTTGTATGCATGTGCATATATGCGCAGAGACTAGAAGACAACCTTGGCCATCATTCCTCAGGTTCTGCTCACCTTTTTTTCATCTGACTGGTTTGGAACTCTCCAAGTAGGCTATACTAGCTGTTCAGGCAGCCCCAGGGGTCTGTCTCCTTTTACCTAGCACTAGAATTACAAGCACACACCACCACACTTGATATTTTTTTTAAGGTTGTTTCTGGGAATCGAACTTAGGTCCTCATTTTTAAGAGATAAGCACTCTACTATCTTGTATTCCCAACTCGCAGTCATCATTCTTGAAGGCTTCCTGTGGTATGAGGGACTCCTGTCTCATCCCTCCCACTCCTATAGTAGATGTCACAGAGAGAGTGTCTGTCATCCACACAGCTGTGGGGGCGGGCAGGGGGTGGGGGGATATATGTTCTCATTTTAGCAGGTGGCTGAGTGGTCGCTGGTTGTCAGCATGCTCCCCACAAACCCTCCCCCCATATTGGCTTGTTGCTACAGGGTCCGGTGCTAGCAGATTACCACTGTGTAGCTCGTCATTTTCGATTTTCTTGAACCTATTTCTCCCGTCTACTGAGCTTGCCAGGGCTTGCCTCCATTCAGACACCTCACAATTCCTCAGAATCTCTATCCCCATCAGATGGTTCGATCTCCGAGAAATTTAGCCCGAGGCGTTTAGACAAAAAAAGAAATATTGTGGCCGGGGAAGCATTCAAGTTAGAGGAGGCAGCCAGGGCTGTTTTATTACTTAGGCCTGTGTCACCTGTGATGACCCAGGAGAGCAGAGAATATTGATCGCTTGTCACTCAAGGCAGTCAGCAGATTGCATTGACAAAGCTTGGCGGGTCTCTAATAGCAGGGTTCCTGGCCTTGGCTCCGGCCCAGGGGAGAACTCCACAGGGCCTATTACTCGACAGCTTTTAACTCTTGCACTGACAAAAGCAAGGACATGATTTCACATTTCACAGCTACAAATGATTTTTCCTGCTCCCTTCATCCCCTTTATAATTGCACTTTTTTTTTTTTTTTTTTGGTCTCCTTTTCTGACTTACCATCCCTCCCATGATCTTTGCTCACCCCTCCTTCCCTGTTAGACATTCCAGGTGGTGGTGGTGTTTATTCTGTATGTGCACGGGCTTGTAAGTATTTGCATGCATGAATGTGTGTGCACGTGTTTGGAGGCCAGAGGTCAATGTCGGATGTCTTTCTTGATGTTTCTCCACATTACGTATATTTTGAGGCAAGGTCCCATTTGAACCCAGAGCTTGAAGATTTAGTTAATCAAGCTGGTGAGGCTGTTCTTTGGATCCCTGTCTGCTCATGCATGTTTAAATTACAGATAGACTTTCATGCCTGCAGCCTGCATTTATCTGGGTGCTAGGGAGCTGAACTCTGGTTCTCCTGATCCCATGGGAAGCACTTTGTTCACATTTACACATGCACATACACATGCACACACATTACTCCCCCTCCCCCACCCCTCACACACAGAGAGAAATGCTAATAGCATCTCACTGAAACATAAATGATCATCTATGAAGTTGCTAGCATAGAAACATTTATTTATCTCTTTATTATCTGTTTGTGTGTTTATTTATTTAACCTTTCTTCCTGCCCCCTTATATGTCTAAAGGTCCAAGAAGGCAGAATAAGAATGAACTATTTATGTCAACCTTAGGGGCCTCAGTGGCACTCCCAGAGGCAGAAGTGTGAAATTACAGCCAATGTCTGTGGACCCATTAATATTCTATGACACTTCCAGCCACTTTGAATTAAAATACTTATCTGTGAAAGGTTTTATAATTCATATGACCCGAAATAATTCTCACCTAATTAGATTTTGTCAACTGAATAATTCCGTCTCGTGTTGCTTCCACAGAATAATTTAAGCACTGTATTTTATTCTCAGAATAGCTGTAAATGTCAAATTAATTTTGTTGACACGACCAACATGTAGAGGAGCTACTTGGCAGACTTGTTTGTCAACTGAATATATTATGGTTCCCCACAAAATATGTAGCTTGATCAGACTTAGCTGCCTTTTGCAGTTTGTTGCTTCCTAAAAGGACATCTCTGGCTTGGTTACAAAATGGTTTGAGCTGGACCGGAGACATAGCTCAGTGGTTAAGAGCACTTGCTGTTCTTAAAGAGGACCAGAGTTCCATCCCTAATACTCTTGTGGGTCAACTCCAGCTCCAGCGTATCCAATGCCTTCTTATGGCCTCTGCATGCACCTTCATTCATATGTACATATACGCAGCTAAAATTAGAAACAAAGCATTGTTTAAAAATGACTCCAGTTTGGATGCTTGTATGGTTGGAAACTCTTAGAAGGGGAAGATGTTTCTTCTGTTAGGATTCTGTGTACAGTGTCTTTCCCCTGGGGAGTTAGCTTTCCATCATGGTGAGCCTGGATCCTGTGTAATTGCCTCCATGTTTATTACATACCCTGTTAATGCCAGGGGTTCCTTAGTGGACACTGACCGTACATAAATCATTTCCAAGTCTCACCCTATTTGTTTTGGACTGTCACTTTACTTGGACCCTTTGCTAGTTTCTTTTCTTTTGCTGCGATAAAACACCCCGACTAAAGCAGCTTAGGGCAGGAAAGGATTTATTTGGCTTACAATTGCAGGTCACAGTCCATCAGTGAGGAAAGTCGGGAAAAGAATGGTGTTTGCTGGCTCACTTTCTGGCTGGCTGGCCGGCCGGCTGGCTGGCTTATGCATTGTGAGCTCTCTTGTATAGCCCAGGACTACTGCAATCTCTCTTCACTCAGATCACTGTACTAATCAAGACCCAAGGACTTACGATATTTATAGGGGAGAAGAAAGTGAATTTTAGAAACTATAGTCCAATTAGCTTGCTGTCAATCCTGAAAATATTGTAGAAGATGTTGCTCATTAAAGCTTTATGGCAGCTGGGAGATGGAGCTCAATTGTCAAAATCTTGCCAGATAGCTATAAGGACATGAGTTCAATCTCCTGATACTGACATTAATAACAACAACACTTGGTATGGTGGCACATATTGAAATCTCAGCTCACAGATGCGAGGATCCAGGTAGCTCACTGGCCATCCTAGCCTACTTGACAAGGTCCAGACCAATGAGAGCCCCTGTCTCCAAACAGACAAACAAAAACAATAAAAACAAAAACAAAAGGAGGTAGGTATCTTCTGAGGAACATCTGAGGTGGACCTCTGGTCTCCATGTAAAGAGGCCACATATGTATATGTGCACATGCATACACACACATCATGAACACACACACACACACACACACACACATCATGAACACACACATCATGAACACACACACACACACACAAATTGTGAACACAAAGAATGACCTGTGATTGCATGCCCCAAGCTCTGGCTTCAAGTTTTTTTTTTGTTTTTGTTTTTGTTTTTTCTGTGTGATCTTAGTGAAGGTCAAATCCACATTCAGGTCAAATTTGATGCCTGGTGCAGAGAGATTAATATTGGGTGATAATGGGAGCGTGATCCCATAGGGACTGAAGTTGCTACAGCAATTCGAATCTAACAGCCTGAAGTGGTAAAGAGATGGAGATGCAATTCTGTATCTAGAGCTAAAAATACATTCATTTATTTTGTTTTTGCATGTGCACACACTTGTATGTTATGTGCTGCATATACATGCATGTGTGTGTGCATGTGCAGGACAGAGGTTGATATCAGGTGGTTGGGTATCTTCCTTAACTACTTGAATCCTAGACTTAACTGACTATTGAGCTTTAGGGACCCACAAGTTTTCTCTGACTTAATTTTTGGTCCATAAACCACCATATCTGGCTTCCTCCTGAATGCTGGGTCCTTGTGCTTGGCACAGTAAATGAGCCACCCTCCAAGTTCCTTAAAACTGCAACTTGATGATGTAGACAGAGACAATGAAAACAGTTCAACCCCAGCTTCCTGGTGGAGCCTTTCATTCCCAGCATGTGCAGAGAAAGTTATCCAGGTGGATGAAGACACTGGCAATCATGTCCTATTAGAAATGGTTGAAAGAACTGGAGACATATAGCCTGGAGGGCTGTATGATAGGTGTCTTCAATTATTTAAAGGACTGTCATGTAGATGAGTAATTGGACTTACTCTAAAAGTTCCCAAAGGACAGACGATAAAGCAGTGGGTAGAAGATACAGGTAGACCCAATGGAAGAAGAAAAACGTTCTGCAGTTTCAGCTGTCTAGAAGAGAGATGGGCAATTATTTGGTGGACTTTGGCCACCAGGAATATGAAAGACAGATTTGACCTTTTAGGGATGTTTCTCCATGAAGAAAACAGGATCCAAGGTAGTCTCTGTTACATGTAGATGTGTGTCTGTTGTTAGACACTGCCAGGTAGCTGAACAAACACTTCATTCTCTTACTTGTGAGTACAGAATACTGAATAGAATCTAAGGGAGTGCAGTGGGGAAATGGACGGCAGCTCTGTCTTCCTCCATCATTCTCTGCCTTATGTTTTGAGTCAGAGTCTCTCCTGTTCCTGGAATTTACCAGGGCCTGCAAGCCCTATGGATCCACCTGTCTGCTCCCCTGTTGTTGGGGCAATGGATACGCACCACCATACAAGATAGGTTCTGCTGATCCCAAGACAGAGCATTGACTGAACAGCAGTATTTAATAGAATGATCTGTCTCCTCAGCCCCTATAAAGTACATTTTTTTTACTTGTAAACTATTTTCTACACATAATTTGTCGCAGTAAAATTTTTAGATAACAAAAATATCTCTGTATATATATACATACACACACATATATTTCATACATCTATTCCCAGAATTGGTTTGTTTACATGCCATATTTACAGTATAAATCAGAATAAAGCCTGGGGTTGGTTAGGATCCTGTGTAAATGGTGAGATTTTCCCTTCTAACATAACAAGAGTGTGAGATCCGGTTACAGCATATGAAGTCAGGGTATCGTACTCTACTGACTGTTGAACACTCCAAGGACAGAGTGCTTTTGGATATTAAAGTATAGTGGCTGTATTTAAATGAGCATTTGAGTGTGCTGAAGAGAGGTGTTAAATGTCATTAGGACTTTAGCAAAGCCTTGAATCCCACACATTTAAGGATAATTGAATGAGGAATAATAGGTTTGGACACAAAGCAGGCAATTTAGTTATCCATTGTGTTTGTGTCAAGGAGCAAATGCTTGAGGATTTATCCATTTGTGGTTTTCTCCGAGAGCTTAATCCATGAGGAGTAGGTGCTAGTGGCAGGGCTGAGGATCTTTTATAAAAGCAAAACAAAAACAAAAAAATGTTGCTCTAAGTAATTCAGTAACCAGTGAAATTTGGTGTCCCAGAAACCTCATTATTGTCAATGAAAAAAATCGTAAAATGTGAGGACAGTAACTTCAAAAGGAATAATTAAGGTTGTGGAACGAAATATTGTTCTCTTTCTTTCTCTTTAACCAGCTGAGAAAAATGAGATGATTGGTTAACAATAACAGGTACTCTTCTTGGTGAGATTTTGTGTTGAAGAATATTTTAACTTACTTCATTTTGTATTTATATTTTATTTGTTAGGTGAGTGTCCTGATGTTGCTCAATGTGACCTAGATTTCTTGATCCTCCTGCCTCAACCTCCTGAATACTGGGATTACAGACATGCACATCCATGTCCTGAATGTTTTATAAAATACAGTTGCTACTGTTTATAGTCAGAATTGTAAGGTGTGTCATAACTCTGAAAATCACTTTTAGTAAATAGAAATCTGAGTTCAGTTTATGGAATAGTAAATATGCAGAAGGAGAATTCTCTTGACTGACATTGACTTGAGGCAATGTTTACAAAGTTGATAGGTTTTAGAGCTATCACTACTCTCTTAGAGGACCAGAGTTCAGTTCCCAGCACTCATGTATGATGCTCACAACTTCCTGTAATTCTACCTCTCTGAGATGCAATGCCCTCTTTCCATATCCTAGGATACTTTGCCAATATGCATAAAACAACACAAAACCACACACATACACATGATTAAAAATAAAATCCTTTTTTAAAGAAACAGAAAAAAATGAAAGTTGCTAGGATTTCTTTGAAGTATTTGTGGTTGGCTCTGTTGAGTTGTCTGGTGTGGTGTGGCATGCACACATACATGCAAGCAGCAGGAGCGGTATTAGAAAGGTCGTGGTAACCTATCCAGGATCCATTACCAAAATAGTATTATTAATACTGAGTGAGTAATAATGTACCTATACAAAAATAAAATGTTTTTTCTAGCCTGTCTGGATTCCATGCCTGAAATGTTGATTTGCTAATACCTGGAACTTCCAAATTAAATTTTATGGTGTATGGATGATTTATTGTAATCTCCTACAAGGAAATTCATCTTAAAAAGTTATTCAAAGTCATTCTGTGCTGAGGCGGAGGAAACATTGCTAATGGGAAGCAGCAGTCAGCCTAAGATGAGAGGCTCCCTTGAGGACAGAGAGGAGGCTTAACTTGTTGAATGTGTTTTTAAAATATCTGTAGATACAGCGAAACTCTGAGTACTTTACTTCTGGTTTTAATGTTAGAATTCCCAAAGGCCCAAAATTGTGCCAAACAGTCTGAACTATGTCTGAAGTTCAAGAACAATCCACAGTGGGTCTAAAGACTTTAATCCTAGTTGGAAACTTTGAATGAGAAAGCTGGCCTTTTAGTTCTGCGTTCCTTCAACAAAATATCCGATTCCCTTTATGTATCCCTTAACCAACAACAGACTGCCTGATCTTCTCTATTAAAACATTTTTATATAAGGTCACTCTCAAATTCCTTAGTCTCAAAACTGAGTCATAGTTTGTTCTTTATTCCTCACCCATCTAGTCACTAGTCAATCCATCCAGTGCCTATAGGTGTTGGGAATGCTTTAGAAAATTAGGGCAGAAATATTCCTTCACATTGGTGGCCTTCTAGCTAGCCTTCCGGTATTGTTGTGTTTTCCTCCCTCTAACTTCGTGAAGACACTAAACCCTGAGAAGTGCCTTCCTTCCATCATTGTTTTCATGATGGTTTCCCCCATGATTGCGCTCCAGCTCTTGATTTGCTTATGAGTGCATTTCTGTGATACCTTCTGGCTGTTTTCAGTTGGCCAACACTTTGGGGTTAGCATGGTTAGGATGGATGATATTTACTATCAAGTTGATAGTATTTACAATCACCTAGGAGACAAGCTTCTTAGGGAATATCTATATTGGGTAATCTGTGGTGGGAAAATCCTCATTCTGGGCAGCACCAACCCGTGGTCTTGGAGCCCTGGACTGAATTAGAAAGCAAAAGTGAGCTTTCCTCTTTCTCTCTGCTTCCTGACTGCAGGTGCAATGTGACCATCACTCAAGCTTCCCCACTTTGAGGAACTGTACCCTGAAACTGTGAAAAAGAATAAACCCTTCTTTCCTTAAGTTTTTCATGTCAGTTTTTTCCCCCTCCCAACCAATTAGAACATAAAGTAATTCATTATCTATCTATCCCATACCTTGAGCGAGCATTCCCAGAAATTGAGTCTTTCCCCATGTCCTAGCTCTGTGGGCATCTCCTGTGGTTAGAAACCCTTCAAGCTATGTCTATCTCCATAATGGGGAAGGCTCTGTAGAGCAGGAATTCAAGGCAACTTGCCTCTGTCTCCTTTTTTTCTAGATGATTAGCAATCATCTCTGACATTCTCAAAGTCATCTTCAAAGATTACTCCTGTGCAGCATGTACACATATGTGAATTAATTTGTTCGTATGTAGTGATGTATGAGGGCTTCCATGTTCCTCTTTTATATTTGATAGCCTTAATAAGTTATAATTGTCACATAATGAACAGGTCCCAGTTATCTTACACAGTTTGATAAGTTTTGGCATTCACCTCCACCCATCGAAATGTCGACACAATTATGAAAATGGGGACTCTTATGACCGCAAAGGTTTCGTGAGTCATTGTCGTTACTCCCTTCTTCAGCTTTCTTTCTACCCCAATCCTAGCCTGTCCCCAGGCATGCGTGGAATTCTAGACTTCGGCATCTACGTGATCATGGAGATGTGTGTTTTGAGGGTCTGGTTTCTTTCACTCACCATAATTACTCTTTAATCTGTGCTATGGTTATATAAACACAATCATGGAGTACGCCTGTTTTTGGTTTGATTTTGGAGTCAGCATAATTAAGATTTATTTGTGTTACAGCTTATATAAATAGTTTACTTGTTGTTCAGTACGGCCCCATTCTCTGCGTATAAACTATTTGTTTTTTTATGTATTTGTGATGACAGCCATGTGAACTGTTCTTGTTTTTGTTGTAAGCAACTGTATACATTTGCGTGAGAGAACGTCATAGCTTATTTTCTATTGGATAGGTAACCTACGTGGGGAATGACTACATAATGTTTCAGGTATGCGATTAACATTTTAAGAAACTGAATGGTTGATGAGCTAGCTAAGTGGTTTGAGAGCATTTACTGTTTTTCCAGGAACCCAGATTTTGTGTCTCACAACCACCTGTAACTGCAGTTCCTGGAGATCTTCTGCCCACCTCTGGCCTCTGCAGGCACCAGCACTCACATACACACACATAGGCATATTAAACCAACAACAAAAGAAACTGCCGCAAATGTATGAGCCGTTTTACACACTCAGGAAGAGTGCACGGGAGTCGCGTGCCTTCCATATTCAGTTCTGAACTTGAACTGGTGCGTTTTCTTCATTGTAGTCACCGTGAAGTGTGTGCGGAAGTGCCTCCCTGTGCTTTTGAAATGTGTCTTGCTGAGCAGTCATGACGTTGACCATCTCCTTGTGTGTTCACTTGTAATCCCTTGACATTTCTGCTAGAGTTCCATCACCTTGAGAGTGTGCGTGAGACAAAGAGCTGAAAGGTACGAAGATGGACTTTTACCTACTGCTTTCAGAGGTCTCAGTCTATGATTGGTTAAGCCCATCACTGTAGACCTGTGAAAAGGCAGAGCATCCTGGCTGAAAGTGTGTATCTGTCAGAGAAAATCACTCACCCCTCTCCGCTTCCCCTTGTCCCTTTTCCCCCATCTTTTTTCCTCCCCTTCTTTCCTCCTTCTCTCCCTCCTCTTCCCTCCCTTTCCCATCTGCCTTCACCTCCAAAACAGACTGCATCCCCTCTTGAACAGGAAGCCATTCTATACCCTTACTTTTTCGAGTTGCTTTTTATTGCAAACAACAGCAACAATTACAATAAATGAACTAATACACTCAACTTTTTTTTTTTTCTGTCGCTCCCTTAAAGTTTACACTGTAATAATAAATGTCGCTAATACACTGGACTTCATTTTCTTTTCCGTCACCTCCTAAAGTTTCCACTCCCTCCTGAAAAGATCTGGGTTCGATTGCGGTGTTATTAGGTAATGGGAAGTGACTAAGTTGACACCCTAAGTGTACATAGTGTGTTGTCAGCATGGAATAATGAGACAGGACAGCCTGTCATCTCACTAGTGTGTCATTTGTTCTGCCAGGGAATGAAAGTCCTTGCATGGAATGTGAGACAACAGTCTAGAGCCAAACTCTGATACCATTTTCTCAATCACAGGACTGTGTGTTTTCCTACTCTTGAGATTATTGGTCGACAGGAGACCTTCATCCGATTATACGTACAATATTTGTTTCCTGTTTATGACCTGCAGTTTTATTGTCGTAATGGGGTCATTGAGCTAGGTGTGGTGACACACATACTTGTAATCCCAGCATTCAGACAGTCAGGAAGGTCACCCAATAGTTCAAAACTTGGTTGGTCCATATAGTGAGTTCCAGGCTATCCACGGGTACTTAGCGCATATGCCTCTCCCAAGGTATCTTAAATTTGGAAGTTTAAGTTTTGTTGATGAAACTTCAATAGTTTTTGCTTTTATATTTCATCCTTTTGTGTCGTACCTCAGGCATCATGTATAACCCACTGCTATAAGATTTCCTCTACAATTTCTTCTGAAAGACTTGCAGTTCTAACTTTGATAGTTTGGGTATGTGATCCAGTTGGAATTAAATCTGTATAAGAAGTAACATATGAAATGAATTCATTTGCTGTGGTCTATTTTTGTGGCATTGTTCCAAAATTATATCTTGAAAACAATGTCCTTTATCCACAGAATTATGTTTGTGTCTTTGTAAAAAAAAAAAAAATCAAGTGTCTACATATGTGCAGGTTAAATTTTATAGTCTTGTAAAAAAGATTCATTTTTTATTTTTATTTTATGTGCATGAGTGCCTGTCTTTATGTATGAAAAGTACCTAGTGCTGTGGGAGGCAAAACAGGGCCTCTCGGATCCCCTGGAACTTGAGGTACAGGTGATTTATGGTTTAATATGGGTGTTGGGGACCCAACCCAGGTCCCCTGAGCAGTCAGTTCTTGTAAATAATGAGCTATCTCTTTATTCCCTTAATTTTATAGTTTCAGTTCTTTTCCAGTAGCCAGTCTGTCTTCGACTCACTAAATCAAGATATATGGGTTCAAGTAAAGCTTACAGCATAGTTTTGCATAGTTCCTATGTACTGTGGATATCTTGTATATTGCTAATGAGGATGGAAATGTGACAAAGACCATATATGTCTCAAGCAGCCTAAAATATATAACATATGATATTTTTAACACACACAAAAAAATGTTTCATCTGCCTAGTCCATAGTAGCCTCAACACCACCTGCCTTGAATTCTTTAGTTTTACAGTATATTTTGCAATGTTTTTTTTAAAATACCCTTTCTGTATTTCCATATGAATTTTCGGATCA
The DNA here is from genome assembly GCF_049852395.1 of Peromyscus maniculatus bairdii. Classification (NCBI taxonomy): domain Eukaryota; kingdom Metazoa; phylum Chordata; class Mammalia; order Rodentia; family Cricetidae; genus Peromyscus; species Peromyscus maniculatus. Next base: position 23,745,086 of record NC_134874.1, on the reverse strand, counting down.
GTTTCAATTTTTCTTTTTTAAGATTTATTTTGTTTTTAACTATGTGTATATGTTTGTATTTCTGTTTGCTGGTATGTGCATGTGAGTTAGGTGCCTACAGAGGCTATAAGATGGTGTTAGATACCCTGGATTTAGGGTTACGGGTGGTTATGAGCCATCTAGTGTGAGTGCTGGGAATTAAAGGGTGCTTCTCTGAAAGAGCACCAGGTGTTCTCCACCACTGAGCCATCTCCCTAGCCCCTGTTCTGCCTTTTTTTTAAAGTGTGGTTATATTGAAATTATGTATCATTTTGGAGAAAATGTTTTAGGAATATTTAGATTTAATGAATATGATTTAAGTTTTCCTAACTTTCTCTCAAAATATGTTGTGATTTTTTTGTTGTATAGACCTGTCTCCCCCATTGCTAGACTTGTCCATGTGTATTGTTGGTACCATTTGATCACCAAATTATTCTTTACTAGTGTGTAAATACATAGTTATTTTTGTGTATCTATCATGTTTCCTGCGGTGTTCATAAATTTACTTATTTCTGAGTTTGGTTCTTTTCTGCATTTGTTTATTTTGTAAACCTTATTGATCAGGTCGGTTCCAAATGAGAATGATTTTATTTAATTTTTCTCTGTTGCTTTCCAGTGTTTTATATCTATTACTACACAGATTCGCATCACTAGTGTATTACTGACCAGAGTGGTTGAGGATGAACATCATCATCACATATTTATCTCAAGGCACAGCATTCAGTTACCTCATAGTATACAAGATTACCTGGCGGTCCTCTGCAGGGGCTTTTTGTCTGGCTTCATACACTTCCCTTCTGTTTCTTCTGTGCTGGGAGCTTTACCAGTCTTTGTTTTCTTTATTCTGAAGCTCTGTTATTAGGGACGTAACTGTTTGAGATTGTATTTGTCTTGATGAATTGGCAATGGTATTATTTTGACATCCTTTTGCCTAAACTACATTTTGCCTGAAATTGATACAGCTCCATCGCACTTTTGACTGTTGCGTTTTCCCATCTTTTTGCTTTTAACCAGTCTCTGTGTTTACATTTATAGTGTGTTTCACATAGAGAGCATATGGTATATTTGGGTACTTATGCCTTTTTTAAACGAACCTTTTTTTTCCTATTGAGTCTGACAGATTTTGCCTTTCGCAAACATTTAGACTACGTACTTTGTGACTTTTGATGTTGTTGGATTTAAATATTTCATTCTTTATTTTTCTTTCTTCCTTCCCGTTTATGCCATGTTTTCTTTTCCTCATTTGTTAGCCTTTTAAGAGTCATTAGGACATTTTAAGTAGATTTAGTTTTCTTTTATTATGTCTATGTATGTGTCTGTCCATGAGTCCTGGTTTCCTTGGAGCCATAAAAAGGCATCAGATCTCCTGGGTTAGCGGTGGTTGTGAGCAGCCTGACCTGTGTGCTAGGAACCAAACTTGGGTCCCCTGAGAGAGCAGTATATGCTCTTACCAGGTTCTTATCATTCTGTTTTGTCTCCTTTCGTTCATTCACTGAAGTCCCTTTTTGTTGTTTTAGTTACTTCTTTTGGGGTGTATAACTTCACAGGTGCTCCTTGACTTCCAATGTGGTTATGTCCTGATACACCCTTCACGTGTTGAACATGTACTGTATGACCTCTAGTTGACTGAAAAGCCACAGTTAGCCGTACTTTACTTTTGGAGTGTGTACCTTCCAAACATCGTGGCTAGAGGCTTGAAGCTTACTGCCATTGCCCAACTTAGCAAAAATGTCACGGAACTGGTTGTGGGCCCAGGACATGATCATGTGCCAGATCCGAAGCTTGGTATCTACTGTATACGTGCAACTCTCACAGTGTTGTGAAGGACGACTGTCATATCTTTAACTTACCATCCACTACCCTGAAATGAGAGTAGACTGAGTACCTAGCAAACACTTTATGCTGGTGAACAGTTTTGCATATCTTTGGCCTCCGTGTTTTTTTTTTTTTTGTTAGTTTTTCTTTATGTCTAAGTGTTCTACCACATTCTTGAAAACACCACGTTAGTGTCATTTTCTTTTGAAGCCACAGTATGGAAGTTATTTTATACTAGTTGTGTTCATGTCATTCCTGGGATATTTCATTCCCTGTGTAGATCTACACGCCTGTGTGGTTTGCATACATTAGAATATCCTGCAGTGTTTATTGTTGTACAAGAATCTTTGTTTGTTTTTTCTTGTTTAAAGACATTATGGTGGTGGTACACTCCGGACAGTTTGCTGGCGGTTGCTCGCCACCATCCTAGGTCTGGTTTCAGTGAGGGACACCTTGTTTGGAATCTGGCAAAGCGTGATAGAGCAGGAAATTTGACATCATTCTTTGGCCTCTGCACATACGCACAGGTTCATATACACACCTACATGTGCAACCCCCCCCCTCCATTGTTTCGTTTGTTTAAGGGCTGGAGAAATGTCTCAGTAGTAAAGAGCACTTGTTACTCTTGTAGAGGACCTAGTTTCAGTTCCTAGCACCCACATGGTGCCTCACAACCATCTGTACTTACAACCATCTGTAATTCTTGTTCCAGAGGATCCATTACCTTCTTCTCGCCTCCATAGGCAGCAGGTACACATATCATGTACATACATGTATGCAGGCAAAACACTCATACACATAAAATATGGAATACATCTTTTTTTAAAAAAAAACTAAATACATTGTCGTTGCATATTGAATTCTCCTCCCCCCGACCCCCCGGAGCTGAGGACCAAAACCAGGGCCTTGCGCTTGCTAGTCAAGCGCTCTACCACTGAGCTAAATCCCCAACCCTGCATATTGAATTCTAAGTTAGTTTTCCCCCTGATTCAGTACTTTAAAATTATTTCCAGTATTTATTTATTTTATTTATTTTTTTAAAGATTTATTTATTTATTATGTATATAGAAGAGGGCACCAAATCTCATTGTGAACCAACATGTGGGTGCTGGGAATTGAACTCAGGACCTCTGGAAGAGCAGTCAGTGCTCTTAACCTCTGAGCCATCTCTCCAGCCCCCTATTTCCAGTATTTACAATTGTAGTTTTTCTGTGAGAAAATGAGCTGTTATTCTGATTTTTGTATATGACCTGTCATGTTTCACTTCTGTCTAAATACTCTCAGTTATTGGTTTATTATTTATTTTATTTATTAATTTATTGCACTATTATTTATTATGGTGAGTGTCAATGTGTTTCTTATGTTCTTGTGTTTATGTATCTTACGCTTTGAGTTCTTTGGTTGGTTTTGAGTTTTGTATTCATACATTTCATCATATTTGAGAACGTCCATCGTCTTTGGACGTTTTTTAGTGACCCATGTAGGAATTACATCCATGTACCAGTAAAGAAAACAATTCTTGAATAGGTCATATCAAACTCATTACCAAAAACTGAGTATTTAGTGAATTGAACACAGGCTGTTTGTGTGTTTATGCTTTGTTATTCATGGGGTTTTTTTTTTCAGGTCTTTTAACCTCATTAATTGTAATCTCATGTTCTCCATTTGAAATATTTTCTGTAAAAAAAAATCACAGGTATGTATGTGAGTATGTGAACTTATAAGTATACATACAAGTGCCGATGAAGGCCATGTGTACCTGGCAGGCACAGTAGGGTGCCATGGAGCTGGAGTTACAGGCCAGGCGTGTGTTAACTGCCTTATTGGGTGCTGGGAACCAAATATGGTCCTTCTGGAAGAGCTGTAAGTGTTCTTAACCACTGCGTTGTATCTCCAGCCCTTATAATCTATGTTTTTTGAATTTCTTACCTTATCAGACGCTTGGCAGTTAGGTGAGGTTCAAGTTGTCTTCCAGCCCTAGATGGTGACTTCTTTCTTTTCTCGGTGTGTTCATTGGATCGCCGCCTTCTCAGGTCTGAGCCAGCATGGAGGCTACTAAGAATCCATCTGTTGTTTCCCATGATTGGGCTCCTATGAAGGCTCTTGTCTCTGATGTGGAGTGACTCTTCGCTTTCACTCCGTCCTCTAATTTGCTATGGTGATATGCACTGAACAGTCAAGAGCTTTAAATGTCCGTCTGCTGGCTATCACATCGAGGATATTATTTTCTTAATCTTATTTCTATTTTATCACAGCTAGAACAAAGTGCCATGGGGCAGCCGTCAGATCCCCCAAAGTATGAGAGTGTGCCACTTGCCCGTCCTTAACTAAGAAGATGGTCGTTTCAAAGACAACGTATCCCAATACATTTTTTAAAAATTGTTTCCCTTTTTTATAACCTCGCTCTGACGGACAAATAGCAATCGTGTGTGCTACAGCTCACATCTCTCCCATTAGGCCTATTTCAGCCATATACTTAATTATGACAGGAATTTTCAAACGACTCCACCTTTTTTTTTTTTGTCTGCACTCAGTCTGAGAGGGATACCATACTCTATTTCTGAGCTGATAAAAATCCTCTTTCTGAAAGCATTTATTATATTACGGCCTCACATGAGCTGAGCTCCATCCTCACCCCGCGTTAAGTGTCTGCGGTAGATTTCATTACAACCATATACTGGAAGTCCTGCCAGTATCCTGGCAGCAGATTCCTAGTGGAGAATAAATGGCAATAAAAAAGAGAAATGATAGCCTGTGTGAGCGACGAGGAGCACAGCTTTATTGAGACTGGACAACCCCAGAGTAGTGACTTGGCATGCAAACATGAGCTTAAGAGAGAGTGAGTGAAAGTTGATATTGGAATAACGACTCTGCAGCCCAGACATGGGAATAATTTAATTAATTGCACTGAAATTTCTTTGATGAATAGTTATGCGGTGCTAAGCGTGGGGTCGAACAACAGAATGAGTCTCAGCTTTTTAATGGGCCAGCGCAGCTGCAGTTTTGGATGCCTTCCCACTTTATTTTTGCCCGCAGCTCTCCACAGCTCTCCTCATCCACATCTCTCCAGCTAAGCACACCACTCCCCCCAGCTCCCTCTCTCCTGCCTTCTGCGGACTTCTGCAGAGCCAGAGGAGGATGAGTACATTTGGCCAGGGGAAGCCACTGGCTGGTGACTGCTTTGAAATGAAAACCAGATCAAACAGGGGGGAAAATTGTGGGATGGTTTCCTCAGGATGGAAACCTGTAACCCCCCCCCCACCTCCTCCTCCTCAAATCTCTAGGACGCTTTTACAGAGTCTTTGCTGCTAAGTTGTATAAAGATTTTAATAAAAATGTCTTGTCCCTGGAGAAGGAGGCTGGCTTTTGTTGTCAGAGTGCCTGAGGGAACAGAGCAGTGCAGCCCAGCTGGAGCTGGAGCATTAATCCCAGGATTCCTAGCCCGTATTTTCAGACAGATCAATTACTTACGGCTGTAACCAATCTCTCTCCGCTCCCTCGCTGTGCTGAGCCCGCTCTGCAGACTTGGCAGCTGACATAACCTTCCAACTTGACAGGACCGCAGCTGCCAATCTCTTTGGGGTCTGCTGGCTCCTCCGATCATCGGGGTTATACAAATGAGTCGTTAAATAAAAATCAAAAAGTCAAAAGTTGTGGGTGGTAATCTCTTCCTGGCTCAGTCCCACCCATAAATCTAGGCCACATTTTTAGTTGGATTAAAAACAAATAAATAAAAAAGCCAGGATGGATGATGATTCGGCTGTCTTGCTTTCTTCACTGTGTTGACCAGGGCTGTGTAACAGAGGGGAGGGGGAAAAAATTCTCTCCAGAGGGAAGAAATTATCCACAGTGGATGCATTTCTTATCAACTTCTAGGTTGAAAGATGAGCTCTGAAGTGGAGAGGAAGGAGATTAGGAGGAGACAAGGAGGGCATACACAGGTGAGCCGTGTCTAATGTATTTCACACCAGGCAAGTCACCCCTCTTCAGCTGCTAGGCCGCCTGGGCTCAAGGCCAGGAGCTGTCGGATCAGAAAAGAAGTGACCCTCACTAACACACAGGTGGTGTAGAACGTGTAAGCTGTTTATAGAGTGTATCAGCGTGAGAATATAGCACTTCGGTGACGGAGCAGAATCAATGGTCTCTGAAGACTGCCCCCAGAATTTATTTAGTGTCTGCACGTCTTAACTGCTCCTTACCAAGCTGAGCCTTCCACAGCTGTGTCAAGCCGGCACAAACCCCCTATAGGAAGCATGTAGGGGCCAGATAGAGGAGACTCTGGAGTTCTTTTGTGATTTCCTTCACTTTAGCTGCACAGATGTGCAGCTCTGTCTTTGGAGGCTGTCCCAATTAGATAAGGCCAGGCTTGAACTTTCTATGTAGCCAAGGATGACCGTGAACATCTGATCTTCTTTTCTCCCGCCCTTCTGTGTGGAGACTGCTAATTACGAATTATCTCATTTATAAAATTACAATTTTGTTTTGTCTTTTTCGTGACTTGCCTCTCTCTAGTGTAAGTTGTTTGAGGACTTTTTCCCCTTCAACCCACTACTGTGAAAACTATCAAGAAGAACAGAAGGAAACGCGGACCTTGGACAGTGCAGAAATGGTTTTGTGTGTGTGTCATGAGGAATCATGCATTGTGTGTGTGTGTTTCTGTCTGTCGGTCTGTCTTTCTATCTAGGGGAGCTTATGACGTATTATTCCATGCTTCAGTAACCTTCTATGTGGGACTCATTACTGGTGCCCCCTTGGAAGAAGAGGTGTTCATGAACCCTGTCAAGAGTTAAGCAAGTTTGTCCGTGCTGGCACAGGCTGACAAACACTGTCTCCCCCCAGTCTTCTATTACTTTGCATCGATCCTAAGAATGCAAAAGAAACACAGAGAACCTAACTTGTTTGATTTGGATGTTTAAAACCTGGGTCTGTTTTCTTCCTTCTCTAGCCTCTCCTGGACATCCCCCAAAGGAGTGCTAAAACCCAAGTTAGGAGGCATGGCAACATCTTAGCACAGCTCTTTGCTTCAGACTTTGCTTAGGGGCCTGCATTTTGTGATTCATTAAGCAGTGTGGAAAAGGGTCATTGGTAGCCGTGCGTGACAGTATCCCATCCTCAGAGCTTGCCAGCGATTGAAAGTTTGAGAGGGTGTAAGAAATAAAAGGGAGGTGAGATTTATAGTGAGTTCATGTGGCGTTTTTTCCTCCTTGGAATGTTGCCCGCCTTATTAGGAGTTCTTTAGTGAAACAAAATGCAATGGTAGCTTGGAGAAATTATGGCTCCCTTCCAGCTGCCTGGGGGGAAGAAAGGGGCTTAGGAGTCTGTAAGCCTTCTCCCCTGGTTGCAGTTAGGAAGCCAGTTGACAGTGTAATAGGCTTTTGAAAGTGGGTGCAATGGTTTGTGTGTTCTGTTTGATGTTGCAAATACCAAGCCCCCAGGGAGATCTGCAAAGAGGATATTCTGTTCTTAGAGAAAAAAGATTAACCTGAAACGTGAACTGAAAAACTCCCCAGCTCTAAACAACGTAGGTGCAGCTGAGGAACGCTCCTGCTCACTGCTGCAGGGACCGCATCTGGCATGCTGCCTGCTGCACACAGGCAGAGGGCTGGGAAAAGAGGCTTTAATGATTTTGACTCATGAAAGGTGATTTCTAGTAAATGTAAAAGGATTAGATTGCAGATTGAGGGTGTGTTCACTTGTATATGTATGTGTTCATTCATGTACCTAAGACTTTCTTTGCAGACATGTGCAGAATCACACACCCATGACATCTTATATTTATGTGTATTTCCTGAAGCCAACCTAAAGGTCCTTTCATTCACGTCCAGGGTCGTGTTACACGTCCATTAGGTAAGGGCTGTTATTTTGGAGGTAATCTATGACAGTCCATGTATCAAGCCAGGACTCTCACATGTGAGTATGTATGTTCCTTTCACAAGCACATATTGAGAATCTTGCTTGCAGTATGCTAGGCGCTGTGATATATCATGATTAAGAGGAAAAGAAATGGCTGACAGGAAGACTCGGCAGGCAAAGGAATCGCTTGCATCAAACCTGATGCCCTGAGTTCTGTTCCCAGAATCCCCATTGTACACAGGAGAGAAGAGACTCCTAAAGTTCTTCTCTGACCTCTCTATGTGCACTGTGGATAAGAAATAAACGGAACAGAAATGTGTATTTTAAAAGAGAGACAAGGAAAAGAGTCTTTGCCAGACTGGGAGGGGGGGGGAGAGAGAGAGAGAGAGAGAGAGAGAGAGAGAGAGAGAGAGAGAGAGAGAGAGAGAGAGAGAGAGAGAGAGAGATCAAACTAATTACAAACCTGCAAGTTTCATTGTCTCATGTTCAACAAGAACTTACTGAGTTCCTGTACATGGAATTATCAAAGAATCAAAACCTTCCTTCATTTCTATTCAAATTAGTGGCATGTTATTTCTGAAGAGGAAGCTGGTTGTGGTTACTTTTGGAGTCGAGCAAGAAGGCACCTGATGGCTTGCAACAACTATGTTCCATCTCAGGGTATTCATTTATTGCATGTTTCTTAGATAGGAAGATTTTGTTCCAGAACATTCTGTCTTACGCCTATTTATACTCCCTGTTGTACCCACTCATGGTTCTGTGAGAGCCTCTACTTCCCTGGAACCCCCACCACTCTGACTTCCAGAGCTAGCTTGCTTCTGTGCAGACTAGGTGGGGTCTACTTTTCTGAGACAGGCTCATATCAGCAAGATGCCTGTAAGGATGGGTTGTAAACATTGAATAGGATCATTCATATCAATATACTTTATGAAAGAGCAGCAAGGTATTTGCATTGTTTTTACTTCTTATTTAAGGATTTCTGTGGGAGTGGGAGTCCACTTTAGTTAGTTTTTCTCAGTTCTATGACCAGCTGCTTTCCAGAGCCACCTGAGGGAAACTTGATTTATTTGGCTCATGGTCTTAGAGGGTTCAGTCTATCATGCAGAAGAAAGTGGCAGAGCTGCTTACACCGTGGTGGCCAGGAATGCAGAGAAAGGAGAGTGCTGTCATTCCCTGAACTTCTTCCTTTTTTAACCCCCTTTTATTCTCTCTGGGATCCCAGGCCATGGGCTGCTTACCCCAAACCTCTAGAAACACCATTGCAGAGACACCCAGAAGCGTGCCTCAGTCTGCTAGGTGATTCTAAATGCAGTCACATTGTCACTGAAGATTAACTATCATAGGACGTAACACAGAATCTAACTGTTACTGCGTATCCTTTATTACCGCCAAACTACAGGAAGATGATTCCTTTCTTCAAGGAAAATATGGAAATGATTTCTTTGATTCTAGCAGTGTCCTGAAAGAATACAGTAGTACTGGGATTAATTTAGACATGAAGCTTTCCTGAAGGAAGAACGATTGATGTTTCAGTGTCCCTTCTCTTGTTGTGATAAGATAGTGTGACAGAAGCAACTGTAAGGGGAAAGAGTTTATTTCATCTCACAGTTCTCAGTTGTGGTCCATCAGGGCAGCAGGAACTTGAAGTATGTAGTCACATTACATCTCCGGGCAAGAGCAGAGAGAAATGAGTGAAGGAGGGCATGCAGGCCTGTACTCAGCTCTCTTCCTTCACCCTTGTACAGCCCAAGCCTCATACTCCTGGAATAGTGTCACCCACAGTGGGCTGGGTCTTCCCATATAAAAACAAGCTGTACAGACATGTCCAGAGGCCAACCTTATCTATATACTCCTTCATTGGGAATCTCTTTCCTGGTATTTGTAGGTTGTATCAAATTAACAATTTCAAACCAGCTATGACAGTTGATGACAATCCGTGCGCACCCTTCTTGAGGTGATTCTGAGCAGTGATGGTGCTGGTCTGTGCTATCACACCCCCTTTTCCTATTTCTACCCTGTGTTATTTGTGTACAAACCCATACACACACACACACACACACACACACACACACACACACACACACACACACACACACAGAGGAGAAAACTGAATCTTGTGAATGTGTTCTTTGTGACTGCTTTCTAACTCCTTGCCATGACCTCCATTTTACGCAGCACCAAACAATATAGTCGAGAGAATCAACTATGAGGCCTCACAAGAACAGTGATTTAAACTGTGAACCTTTGGGCTGGAGAGATGGCTTAGCTGTCAATAGCACGTAGACACACATGCACTCAATATACTCATACATAGATAGTAAATATTTTTAAAAAAATAAGAGATAAAGGCTCTTGACGACACTGGATCATATGAATCTGTGAAATTGTTTTTTCTGGAATAAAATGGGTAATGTATATGAATGAATTAGGAACTTACATCCTGTGTGCATGTCACATCTGAGTGAAGCATGATGTCGTTACGAGGCCTTTTGAATTTTTTGATACCAAGTCTTGCTATTGTCAGCAGGAGTGGGAAGAAGCTCGCTATGTAAACCGTGGTGGTTTCCTTCTTGTGGGGGTTCTCCTGCCTGTTCCTTCTGAGCTCTGTGGTCACAGGTGTGTGCCACCATACCCGGTTCCTCTGCCTTTTGTGTAAGACACATATATATCTTCTCTCCTTCTTCGGGGGTGGCCTTCCTTCAAGATCTCATCGAACTTACTTTTGTTTTTCTGTGACTGCAATTCCTGACAGAAGGAATGCTCAGTTCACAGTGCCAGCTGTTTCAGTCTATGCCAAAGGAGAAGGCATGGCAGGAGGGAGGTGGGGCACTGGTTGTTCCCCTTGTGGTAGACAAGGAATCGGAGATGAATAGAGCCAGACCTGGTTATAGCCATCCAAACCTTTGTTTTCCTAGTCAGATACCTGTGCCAGCGTCCCACCTCGTTCAGGTTTTCCAGCCATACCACCACAGCACCATCTGGTGGGAAGATACTTTCCCACCATGCGCATCTGTAGAGAGCCCCTGCCACGACCACCTGAGTTACTGAGAGCTGTATTAGGAGGGAAGTTGGGGTGGAGAGCCAGGCCTGGAGAGAGAGAAAGATGGCGGGGTGGGGGAAGAGGAGTGGGCGAAGAGGAGAGCAGAGCAGGGAACAGAGAGCAGAGAGTGGGTGTGGTCCGTGCCCAGCTCTTTAAGGTGCAGGTTGCGTGACAGTGCAGCGCATGCGTAGTCACCTGCGCCCCCTGATGACATAAGGTGCAAGACCCCGAGCTGCACATGTGCGGGAGTGGGCAGGATCGTATCAACTGCCTTTCTTCATTTTTCCTTTTTATATAACGCTCTCCTGCCTGTGTGTGTGTGTGTGTGTGTGTGTGTGTGTGTGTGTGTGTGTGTGTGGCTGTGGATCCACTGGGGCATAGTCAACCTGTCAGGGGCCAATATATACACTCTCATGCACGCACACGCACATGCACACACGCACGCGCACAGGAATCTCCCTTGATAGACAGCCATCAGCTGCCAGTATCTCACCAGCTAGAGTTGAGTTTAAGCCAGTTAGGCTTAATCTTTTACAATTAACCATGGCTATTATCTCATCTCTAGTTTCCCCCATAGAGCCTAGAATACCCAGCCCTGTTTTTTGTTTGTTTGTTTGTTTTGTTTTTTTTTGACCAATTTTACACTACCAGTAACCAATTTCCTCTTGAGGAGCAAACCTCCCATCACATGAGAAAGCAGTTGGTTACCGTATAACAGTCATGCCACTATGTCACCAGTGGGCACATTTTGCCTGGCATGGTGGTACAGCACTCAGGCTGTAATGCTTGCATCCGAGTGACTGTTTGTATCCTTCCAACTGATCAGCACTAGGTAAATTCAATGTTCTAAAAAGTTCCATTGTGCATTGGGTGCTTCTCTGCAGAGCAAACTGGATTGCAGATTCCCCCAGCACGTTTGCTAATGGAAAACCCGGCCAAGGAAGTCCCCTTAAATAATGTGTAGAATCAGCATCCTGCCTTCAAAACATGTCACCATGTTTATTAGCCAGGTTTGAGCTGAAGGTAAGCTCCCATTTAAAAAGAAGAAAAAAAGTCTCCGTAATGATTAGCAAGGGCCTAGTATAATTTAAGGTATTCTTTGGAGTTTATAAATATAGCCCCATAAAAAGCCAGAATATAAGGAAACTGTGACTTTAAGTCATTAGAAGCCCAATGGTTTGATAAAATAACAGGAAACAGACAATTTATTATGAGCAGTCTCAGTAGCTCTGGATTATCTATAAAACTTTTACGGCCTTTCCCAAGTGGCAAGAAGCCATAAAACTTGCCTGAATGAGGGACTTGTTAATTTACTTGTTAAAGCAAATTAAAAATTTATAAGTGCTTTTAGGTAAATGAGATCTCCTCTCATTGCTGCCCTTGCGGGGCCCTGGAGTCCTCGGAGGGGAGAGCGGCTGTGCTCAGACACCACCGCAGAACAATAAAAGCTATTAAATTGTACCAGTTTATTACAGCCAAGCGCCGCAGCTGTTGCCATGGCTAGCTGTGAGGTACTGGCGGTTTACAGCCTGGGGTTGCACTAGGGTTTCTGTCTTACTCCAAACGAAAAAGGAAGATTAGGGGGAGTGAGGGGAAAGCTGAAAAAACAAGAACAAAAATGGTTGTTTTTGCCTCTAATTCCCCGCAGTTGGTATTCAGGTCATGCCTCCCTTTTCGCCCTTGACCTTACCAATCTACAGGTTGTAACCTGTTTTTTTTTTTGTTTTGTTTTTTTTTGTTTTTTTCTGGTTCCAGGTTTTTTTTTTTTTTTAACTGCTGGTTGGTATTTGTACATCCTTTTATGATGCTTTTGAATCATGCGGTCCATGGGCCAAGGCCAGATATTTGGCTGTTTCTATAACTTCATTAACATTTATTGAAATACACATCTCAGTCTTCCTCCCTCTCTTTTCTTTTACGTATCCCCTCCTCTTTCTCACTCTCTCTTCCTCTTACTACCTAGGTTCCTGGCTACCTATCACTACCTACCCACCACTACCTCCCTACCTAGCTAGCTCATTCCATTATGCCTACCTACCTGGCAAGGGCAACACTCTTGAGTTTGGCGTTTGATAATACTTGCTGTAATCCCAGTGCTTGGAAGCAGGGACAATCAGATTCCTAGGGCAGGCTGTCCAGCCCTGCCTGGGGAGTTCCAGGCTGCTGAGAGACGAAGTCTCAGAAAACAGGACAAACCATTATGAGAAGGGACACTGAGGCTGGCTACGCTGTAGAAGTCATGGACTTAAAAGCAAGATTATTTTAGACATAAAACAGAGTGGTAGATGGGAGTATGTTTAGATTTTCGTGAGTGGAGAGTACTTTGATGGGCCATACATGTGCCTGTCTTAACAGAGAAGATACTATGACGCTAACACAGAAAGCCGTATGTGGTGGTACATGCTTGCAGTCGTAGCTTTAGGGATGCAGAGGCAGGAGGATCTCTGGGGCCAGCCAGCCTAGCCTACTTGGTGACTTCCAAGGTCTAGTCTGAGACACTGTCTCAACATACAATGTGACAATGTGGATGGCTCCTTAGGAGCAACATGTCGGCTTGATCTCGGGTCTCCATGTGTACACACGCAGAAAGTTTAGGTTTAATCTGTTTGTATCTGTAGGGCAGAAATGTGTATATCTCAATTTTTGACCCTTCTTAGTGTATAAACATGACAGTTATATCACAAGCGTATTTAAATTTCAAGATATATTTAGAAAAGTCAGACCTTACAAACATTTCCTTCTGATAATATTTCCAGTCATTATGTAGAAAACATGATTACCTTTCAGAATATAAGTGATATATATAAAAAAAGGCATGTCCTAGTTATCATTATCTGTTCCCCTGACACAGGCTAGGATCACAGACTAAAACCGAGTCAGTTGAGTAGTTGTCTTTATCAGATTGAAGGGTAGGCATGTCCATAGGTGATTATCTTGTTTGTTAATTGATACAACTGGGCCCAGATCTCTGTGGGCAGCACCGTCCCAGGTCAGTGGTCCTGGGCTGTAGAAGAAAGCTAGCTAATCATTACTGTGTGAGACGAGAGCCGGCAAAGTGATTCCTACATAGTTCCTGCCTTGACTTCTTGTTTAGACTTCCCTTACTGATGGATTTTTTTTTCTTGGCAGTGTAAGCCACACAAACCCTTTCTCCCTTAAGTTGCTTTTGGTTTAAGTGTTTTCTCACACTAACAGGAAAATAGAATAGAGTGTCATTTGGACAAACTTGGTTTTTCCATGTTCACTTGTTGGTCCCTTATACATGCCACCATACTGTGTATTCTGCTGGAATTGCATTTTTAAAATCATATTGTTGGCATTAAGGCGGCACCAAAAATTGATTAGAAAAACATCAGTCAATGTGACAAATAAATGTATTTATATTTTGGAGAGTTTCCCAGGGTTGTAGTAGGCATTAGCCTTTAAAACAGAGACCTCAGTATTAAAAAAATTTGTTCCCGTAATCAATTCTTCACCTAGTTGGTCGTCATTATTTCAGATATATTGCTATACATTACCACTACAAACCTCTTTTTATTATTTTTTAATATATAATTTGTGCGTCTGCGTGTGTGTTTGTGTATGGTATATGGTGTGGGGCAGAGTACATGCCCATGGCTGCACCTATGGAGTCCAGAGGCTGGCAATGTTTATCTTTGTCTGTCATGTATATAGACAAGGTCTTTCTGAACCTCAAGTTCTCTGAGTAGACGAGACTAGGCTATCCAATGAGATCCTGGAATCCTCTTGGCTCTTTCTCCCCAGCACTGGGTTTCTGGGCATGTGTCGCCTCTCTTGGCTTTTTGTATGAGTGATGGGGATCTGTTCTCAGGTCTTCACTGCTCATGGAGCACGCTCTTTACTAACTGAGCCACGTCCTTAGTCCATAAACATTTTATTGGTACCAGTCATAGGGCCATTGGCATTTGAAATGTCGCCGTCATTGAGAGACTCAGCCAAAATAAGAGGCTAGCGCGCACGTTATTGGTGTGCGTGAGAGGTGTCTTCTAAGCTGAATCTTAAATCCTCCACAGATGAAGCTTGTCATTCGATTAACCCACATCTCTGACCACAAAGTCTCTGGGCTTAGAGAGCTTTGATGGCCATCTCCTTCTTTTATTTAAAAGGATTAAACCAAGTGCATGTGGGGAGAGAGTGGAGAGGTTTCAAAGTTTTAAAATAGCAAGCAGTAGCAAATGATAGGGGTCAGAGGTCAATCGCTGAGGAGATCCAGGAAGTGTTATAATAGGAAGATAATACAGTGTGAAACCCAAGGACAGCTGTGATGAAGTTGTGGTAAGTCTTTCGGAGGAAGTAGCGGTGCCTCAGATCTGTCTGCTTCTAAAAGAGTTCATGTGGAATTTTAGTGTATATGTGCACTCGTTAGTAATATTGATATATGTTGTATAATGATTGCTTAATTGCTAATTTTCCTACGCTAATTGATGTTTTTCTATAAAACCAAATTCTTGAGCTCTTTACATTTATTGAATGCCATCTGGCTTATGAATTTTCATAAGAACTGCCAAAAAATAAATAAAATGTAAGAAAAAAATGGTGCAGTACCCCCCCTCCACCCCTCCCCCTGCACGCGCCTCCTTTCATAAAACGGTGGAGGTTGGGTCTCTGAAATGACTTTTCAAATGTGTCTTTGGGGACTGTTTCCAGAAACTGAGAATTACACATATGTGGAGCCTGGGGCCGCTCAGCTGGTAGAGGCTCACGTAGCTTGCACAGAGCCCTGAGTTCCGTCCCTGGTAACACGTAAAGGAGGGCTTGGTGGTGCGTGCTGAGACAGGAGGATCTTGAGTTTCAGTAATGCCTAAGTTAGGAACTAGACAAGAATCCTAGGCATTACAGATTTTGAGTAAGAAATAAAATTGATTGCATTTGATTATACTTTTTCCCATTTTTTGTTTTGTACCAATTTATTTCTTCAGATGAAAGTTGACTCTTAATTGCTTGCTCTCCCTCCATGACCCTTCCCCACTCCATAAATCTGGTAAAGACTCAACCAATGACCAAACCTATTATCCTAGTACTTAAGATTCTGAGGCAGGAGTATTCCTGAGTGTTTAAGGCCAGCTTGCTCCACATTGAGACCATTTTTCAAGCAAAAATGAGAACAAAAATCTTCAATTAAGTCAATCTTTGAAGAAATTTTGGACACTATTACTCGTTTACTTTTCATTTTACCATAATTAATATATATTAAGATGTAACCCCATGCAATCATGTATTCAGCATTCATAATTGAAAGTCATCATGATGATACTGCTAATCAAGATACATGATATAACTGCCAGGCATGGTGACAGACACCTGTAGTTGCAGCACCAGCAAAGATGAGGCAGGAGGATTTTTCTTTGATGGCTAGGCAGGAGAACACAAGGACCTCTTGTCATTAAACACACAGACAGAGATACACACATGTGCCCGCTCACACTCTGTGTATATGCAGTTTCCTTTTTTCCATCACAAACTTGCCAGAATTATTATACCTCATTTTATAATAGCTTAACACAGATGTTTGGTCACCATGTCCAAATCTCTGTATGCAACATTTACCCAGAGGAGGAAGCCACTGCTCTGGTGTGTGATGTGTCCGTGTTGCCTGTCAATTATGATATTACCTGTGATGACAGAGTAATACTGTGGATGTGATTCAGAGTCTGCGATAAGAAAGTCTGTTTACAAATACCAGGTATTCATGTGTTGAACCCCACTGAACCCTAAAATGTTAAACAGCCGCATGAAGATAGAACCTGTTGCACACAATAGGCTCTGGCTGAGGATAGTGAATCAGGTGTGTACACACAGATCAATGATCCTTGTGTGTTCTAGGCTCAGCTTTCCACTCCATTCCTGGGTGTTTTAATTTAGACCCTCAGATTTCTTTGTAAAGGGGTATTTACACCTACTTACTTCAAAAAATTGATGCAGAGATTTTGTCAGATACATCCTGGGGGTAAAGAAAGTGGGGCTCAGTTGTTAAAGAGTGCATTCCACTCTAGCAGTGGACTAGTTTGTTTTCCAGCACTGATGTCAGATGGTTCACAACTGCCAGCAACATGAGTTTTCGGTGTACCTGACACCCTCTTCTGGCCCTGTAAGGTATCCTGTCTCTGTCTCTGTCAGTGTCTCTGTGCCTCTCTCTCTCTCTCTCTCTCTCTCTCTCTCTCTCTCTCTCTCTCTCTCTCTCACTCTGTGTGTGTGTTATTTAAATTAAGTGAGTTTTGTGCAATTATTAAAAAATCATGTTTCAGGAGAACTCACATTTGTGCACATTGACACAAACAAAAATGAAGCTTACTGGTAACTGGTTGTCTCATGTTAGGTTAATCCTCCAAGTGTGACAGTATAGCATGTCCTGTAGTCCATCCTGTTCTTCTGATACTTTGCTTCACACACGTCCCAGTGGTAGAAATTGCATTCTAGGCAATTCCTGGGCAATCTCAATCACAAATTAACTGAGTTATTAAACGCATGCATCTTCCCTGGTCATAGCTCATTGAAGGATTTTGTTATACATCAGAGTTGGTGCTGCGTTCATTTTCTTTTGTTTTGGGGTGGAGGAATTCTCAACTGGAAAGTTGGTTCTCTTCACTTGCAAGTGTGTGTACATCAAAGCTACCATAAGAATAAATTTAAGCCTGATAGTGTACGCAGCTTCAGTACACATTGGTGAAATATCCTGCTGATTGCTGATTACAAACAGTTGTTAATTCTCTACTTCACTAAATTCAGAGTGGAGAAACTTTCCTTAATAAAGAACAGATTGAGGAGATCCAAGACCTCACTGTGTGGGAATTAATGGCAGATGCATACACTGGTAGTTAAAATGTTTCATTAGATGTTAATGTCTTGCTGTGTTTTTAATTGTTCAGGAATTAGCCTCTAGAATATTAAAACCATCTGTTTGTTATCATGATGAAACAGAATGCTTAAATAGTTATTAATTTGTGTTTCTTCTCTCTCTTTTTGAGGAATAATCTGTAAAACTTTGATCCGTTTGGAGTGTTGGGAATTTGGAATGGGGAAGTAAAGAATTTGAAAGCATACTCGTGCTTTGAATAGCTGATCTGTTGATTTTTTTATATATAAACCCTGTGTGTATATTTTATATCCTCTCCTAGTCCCCTCTTTTGTCCCCCCTGTACACTTTTCTCCCTCCACTCTCGGTAGAGAGTAAGACTTGGAAGTCAAGTGAACTCTTCTTCCCATGATGCAGTGAGAAGGACCACAGTGCTGGTTACTTGGTGTTATCTTCAGCACTGTATAAACTTTAAATACAGCATCACATGCTTGAAATCCTAGCACTAGCAAGGTAGAGGAAGGTGGATCTCAAGTTCAATGCCAGTGTAGCCCACATGGGACCATAATCTCCTAAAGATTTGTTCTCATTTTATGTGTATGGTTTTGTGTTCATATGGATGCAGAGCCTACAGAAGTCAGAAGAGGGCAGCAGATTCCCTGGATCTGGTTGTTAGCTGCCATATGGGTGCTGGGAATTAAACGTGGGTCTGCTGAACTATCTTTCCAGCCTAGAGGTTAGACATACAGAGTCCCCAAGGAATGAAAGCAAGATTTTTTTTAAGTTTAAAGGTATGCACTGTTTCCTACTGTCCTCTGTGTCTTCTCTGAGAAGCTGAAGATGCTGGCTGGTGCAGGTTTCAGCTCACATTCTGCAGTTTTCTTGACATAGACTCATCTTTGTGTGTCTAGGTTCCTCAACCTGCTAATTCAGAGGTGTTCCTTAATGCGTACAGGTTGTAGTGCACAGAAGTAATGCACAACAGTCTCACATTTGTCTTACTTGATAGACATATTTCTTCCCATTTAGACTGTATGAAGCCTGTGTGGTATTTTGGATAACACTGAGAAAATCTGTGTTATCTACATTGCTTCAAGAGCAGGGAACAGGCTCTTCAGATGCCAGCCCTGTCCCATGTTGAGAGCTAAACATCGTTACATGGGATTGCCTAGATTATGCTTTACCTGTGGGCATGTGACTTGATGCAGGTGGACCCAGCCCACTGTGGGTGGTACCACCCCTGGGTAAGTCAGCCTACACTATAGAAGAAAGCAAGGCAACCACGGGCCTGTGAGCTAGCAAACTGAATTTCCCCAGGGTTTCTGCTTTCAAGTTCCTTTTTGAGTTCCTGCCCTGACATCCCTCAGTGATGGACTGTGACCTGTAAGATGAAATAAACCCTTCCTCCCAAGTTTTTTTTAGGTCAGAGTGTTTTACCAAATCAACAGGAAAGAAAGTAATTCAGTGCTCTTGCCCTCAAAGTGAAAGGCTCAACTAATGTCAACATGGCTATAGTAAATTGACACATAAGTGTGTCTATAGTGGGAAGATGTGTCTTCCTCTACATGGGATCCAAATTACTGTTTCCAAGATCCCTAGTGTTAATATTTGTCATTTTTTCCCTCTTAGTTAGGAACATTAACAAGTTTTTTATGAATTCATGCAGATCTGCTATAATTTTGACAAGAGTTGGAAATTTTACTTGAGTCTTTTTCCATTCCATTGAAATGCTATATGTATTGGCCAAGTATTAGTGATGGCTGGGAAATGTGTAGTTCTCCATGTGTGATCTTTCATGTTAATTGTTAACTTAAGAGTATCTCGAATATCCTGGGAGATGGGCCCCTGCCACCTGCCTAAGGGGAATGATCTTCATTATTTCAGTTGGTCTCTGAACCATCCTTAATTTTGGGCACTACCATTTCTTGATTGGGTGTTTGGGACTATATAAAATGAAGAGAGCAAGGTGAGTATTAACATGATCTGTTTCCTGATTGTGCATGCCCTGTGATCAGTTCTTTCAAGCTCTTACTTTCTTGATTTCCTATCATCATGGATTATACTCTATAACTGCGAGTCACAATAAAACTTTACCCCTCTTGGGTTGCTATTATCAAAGTATTTCATCATGGCAATGGGGAAAAAGGAAAACTAAAATCCTGAATACACTTCCTTTATCTCCCTTGCCTCTAAGTTAAAAATGTAATATCACCATTTCTGCATTATTCTACCTAGGTTAAAACTGGGATGTACGTTTTAACTTTGCATCTTCTGAAACACGGAGACATCACTGCTGCATGGCAGTGAGCTTGATCAGACCCTGCGCCTCTGGTGATGGTCTCCTTAGGTGCCAAGGCTTGTAAGATAGATAGTGATAGAAGCCAGTGTAGGATTTAAGAACCATCCTGGCTTACTGTTGAAAAGACCCCTTGTAACTGCAATCCAGTTAGGATTCTGGTTCCTGTGAGCACATCCCAGCCCCAGGAATGTGTGTACCAGAAATTCTGTAAACTTCTCTCCAACACGACAAGAAAAATCTTCCACTATCTCCTTACAGCATTTCTTAAGGCTTTAGTTTTTCCTCAGGAGACCACATTTTACTGTATAACCACTTGAGTTACTCTTGTAAATGTTGCTATTAATATTGAGCAATTATTATTTGATAGTACATTTTTACTTTTGAGGAGACGGGGTCTAACATAGTGTAGGCTGGCCTTGAACTTGCTATGTAGACAAGATGGTCTGCAACTTCTGAACTTTCTGCCTCTACTTAGCAAATGCTGTGATGAAAGGAATATGCTGCCATGAGTAGTTTGATATATGTTGTCCTGAGGTTGGAAAACAGGGCTTCCTGCATGCTAAAAGCAAGATTCTAACCACCAAGATACACCCCAGCCCCATACACAAAAAATTTTTGTTTTTTTTTCATGATGCAAAGGATTGAGTCCAGATCTCACACATTCTAAGCAAGAGCTCATTGAGCTGCATGTCCACCTTGTAGTACATGTTTTCCAAGGTTTCTGCTATTGTAAGATATATTTGAAGAAAAATTACAGCTGGATTGGGTTATAACAAAACAAGAAACTTTTTTCTTTTAAAAGAAACTGTTAGTAAAATAAATAGGAATCTAAAATGCTTCACATCATCTAAATTATTAGAGTGGCAATCTTGTCAGTAACCATATGTAATACTTAGAGAACCATTAACTTCTTTTTAGTGGTTTTTGACCTTTTGCAGAACAAGTACTTTTAAAAATCTCAAATGCCAGCATGATGATTTCTTAACCTAACAGTAATTATATGCTACTTTCCATTTATTTTTACTATACCTGACTCTTTGAAATCACTTAAATTACACATGATCGCTGTTTCCAGAACAGAATCCATCATTGTTCATTCTGAAAGATGATGAGTCTGTGGAGTCAGTTAACTAGTGCCAATCACTCTTCACTTTACCTGCCAGTCAACTTACTGGAATGTCTCAGAAAAAATAGTCTTTTGTGACCCTAGAATCTCCAGTCCAGATATTATCAACTAGGCATCAGGGTCAGATTTGCAGGCCCATCTCTGCAAGATCAGAGTGTTTACACCAAGGTAGGCATATGCCTGAAGCCAAATAAGAAAATTGTGTAATATGGAATGACCTGAAAGTCATGCTGTCCCATGAAGCTTCCTTAGCTATGGGACAGAACTGCAGAATGGGAAGGTTACCAGGCAATAGTTAGCTCTTTGGCATTGATACGTTCTTCAAGGACAGGGATGGGATTTAGTGCAATTGGTGAGTGAAGCCCAGAGTTTCATCCACAGCATCTCTTAACCCAGGTATGGTTGTATATGCCTAGAAATTCAGCACTCACAAGATAAAGGGCAGCAGGATGAGAAGTTCTAGGTTAAACTTGGCTACCTATTAAGTTGACTCCAACGTGGTCTGAATGAGACAGAAACAACAAACAAGGAACACAGAACTGTGAACTGAAACCTGGTGGTTGGTGTCTTTAGGAATATCCATTTAAGCCCAGTAGGAGGAGAAAACAGGTTTTATTTAGCATGAAATTGTCTTGATGTTACTTTTAACAGATTAGACAGAGTGTTAGAGCCCCTTGTCCTGAGCTCTCACAGATGCCTTTGGCATACTGTTGAAGAACTAGACAGAAGCAATCTTAAGACAGTGCAGGGACAGAAGCCTCGTTGGTGTGGGTCAAACGAAGAGAATCGGTGACACACTACAAACTTGCAGGTTAAAACAATAGAATGAACGAGACGTTCAGTTTGCTAGGCTTCTTTGTTTTGTTTTCCTTTCTTATCCTCTGTGATGGTAAGAATGACACACAGGCTGTTTGTGTCCTTAAGAGAAGGATTCCATTCATTTGCTATGGCTACTCTAACAAATAGTATAGTCTGTGTCTTCGAAGGACTTTATGTTTTCATGTCCAAATTGGAAGCCAAATATACATGGAAGGGGTAAACAGCTTGCTTAGTCTGCTCAAGAGCCTAAGTATACTCTAGAAAAAAGAAAAATGCTAGTTTATTGTTGTTGTTGTGTTTTGGTTTTTGCCATTTGGCTCTCTGGTGAGCCTATATGCTTGTCTTGTAGGTGGCTGCCTTCTTGCCAGGTCCTCACGTGGCCCTTCTTCTGTGTGTGGGGATTCTGGCAGCTCTCTCAATGTGGCCTTAATTTCATCTTAGTGGCGCACTGGTCAAAATCAATTATTAGATGCTTGTCTTAGTTCAGTTTCTTCTTTGTAAAAGAAATCCAGAGACTGGAGGAATGATCAGCAATGGGTGTTTATTAGGTTCATGGTTCTGCAGGGTGGCAAGTGTCAGGGTTATATCATAACATGTGGAAGTGGATTGATTTCAAACTGGGTAGAGAAGAGGGGGTTAGAGGGGTGGACCTTGCCACATACCCACTCCATGGGTGAAGTTACTCAATTCCTGAAGAGCCCTGGTTACCGCACTACCTGTGTTAGTTACTTTCCCATTGCCATGGTCAAATACCAAGACCAAAATGGCTGATAAAGGAGAAAACTGGCCATTTTGGATCATAGTTCCAGGGGAAGATAGAGTCCACACTGATGTAGAAGATGAGGCTGTGGGAGAATGAAACAGAGAGATCTCGTTTCACCTTCATTCAAGAAGTAGGAAAAGAGAGTAAGAAGTGGAGGGATGCTGTGAACCCTCAAAGCCTGACCTCAGTGATGTGCTTCCTGTCTCATGGGTCTATGTTCTAATGGTTCCATGATCTCCTCAAACAGTGCAGCCAACTGGTAACCAAGTGTTCGAACCTGAGAGATTATGTGTGCCATTTGTCATCCAAGCCCTAACATTGCCTTTCAAAAGTATTTAGCTGATGATTAAATTCCTGAAAATTGATGTTGGAACATACACTGATATTCCATTGGTCCACTTCAGTACCTTGTTTGAGCTCAAGTACTCCAGGGAGTACAGTCCCTCTCTAAAGTACAAAGGTTGGTCTTTCATTACTGTATTTTGGGGAGCTACAAGTCTGAAACAAAGGATCCAAATATTCTAGGACCTATATTTTCACCCCCACCTGCTAAAATGTCTTCAATATCTAAAAAATAATTGACCACAGAACTGGTGTAATTGTGCTCTGTCTCCACAGAGGCGATACAGCTCTCCATTAAAGAGTCCTTCAATTATGATGAGTTGAATACACTATAACTTACAAAGATGGCTGTGGATGAGGAGGAACCCTCACTGTAATGAGACTTTTTATTTTTTTGATCTGATTTGAAATGAACTCAGTCCAAAATTATGGCAAGTTGGAAGAAAAACTTTGTGTCAACGTTCATATCATTAAATTTTTGATAGCTGTCAACTCAAGTATTTTATATCATAACAATTTCTATATATTCTTTATTTTTCGATTAAAAGTGATGGGGCTGGAGAGATGCCTTGGGAGGTAATAACACTTGCTACTCTTCCTGAGGACTGAATTTCAGTGCCCCACATACATATTAGGTGGTTCACAACTGCTTGTAGCTCCAGCTCTGTAGGGTCTGATGCCCTCTCTGGCCTCTGCAGGTAGCCCCCTGCCCATGTACAGACATACAGGTAGACATACACACATACACATAATAGTAAAATAAACCTTTGAAACAGGGATAGGCAGATAGTTAATGTGTTCTATATACTTGATGATTATACTAGATTTTAAAAGCATATAATAGTATTCCAGACATTTTGGTATACATCTTTAATCCTAGGCCTTGAAATGTATACTGGAGGATCAGGAATTCAGGATCATTTTTGGTTCCATAGAGAGTTTGAGACCCTGTTTCAGAACATGAACACACACACACACACACACACACACACACACACACACACTGAAGCTCAGTACTAAAGTAGAAATGATAGTGAAACCTCATGGTACAACTTCAACAATTGCGTCCTAGATACTCTGGTATCTGTCCATCTGTCTGTCCTCCATCCAGAGATCCTCCTCTCCTTACCTCCCGATGTGTTTAAGAAGTGCCACTCAGACATCCGAGGATTCCATCCGTAAATGTTGCAAATGTGCCTTTTCACAGCACACCAAAATGTAAACATCAGTTCCTCAATATCAGAACTTAGCCAGTCCTAATTATGTCTAGGTTTAGCAGTATTTCCTTCTTTACTCAGCTCAAGTGCAGAGTAAGCTGGTCTCCTGGCAGCTGACTGACAGGTGTCTTTCCTATCTTTGTAGCTCAGTTCCTCCCTCCTTGGTTTATCTTGAATTCACTTGTGTGAAGGAAGGTGCCTGAGAGAGCCGCATCTTACAATGAACCTTCTGCCACCGTCTTACTGATAGTTAGAGCCTCAGTTTTATGGAGAGGTTGCAATTTCGAAAGTGTAGATCCAAATCACCTCGGGCTGTCTTTAGCCTCCTTAATAGTCCTTTGCTATTCTCCTCTGCATCTGTGTCATCTCTGACATCTTTGTGGACATTAGGTAAATCCTTTGGAATGTACAAACACACCTAGCTTCTGTCAGTCAAGACTAAGAACCCATCCAGATAGCATCTTAGGCCTGTAGTAGAGATTGCTTTGCTCTAACCCATCTATGTGACATTTCTACTAATGAATTTGAAAGGTGCTTCGATGTATGACGAACTTTGTTTTG
The DNA here is from genome assembly GCF_049852395.1 of Peromyscus maniculatus bairdii. Classification (NCBI taxonomy): domain Eukaryota; kingdom Metazoa; phylum Chordata; class Mammalia; order Rodentia; family Cricetidae; genus Peromyscus; species Peromyscus maniculatus. The sequence goes on along the minus strand of NC_134874.1, from coordinate 23,720,419 downwards.
TTACCATAAAATCTTGGTCAATGAACTGTTAGCATGTTGGAACACGGAATTCGGGGTAACCTGAATCTGTCGTGTTCATAGACTTTGTTCACTTATATTTGGCTCTAGAATGAACTGTCTCATCCCTTTTGAGGTCGGAGCTGTGTTTCTGCATCATACTTGTTAAGGGAGTTGTGTAGTTGCTGTACTGTGCTTCTGTGACCCCTGATGTGTGATGGAACTTCTGCCCTACCTGCTGGGAGGATGTCAGAGTCAGTCAACTAGCTCTGATGGCCTAGCTGCTTATGTTCACAAGTGTACAGCGAAATTGGTCTTGGATTATTTTCCTCTCCTGATTTTATTAACCTACTATCTTTTTAGTACTCTGAAATCCATTGAACTGCTTTCTATGTTGAATCATGTATGTGTCGGACAAATAGAAGCAGTTTGTAGTTTTCAATTTCTGAGAGATGGCAGTATCCAAGTCACAGTGTCCAGAGTGTTCCTCTTTCCTCCCCTCTCCTTCTCCTTTTCTCACTGAACCCAGAACCTGCTGACTTGGCAAGACTGGTTAGCCATTAAACCCTAGTGATCCTCCTGTCTCTGTGCCCCAGCACTGGAACCAGAGAGGCCTGTCCCCACGCCTGCCTTTCTACTTAGGTTCCCATGCCTGCAGGGCAAGCGCTTCATCGGCTCAGCCATCACTGGCTCAGCCATCACACCAGCCTCCTCACGTTCTCCTGTTTATTCTTTCTGTGACTTGTCTTGCCTGTATTCATGGTTAGGGCTTCCTACTCCAATTAACCCCGTCTAGAAACTTGCTTACAGACATGCCCAGAGGTTTGTCTCCTAGGCAGTTCTAAATCCCATCAAGTTGACAATCAAGATTAAACCATTCAGCCATTAATAACAGTTGACACTCTCCCAAGATCACAGTTCCAGAATACAGAGAACATATTTTCCACAATGAAATCTAATGAGAAGAAAACTTGGCGTCCTGTGTTCTATAAAGATAATTCCGTTGACGGAATTACCACCACCCATGCCCGATACTCACTCCCTCATTTTGTTTAGTTTGCTCTAATTCAGTTGCCTCCTGTGAAATTAGAGACTGGGCTATAGAAATTTTCATGTAAACACAATCATAAGAATGTGAAGCTTGCTCGTCAGATTTCTCACTGCCTGTGTTGCAGCCAAAGCTTCCTAACGCTGGCCACCGTGGATGCTGGGACAAATCAATGCAACCGGATTGATTTTGCTCAGGTCTTTAAATGTTTAAGCTCGCACCTGGCCTTTGTGTTGTCTCCTGCTTGTAGGTAATAGCTGGGAATTCCAGGTGAAGGATTACAACTTCTCAGCTACTTACGCTACCCACAAATGATCCCGTTGGTTGCGGCTGAAAATACCAGTTTGAAAATATATTCGTGGGATTAGGAATGAGCACGTCTTCCCTGAAATCTTGTGGTTTAGCGTTAGTGCTTAGGGTAGTCAGTCAGTGTCTTTGAAATATTGAGCTGGCTGACAGCTTAAAATCCTAAGTTTCCTTTAAACTTGAGCTGGGCTTTGGAGGAAAAAGGGGTAGTACGGGGGTGGATTTTATGTATGGCTCTCCAACAGAATTCACTTAAGTGTGTTTGCCGTCAGGGCCTTGGGAATGCAAGCAAGCTGATTCCTTCCCTTCCTCCTTGGGTTCTGCCCTCAGCCCAGATCAACATTTAGTCAGATAATTGACATCGGAGCCTCTGAAGTCTGTTGTGGGCCTTAGTATGAAATCATTTCCCTTTCATGAAGAAGTATGGAAGAGAGACTACGTGCAATGTCCCGGTTTCATTAAGCTAGTTGTGTGTAAGGAATATTCCTTGATTCTAAATTAATATTATTTGTGAGCAGGCATGTGTGTCCATGGTGGTCAGAGGACAACTTGAAGGAATAGGTTCTCTCCTTACCACGTGGATTCTGTGAATTGAATATTCATAAGGTCTTCCACCACCCCAGACATACTAAAGTACAGAGGGAATAGTAATACACTGCAGAATTGTGACCGTGTGTTCTGTGTAAGCCTCTAAACTTGGCACTGAGCATTAAACCAGGCAGCACACAACAATAGAATCATGAGTTGGGTGATGTCCTAGATTATGGCCTAAGTTTGAAGTCATCATCTGCTGTGTCTTCATTCATGATTGAAAATGGTTCTGCCTTAACATTGTGAGAGAAGCAGTTAAATAATACATCTTATCTTGTCTTGTTTTTGAGACAGGGCCTCATGTATGCCAGGCTGACCTTGAACTCACTGTGTAGCAAGGATGACCTTAAACTACTGGTATCCCTGCCTCCACTTCCCCAGTACTAGGATTACAGGTATGTGTGTTACCATTCAGGGTGTCTACAGGGCAGTAGATCAAACCCAGGGTTTTGTGCAATTAATTCTATGAGTGAGCTATATAGCCAGTCAAGGAAGAGAGTTCCAAGGCTGCTTATGGATCTGAGCATATGTTCTACATGGGGGTTTGGTGGTCAGCATGGCTGTTGCAACAATACTGATTTCTTGGACTTGAAAATTAAAGTAGATGAGAGAGCTCAGCTGGTAAAGGCAGTTTCCACCAAGCCCGATGACCTGTGTTTCATTCCTGGGACCCATATGGTTGATCGAGAGAACTGGCCCCCACAAGTTATCCTCTGACCTCTATAAATACATTTTGGCATGTGTACCACCTCCCTCATGTACGTATACACAAACAAACAAACAAATAAACAAATAAATAAATAAATGTAATAAAGTTTTTTTAGTATATCATAATCAACAGCCCAGCCCCCCAAATCCTTGCTTTATAAAGAATGAGAAGGTGAACATTTGAAAAGACTTTATTCTGACCTGTTATGCACCAGTTGGAAAAGGCTCATACCCCTTGCATCTGGATTAGGTTAGACTTAGTAAATTTCACTTTAGTGTAGTAAAAAACACAGTCCTTAAAGGGCTCAGAGGATAGAAAGTAAAATTAGCCCTATTTTTTGAGCTTTATTAGAGAATGCTTTCTGGAAAGGGGGAGGGGTTTAGGAAGAGAAATTAACATAGCATTGTTGAGGAGTTACATGTAAGAATGCTCCATTGGAGAGTTTGGGGGATGTTTCTTCTTTGGTGAACCCAAGTGAGGTCTGGATGGTGGTCAGTCTATCATGCCAGGAGATTAGGAATATGTCTTAGTCGGTGGAATGCTTGCCTAGTTGGCACAGGGCCCCTGTGTTCAGTCCCCAGCACTGTGCCATCTGAGTGTGATCATGCTTGATACCTGTAATCTGGGTGATCAGAAGAGGGATGCAAGAAGAGCAGAAGCTGACGGTCACCCTTAGATACCATAACAAGTTCCAGGTCATTCAGTCACATGAGACCCTGTCTCAAAGACAGACACACACACACACACACACACACACACACACACACACACACACACACACACACACACAAAGTTGAAGGAGGGAGTAGAGATGGAACAATCAGGAGTTAAAATCACCTTCAGTTACAAAGTGAATTTCGAGTCTCCTGGGCTACCTGATACCCTGTGTAGAAAACAAAACAAAATAAACTAAATATATGGAACTGGAGAAGTGAAGAGCACTCACTGCTCTAGGAGAGGATCTGAGTTTGGTTCTTATCACTCGGGTACACAGGGTACAACCACCTGTATCTCCAGCTGCCGAGGGATTCAGTGCCCTTTTCTGACCTCCATATACCTGCAGTCTTGTGAGTAAACACACACACACCACACACACACACACACACACACACACACACACACACAGGCAAAGGCAAAGAAAAAAATAAAAACAAAAACAAAATGTTGGATAAGTTTAAACTAAACAGAATGTTGAGATTCCGAACTTTTCAATGTGCAAAGCTCACAGCTCCAAGCTCGTGAGCCGGGAAGTGTGCGTGTGGGGATACCTCTGACTTCCTCCTGTTTTCCTTTCTCTCTGTGGCCTTCAGCTCAAGCCAGGACAGAACAGCTGCAGGGACAGTGACGGCGGAAGCACCAGCGGAGAATCCAAGGGTTTCCACCGGAGCAGCTCACGCGAGAGGCTCAGCGATGTAAGTTTCAAAGGCGTCCGACAGCTCCTGGACTACCACTGTACACCCTGGGTGCACAGCTCACACCCTCCCTTTCGGATGGCTCATGTGTGGGCACGTTGTGAGGTGTGCCGTCTTGGTCTATGTGTTTGTGTCTCTCGGGGAATCTTGTCATTCCAAAATGAAGATGGACCTAAATTATATTTTAACAAATGGTGGTGTTTTGGAGCTGGTGAATAAAAGTGCTTGCTGGAGAAGCCTGAAATCAAAGTTCAGATTCCCAGAACCCAAGTAAATGCCAGGCAGGCATAGGATCGTATCTGTAAGCTCAGAGCTTGAGAGGTAGAAGACAGTCAAGCCCTGTAACAAACCTCAACAGCCAGCCCAGGATTCAGTGAGAAAGTTTGCCTCGGCAGAGATTAGGGGCTAGAGAGATGACTCAGTGTCTAAGAGCATGGACTGCTTTTCCAGAGGACCTGGGTTGGACTCCCAGCATTCACATGGCCACTCACAATCATTTGAAACTACAATTCCAGCAAATTCTGGCTTCCGTGGGTTATCCATGCAGGTGAAACACCCAAACACCATTTTTTATTTTATATAAAATAAAATAAATACAAGAGTGACTAAGGAAGAAGCCCAGCATTAGAGTCAGCCTCCATGACCACAGGCACATATGCTCCCGCAACTGAGAACACACATAGACACATGTACCCATGAAGAACATACAACATAAACATAGAAAAGAATATAGTGAAGGTGGGGATGTTTCTTCCTTAGGAAACAAGAGATGGGCCAGCGAAATGGCTCAGTAGTGAGGGTGCTTGCTAGCAAGGCTCAAGAAATGAGTTTGATTTCCAGAACTGACAAGATGGAAGAAGAAATTCCTGAAATTTGTTCTCTGACCTCCCCCTGCGCATACTATGTTTCTTAGTTAAGGTTTCTATTGCTGTGAAGAGACACCATGACCACAGCAACTCTTACAAAAAGAAAAACATTTAATTGTGGTGGCTGCTTACAGTGCAGAAGTTCAGTCCATTATCATCACCGTGGGGCGTGGGGCTCGCAGACATGGTGCTGGAGGGGTAGCTGAGAGTTCTACATCTTGGCTTGCAGGCAGCAGAAAGTGATCTGAGACACTGGGTGGCATCTTGAACATATATGAGACTTCAAAGCCCACCTCCACAGTGACACACTTTCCCCAACCAGGCCACACTCACTCAACAGAGTCATACCTCCTAATAGTGCCACTGCCTTTGGGGGCCATTTTCTTTCATATGACCACACTGTGTCAAGCTCATTCTCCCAAACTAAATAAATTCACTAAATAAATAAAACCAAGAGAACTGGTAATATTTTGATCAGAACAGGAGTCAGACAGTACCATACCTGCAAGATGACACCACATTGCTTTGCTGTGGATGGCCCTTAGTAATTGACACCTTGGAATCCGGTAACAATCTGTCTCTGTTTGCTTTCTTATATCAGGATGGGATGTCTATCCAGTCAGGTAAATGCCTCTCTTGGCAAGAGAGGATATTTCTAACAAATTTCCTAACATTTCGAATTGGAAAGCCTTATAAAAAATGACTGAGACCCTCAGTGTGCCTGTTCTCCTCCAGTCCTGGTCCCTGTGCACCTGCAGGCCAGATCCCTTCTACCCCACAGTGTTAGCAAGGAAACCGGGGTGTGTTTTTTGGGTCCACAGTCACCTTAATAAAAGAAGTTAGACAGGAAATCAAAAGACCTCTCAAGGACTCTCTTATTAGACTTTAAGTGGAAAACAATGTAGCAGACAAAATGTAAATCTCTGCAGCTGCTATAACCACACTTAGGGGTCAAGGTCTGTGCTCTAACAAACCAGGTTCAGTCACTTATCCTTAGTTAAGTCAATTAAAAGAGCCAAATTAATAGAGAAAATCAGAATAAGGAGGTTTATTCCGTGTGGTCCCATTGGGACAAAGAGATCCAGCAATTCCTCAAAATCATTGAAGGTAAGTTTTAGATAGAAGGCAAGTTTTAGATAGAAGGCAAGAAATATGCATAATCCAGCAGTCTAGCCAGGTGTAGTCTCCCATATGCCTTTGACTTTGCTCCAGGTCTCTCCTTCAAGGTCACCTGTCAATCTCTCTTCAGGCTGGCAAGTTCCTCCTCTAGCTACCCTGAGGGCTTTATAGGCTTTGCTAATCCCAGAAGGGGATTCCTGGGGATATTCTAATCTCTTGGGATCCATTCTTTCAGTAGTTTGATGGCCTTAGAGGCGAGCACAAGTGTCTGGTTAGGACACATCAGTTTCTGTCAGACGGGCCCTTACACTGCCTGGAGAGGGAAAGGGAGAAGAAGACAGAAAGCCATGCAGTTTGCAAACAGCGGCATGGAGAAAGGACAGAGAGGCTTCAGAGAAACTGTGAAAAGCCCAGGGTGCCTGTGAAAGTCTGCTTAGCCTTTGGCCAGTTCCCCCAAAAAAGGGATAAGGAGAGTAAAACAAAAACTCATGCTTCTTGAGTCCTAACTCAGAAAAATGGGCAGGCAGAGTCTCCACCAAGAGGAGGTCTGGGAAAGGAAAGGAGGTTTTCTCATTAGTAGGCTCGTAACCCCTTCAATCTCCTTCTGGGTAGCTGTCCTACCCAGGGTTAGAGCTGGAATTTAGAACAAAGCCCAGGTACCTTCGCCTTTTTATGGGGTAATTTAAAAATCTTAGGAATGTCAAAGCTGATGTTTATGTTTCAAAAGAAAGGAGATGTTGCGTCCAAAGCTTCTGTAGCCTGAGGCTACTGTAGCAATAGCCCTGCTTCTCCTGAAATCCATGTACCCTGCCTTGGCCTCTCCTGCTCCTCCTGGGTCTGTTTCATTGTCTGCTCCAGCACCGGCTGCTGGAGACTCTTTTGCCTCCTTTCCTCACTTGTCATATTAGCACCAATAATGTCCCCACTTTGCCCCTGTGAGCAACGCTTGGAAGCTGTCCTGAAACCTAGGCTCAGTGGAAAGAAACTTTTATTAATGATGTCAAGAAGCAACATTAGTAGAGTTAAGCACATGATGTGTGTGTGTGTGGGGGGGGGGTGCAAAGGAGAGAAATTTTGAGTCTCAGACATCACAAAGCTGTAGAGCCATCATGGATCGTGTATGTGTAAACAGTCATTTACCAGATCGAGTTCTTCTTTTTTCGTTCCCTCTACAATAGCAGTCATTATTGTGAACAAGGTCACGTGTTGCAAAGAAAATATTACAGATTTTCCATCAAGGAAAAAGAGCCATTATACTTTGGGCATTAAATGTTATAAGAAGGGATATGGATATGTGTGTGTGTGTGTGTGTATGTGTGTATATATATATATATATATATATATATATATATATATATATATGTATATAAATATTTTTATTACATTTTGCATGTCAAAGTACCCGTGTGTGTATGGGTTGCACATGACATGGCTCATGTATGGAAGTCGAGGGACAGCTTGAGAGAGTTTTACCATATGAGTGCCAGAAATAGTACTCAGATTATCAGGTGTGGCAACAAGCACCTTTATCTCCTGAGCCATGCACCAGCCCATAATATATGTATATGTATGATTTTTAAGTTCATATATGTTACGGTTCTGTACTTTTGTTTTCACTAAGAAATGTAAATGTCCACTAAAACAACAATCTACAGATAACTGCACCATTCCAAATGACAATTCTTCATTTCTCAGAGAATTCCATAGTACAATACTGTATTTATTATTCTGACCCATTCCATATGTTGGTACTATATTACCTCATACCATTCCATCTGCTGACACTGTGTTACCTGACTAATTTCATTGGTTGATGCCTCCTTATGTCCTGTCTTTGTCATTGTGTTATTGCTGTGAAAAGACACCATGACTAATGCAACTCGTATAAAAGAAATCATTGAATTAGGGGCTGCTTGCTTACAGTTTCAGAGGCTTAGTCTCTTATCATGGTGGCAGGCAGACATGGTGCTGGAGAAGTAGCTGAGAGCTACATCCTGATCCACAAGCAGAGAAACAGAAACAGAGACAAAGTGACAGAGACAAAGTGACAGGCCTACCATGAGCTCTTAAAACCTTAAATCCCATCCCCAGTGACATACTTCTACAATAAGACCACTCCTCCTAATCCTTCTAATCCTTTTGGGAAATTCCACTCCCTGGTGACTAAGCATTCCCGTATATGATCCTGTGGGGGCCATTGTTATTCAAACCACCAAACTTACCCATTCCATCTGATAATAACATTACCCATTTTATATGGCAATATTGCATTACTCTGACCCGTTTTGTATGATAATACATTACTCCACCCCATTCCATATGATCAAATATATCACCCTGACAATTTCCATGTGATGATACAGCTTTCCCCTGATGTTTGATATGACTATATAATAATGTTACATTTCCTTGTATCAACCAAAGTAGACAACACCAAGACGCAACTTTATTTTTCCCTATACTTCCAAGGAAAATTTGTTGTTTGGTGTGTGTAACTTTGAGTTTTTAGAAGAATTAATGGGACTAAGCAAAGCTGTTTTTCTTACAGTATTCCTTAGTTTAATAAAGAGTACTGTCTTTGCATGTGAGTATAATTTTGCACGTAAGAACGCAAGTTTTTTGATGAGTGTCATTAGTTTTGTAAAAGAATTATATAATCATAAGATGGTAAGTACAGTGCTGACTTAAATTCCAAATGCTTAATACTAATTTAGCTCTTTTGAGATTTTGTTCTATGGTTTGTTTGTTTTTGTTTTTGTGACTTTTAATCCAAGTTAGGAAAAGATGTGCTATTAGCCAAGGATGACCTTGAGTCACTGATCCTCCTGTTCTGGGATTATAGACAGGCATTTCTTCTCTTACTCACCTTGTTGCACATTCAGTGTGAGGTCTTACTGACTCTCTAGCATTCCAGGGTTGCCTAGTCGGACTTCAGTTATGGCTTAGAGCAGTGGTTCTCAACCTTCCTAATGCTGTGACCCTTTATTATAGTTGCTCATGTTATGGTGACCCCCAACCATAAAATTATTTTTGCTACTATTTATTAACTGATACTTTGCTACTGTCATGAATCATAATATAAATATCTGATATGCAGGATACCTGTGACTCCTGACCTTTGCCCTCAGCCCAAAGGGGTCATGACCCACAGGTTGAGAATGGATGGCTTAGAGGATGGAAGCCTGGTTAGTTTAGGGTAGTCACTGCTTTCAGTGGTGATTAGGTGCCTTTGCCCTTTTAATTGCTGTGGCCTTCATACAAACAAATTCCAGCCTCTTCACAAAATGACCAAAAGTGAACTGAAAATGAATCTGTTAACACAAATCTAAAATCATAGAATGCATAGAAGAAAATAGATAAATAAATCTTCATTGCTGTGATTCTCCCTTGGATTGTTAAAGTTGGGACAACAAAGGCATGAACAGCAAGAGACTAATAGATCATTGGACTTTTGTACCTCACAGGGCATGATCATGAAATGGAAAGGACCATATGCAGAACGGGAAAATAACCTGAAAAAATAACTTAACTGATAAGTGTTTGTTATTCATAGTATGCCAAATATTCCTGTATTTCAACACTAAAAGGACAGCCTATTTTAAAATGAAGCTGGGAACTTAAACAGCTGGGTGTGCAAAGGAGAATTCCAAAGAGCTGCTCAATGTGTTGAGAAGATTCTCAAAGTCCTTAGCCATTAGAGAGGCATATGAAAATCAAAGTGAAGGGCCAGGAGTCAGCTCAGTGGTTCTGAAACCTACGCAGCAGCATTTGTGTTGTATATTTACAACCACCTTTACGTCAGCTCCAGGAGGTATGAATGCCCTCGTTGGACTCATGAGGGGAATCCAAGGCTTGAACTTGTAGGCAGGAACTGAAGCAGAGGCCACAGAGCAATGCTGCTTATTGGCTTTTGCTCATCACGGCTTGCCCAGCCTGCTTTCTTCTTTAACCAGGGACCCACCTGTCTAGGAGTGGCCATGCCCACAGTGGACAGGGCCCTCCTGCATAAATAAATCATTGATGACAAAAATGCCCCCACAGACTTGACTATGGGCCAGTCTAAAAGAGTCATTTTCTCAATTGAAGTTCCTTCTTCCCATATGACTCTGGCTTGTGCCAAGTATATGCGGCGGGGGGGGGGGGGGGGGGGGGGGGGGGGGGACGGGGGACGGGACAATTTAACCAGGGCAAATGGATATTCTGTAAAAACAGCCTGGAAGAGGTGACATATTTCACGATGTGGGATTTTGGGGTAGGAGGATCATTAGTTCAAGGCCAGCCTGAGCTATATAGACTTTTTCTCATAAGAACAATCTCATTTATAACCCAGCCTAACCACAGGATTCCTCTTGGTAGTGTGTCAGCACCTAGGAGAGTGAGATGTCACCATTTTTATGTGGTAATTAGTAAGTGGCAGTATACAATGGGAAATGAAAGACAGCTCCTGGCCTGGTATACTCATGTGTGTCTCCAGCCCTAGCTACTCCAGAAGCCGAGGCAGAAGGATTACAAGTGAAAGGCCACCGGAGGCAATTAGAGAGACGCCTGTAATCCCAGCTGTTCTAGAGGCCCCGAACGGAAGATTTCAAATTCTCGGGTAGCCTAGGGAATTTAGGAAGACCTTATCTCAAAATAAAATTTGTAAAGCCTTGGGATGTAGTTTTGTGGTAGAGAGCTTTTTTGGCTCAGGGTTTCATCCCAAACACTATGTAACTTTTGAAGAAAAAAAGTTACTACTGCTTTTGACTTTTGATTTTCAAAATATCCTATATTTTGTTCTTTCTGTGTTTTTTTTAATGAATAGGAAATATAACTTCTAATATTCTGTCTGCTAATTATGTTTGTCGTGGTTTAATTTTTTTTCTTCTTGTGTGGTCATGCCTCTGTACTCCTTTTCACACCAGTTTTTAAGAATTGTGTGTGTGTGTGTGTGTGTGTGTGTGTGTGTGTGTGTGTGTGTGTGTGTTTATATGCAAAACATGTGAGTACAGGTACTGGAGGGAGCCAGAAGGGGGCACCTGGAGCTGGAATTCAAAACAATAATGAGCCACCCATAGTGGGTGCTTGAAACTGTACCGGGTCATCTGTAAGTCTAGTAATCGTTCCTCCCCACTGAGCTGTTACTCCGGTCCTGACCGTTTTTTAATTGGTGGTGAAGCAGCAGCAGTTATTTCTTGCATATTGTTTTGTTTCTGTAAGTATTGTTTATTCTTACTAGTGTAGTCACTTGGAAATTGTTTCACCTTTTGGTGTGACACCGAAACCCCTGTAGTTTATAGGTAATTCTCTTCTGGAGTGAGTGTGCTGCCTCTTTTCTGATACACTGAAAGGATTTTTCCCTTGGTTTGATGGGAAGCAAAGGATTTCCTATCTGGGTGTGCTGGGAAACCATTTTTGCTCCTTCTTGGCGGCTGTTTAGCTCATGTAGAGTATTTTTCCACATATGTTCTGAGGAGAAGATCATAGGGAACTTTGATGTATCTAGCCTGTGGCCTGTAGGCAACTTGTCAAAGGGGATTTCTATTAAAATAGCTCAACACAAAATCTCTTTTAAAGTCTTATTTTTTTAAAATGTATTCTTTATTCCTTCAAGAACAACCTTAATGGTTCTTGATTGTAAGCTTCAAGTGTAAATGTCAAAAGGTTGGCCACACCTGGTCACTTCCTGTCTGTGTGAACCTTGCTCTTCTATCTTCAGTTTATGAACTCCAGCCATCTTGTTTTCTCAGATTCATTAACTCTGATCTTCTCGGTTCTGTTACCCTCATGGGCTCGAGCTGTGTCACCCACAACTGCGCACACATTGTGACACAGAAAAAATCCTCTGGCAGTAATCTGGGAGGATGGTTCTTTGTAGCCCAGGCTAGCCTGGAACTTACTATGCAGCCAAGGATGATCTTGAACTCTTGACCCTACTGTCATCAGTTCCCCAGTGCTGGGATACCAGGTGTGTGTCTTCATGCCTGTTTTATACTGTGCTGGAATGGAACTCAGACTTAGTTCATGATAGGCAAGCACGCTACCTCCTGAGCCACACTTCTAGACCTCAAGGTAACTTTACTTTTCTTTCAGATAATGTTAGTGTACACCATCTGTTGTCTGATATCCAAAAAGCACTCTGTGTGTGTGTGTGTGTGTGTGTGTGTGTGTGTTTCTTTTTAGTAGTATCAATTTGGGTAGTATATTTGATCCCTGTTAGTCAGCTATACTCATTACAAAGCTTTCAAGTAAGATAAAAATTCCCTTCCTTCATTCACTCTCCTTGGTGGTATTTCTAGATACTTAGACAATGGGGGTTTACTCTCAAGTGAGGCTAATCACGAAGTCCTATTGTTCTAGCTTTGCCTTTTTTAATTCAGCAGGCAGAGAACAATAAGTGGGTGTCGGGGAGGGGAGCACCCAAAACTTGTTGTAGTTGGAAGATTTGACTCAAGGGCAAAGCTTGAGCAACCCAGTGGGCTTGAGTTTTCTATATTAAGTATTCCCAAATCATGTTGTCAAGGAGGGTATAATTGGCCACAGGACTTTTAGATTGTCTTCATCAAGGAGACATCATAACTCATTTAGATTAGTCACAAAGGAAAAAGTTAAGGGAAATAATTGAACATATCAATATTCATGAGGAGTTATTCAAGGGGGGAAGTATTGCTTCTGATTTATACCAAATTTTATAATTGAGGAAGTTGTCAAAACTTGGGGATTTAATTTGAAAATTCAGATAAATGGAACCAAGTCTCGAATAACAGATCATGAGCATCTGCTTCAAATAGAACAGAGATCTGTACTCAGATAGGATCGTTGTATTAATGCATATTCCCCAGAGACTCAGATACCAACAAGAACAGAGCCAGCAAGCATGTTTCTCATACAGAATGGATTTATTTGCAAGACAGAGGTTGAGAAGCCCCAAGATCTACAGCCGGTGAACAGTGACCTAGTGAACTAGAGATGAGATTCTCCTTGGGAGGTTGGTCTGCGTCAAACTCAATGAGTTCCCTTGCTTCCGAAATCATATGAAAATGATACCCTGGCCAGAAGGCATTCAGGAGGAATCTCCTCATATCTAAGGGAGGGTCAGGCCTTCATTTTCCTTAAGCCTAAGACTGAATATAGTCCATCCACATTAGGACAGGCTGTCTGCTTTTCTGAATGTTCTACAAGTTTAAACCTGAAACTCCTCTGAGACACAGGTTAATAATATTTGATCAACCGTCTGGGCACCCCATTGTCTGGTCAAGTTAATACAGAAAGTTAACCATCTCGAGTCCCATTGTGAAGTTTGGGGATGGACATGCAGGGTTGGGTGGCTAGACACTTTTCAACTCACGAGAGCTTGTTTAAAAACTCGTGTTAAGATGTTAAAATAATTGGTTAAAGCTCTTGGGTTTTAGTTCTAAGGGGGACACTGAGGCAAATTGTTCTTTTGGGGTAAGAGATTGATGTATTAATTCATAGACAAGCAGACCATGACAGGGGTCTCTAGTAGTTTAGGCCCACATGGCACAATGGGAGTCTATTCTAACAGCCTTCAGAAAGTGTGCCGTGGGGGCTGGAGAGATGGCTCAGAGGTTAACAGCACTGGCTGCTCTTCCAGAGGACCCCAGTGCAATTCTCAGCAACCACAAGGTGGCTCACAACCATTTATAACGAGATCTGTTGCCCTCTTCTGGTGTGCAGGCATGCATGCAGGCAGAACACTGTATATATAATGAAATAAATAAAATCTTTAACAACAGCAATAAAAGTGTGCCATGTGTTTGTTGAGTAGTCCACAGTGCGTGTCACTGTCTGGACTAGCTGCGAGGTAGGGAGGCAAGAATGTAGAGACCCATGTTACTTTAGTTCTAGAAACCAATGTTCAAAGAATAATCAGAGTTCAGTCAAAATGGAGGAACTTAATTTACAAATCAAAATCTTCTGGCTCCATATTACAAGGGTTAAAATCTGAACCTTGAAATACTTTGCTCTTTGTAGTGAGAGTTTTTTCAGGAAAAGCCAGAGAATAAGGGCCTTTGGGCGGGGATGTAAAGATGGGCATGTACAGGAGGGCTGCAGATTTGATGTTCGAAGTCGTATGGTGCTCTTTTCAAGTTGTTTCTCCGTACTGCAACCTGGTCCTGAACTTGTTATGTAGTGAAGGTTGACCTTGAACTTTTGGCTCTCCTGCCTCCGCTTCCTGAGGGCTAGGCGTGCACCACCATGCTTCGTGTATGCAGTGCTTGATATGGAACCTTAAGCTTCTTGTATGCTTAGCCAAGAACTCTGCCAGCTGAGCCACATGCGCAGCTCCAACTGCTCCATTTTTGGTTGACTTTGCCTGATAAACGTATTGTCTATGCCTTGGTCATTTGACATAATCTTACCTCCAGAGCATGCATTCCTGTGGAAGTGAAGACTTCTGTTGTTTTCATTGTCATTGCAAACCAAACCCAAAACAAACTAAAACCCAGGGCCTAAAGAGATTGCTTAGCAGTTAAGATCCCTTTTTATTCTTCCAGAGGACCTTAGTTCAGGTCCCAGTACTGATGTCTGTCTGGTGGCTCAGAGCGACCTGAATTGTCAGCTCTGCAGGCACTGGCACTCATGTACTACATATATACCCACATACTCCTAAAATTAAAAATAATGATAACAAATATAAAAAAAAAACACTACAGAGAAATCTGTGAGTGAATGTTCTATGTGATCCTTCCTGTCTGTATCCTGGCTATGGCCATTCTTGACTCTCAATAGAGAACAGCATGGCATTAAGGTTGGAAGGCAGGATGTCATATATTTCTGGTGATTTGCAAAGATGCAAAACCATACCTATTTCAAAGGAGCCCAAGGTCAGAATGCACTTGCTTACCTGGGGGTGACGTCTACACATCCATCCTGTATCTGGAAAGCTTTAATAGTAGTGTTGTCCTCTGTGTGGGTCTGTAATAGATGGAGCAAATCTATTTTAGATGGTGCATTAGTTACTTTTCAGTCATTATGATAAAACACCATGACCAAGGCAGTTTATAGAGGGAAGGGCTTATGTGGACTTACAGTTCCACAGGGATAGACGTCCATCATGCCAGGGAAGCATGGTGGTAGTGGGGCTGAGAGCTCGCTAATGGGGAGTAGGGTATGGTTTTAAGCTCTCAAGGCTCACCACCAGTGACATACTTCCTTAACAAGACCATACCTCCTAAACCTCCCCAAACAGCACCACACCTGGGGGCCGGGTGTTCAAATACCGGAGCCTATGGGGGATAGTTCTCATTTAAACCACCGCAGATGGATAATCAATTTTGTTGCATTGTCAACGTAGCTGCTGAGCGACAGCCAGTCTGGATAATCAATTTTGAAATCCCCCGTTGCCAGTAAGCTGTTAAAACAGAAATGTTAACCTCATGAGTTGAATGAGCAGCTTTGATGACTGCTTAGTGGCAGAGATGTGGGAAAAGGCAGGTTGGAAGCAGAGAGGAGACAAGGCTAAGTCTTTAATGAATAGCTCTGTTTAAGGGCAGCTTCCTCCCTCCTGGAATCTGTTCTTGAGCTCTGTATCCCATTACCGTCTCATGGCCTGTGGTGGCTGGAGTCCGAGGCAGAGTGTGTTCCTAAAGATGCCTGTGGAGCTTGTCCTTTTCAGAGTCACATTTGCAGACATGGCTGGGGAAGTGGTCTGATGGCAGACAGACAGACACACCCACTCTCCTCCATCCAGCAGGATGACAAGACCAGGCTAAACAAGCGTTATCTTAAGGAGCCTGGAAATGGCCTTCTACATAACCCTGTGGTCCTGCCCTGCCCTTCCTCCTCTGCTCTTCTGCTGACATGCTTTCTCCTCTTCCTTCCCAACTTCCTCCAAATCTCCTTTCCTGCCTACTTCATTGGAAATGTGAACAGATTCCCGAATTTCAGAGGAAAAAGAACGAAGCCCTCTTCATTTAGTGAATGGAAAATTTTTGCCTAAATGTCGGCATGTTAGGTAATATTGGAAATACTGTTTTGCTTTTGACATGGTCTTATGTAGCCCAGGTTAGACTCTTGGATGGAACCCAGAGCTTTATGAATGCTATACTAGCATTCTACCAATTTAGCTTATGAAATGAAGGAAACTTACAACGTCTCTAAGGGAAAAGGAAATTGAAATCTGTCCTTTGATCTACAGACAGAAATACACAGCTGACTTTTAATAATGGAGGTGGCTGTCTTTTCTTCTTTTCTCCTTCCATTTTCCTGTTCTGTTTTGAGAGAACACCTTTCTATATTTACCTGGTTGGCCTCGAATTCAGTATGTAGACCAGGCTGGCCTTAAACCATTGCTCTGTCTGCCTGTGCCTCCCGAGTGATGGTTTTACAGGCATGTACCACCAGCTCTGTTGTTAAAGTTTCTTCTGCAGGGGAGACCAAGAAAAAAAAAAAAACAACCTATCCCTCTCCAAAGGTCCCACCTTCAGATTAAGTCTTGATTCCATCCAAGGTCACTCTGCGGCCGTGAGATGATTAGGCTTGCTTCCAGCGCAGTGAGTGAGAGGTGATGTCGAAGAGCATGGATGGCCATCAAGTGGCCACGGTAGAAGTCTACACCCGGCTTGGGTGGTGATTACTTCAAGACTGTGTAGCTGCAACCCCCCTCCCTAGGGTTTCTCCGCGGATAGACCCTTAAGGCAGCTTTGCTCACAACTGGTGGAGAAAGGCTCCTGGTGAGGGTCCCCTGACTCTCCCTAATCATCCTTCTATGGAAGACCATCAGCAAGCCAGCTCTGGTAATATTTGCACTCGAAATAACACTGAATTCCTGAAGTAGTGACAACTTTTCTTAGTGGATGGCCTTGTATAATGATCCTAACAACATAGCCCAGGCTTGCTTGGAATATTTCATCTTCCTTTATCATCTTTAGTCACCATGGCTCATTTAGCTTTTCAGATATGAGTTAGAATTAGCTTTGTTGTTGTTGTTGTTAAGTTTGGGACACTTTTGCTATCTAATTCCAACAAGAGTATGCCTTGTTTCTCCTGACCCAAATGATGGTGGCCACCTTCCTATTAGAAATCACCTGGGGGAAGACCACAGAGATGACTCAGAGAGTTAAAGATGCTTGCTACAAAGCCTAGGAACCTGAGTTCAGTTCCCATGACCCACATGGTAGGAGGGAAAAATCAGCTCCTGAAAGCTGTACTGTGTCCTCCACATGAAAACCCTGGCACACTCATGAACCCCCCCCCCAACACACACATAGACACAAGTGCATAAATAAGTAAATGTGGAAAAAATTAATTGCCTGGAGGGATATAGAAAGTTAAATTGATCATCATTGAGTGTTCCCTTGAGATGGTTGGATATGGCATTGCCTCATGTGTCCTCGCCTGAACTTTGGAGTCTTTCCGATCTCTTATAACATGATAAGGAGGTACCTTCTGTCAGTGAACAACTCCAGACACATTTCAAGCTATGGAAACCCCGTTTCCTAACATGATTTTGTAGCACAATTGTTGTCTGTGGTTTGGAGGTTTGAGAGGCACTTATGTAATTTCTGACTTGGAAAATCATTCAGGTTTTCAAATAATTTCAGCTGAGATTTAGGTTGGAACTCAGAATGAACATAGAAAGCCAAGATATTTTTCTGGGCCTTTGGGATGGCAAGGAGTCAGAGCTACATGGAATTGATAGTGTTGATGGAGAAAGAGAAAGGTTTTTACCTCAAAGGGATTGGGAAATAGTTTATTCTGGAGTCAAACATGAGTGACCATGTCCCAGGAAAACAGATTTAGGACAATGCCAACACCGTGTTCCAGTGTGGTAACACTTGGATGAAGTTTTTATAGGAAAAGAATCAAGAAGGCCATGAATCATGACATCTTCCGAACGTATTTTTTATGGACCAGACTATACAGGTTTCAGCAAATGTGGAAAAACTATGAGATAACTCAGCGATGACACTCTTATCTGTGTGTTTGGGAGAAGCTGACAGTTTGCTCAGGATACACTTTAAAGGTTTCCACAGTCATAATGGTGCAGGGATGGGCCTGGTGTGCACAAAGCCCTCCCGTGATTGTATGTTTAACAACGACGAGGTAGGGACATCAGGCAGGAGGTTCAAGGTTAAGCTTGAAGGAATGTCCCATTTCGTAAATTGTTTGTCCTGTAGGCATGAAGGCCTGGGTTTGGTTCTTCAGTGACCCACTCATGTAGACTTGTCACTACACTCATGCACATGGACACACGCACCCACATGCAAGCATGCCCTCGAACATGCCAGAGAAGTTTCAGGGAGCTGAGAGATGGCTCAGTGGAATAAGAACACTTGCCACTCTTACAGGACACCTGAGTTAAATTCCCAACGCCCACTTTGGGTACCGCACAACTACTTGTAACTCCAGCTCCAGATCTGATGCCCTCTTCTGGCCTCTGTGGGCACTGTACACCCATGTGTACACACATGCACACACGCGCACACAATTTTAAAATGAAACTTGAATTAAAATTTTTAGGTAATCAGCTACTCAACAATTTTCAGGGCAGCTTTGGATACATGAGACCCTGTTATAGATAAATAAAAAACAAGCAAACGATAGAATATTAATGAAAATGGTATACTCAGTTCATTGGCAATTGTAGATAAGCTCCGATTCAAAGATCCTACATGTGTGCCTTGCACAGACTCTGAAGCTGTCTCCTGTACACCTTTCAGAGACAGGAGGTTCCAGCATCTCTTATTTCCTGTGTCTGTCAGCGTGTGTGTGTGTGTGTGTGTGTGTGTGTGTGTGTGTGTGTGTACCCATGTGTGTGGAAGCTGGGTGATAAGGCAGGGTGCTTAAATGCTTTGTTGCATTATGTTAATTCCTCAGCAGTGCAATCAAATTCATGTCGTAATTAAAGCTGTCAGTTGGAAGGCAAGCCAATCGCTGCGAAAGCACAGCATAACAAATGAACTGAAATGATTCCGCGTGTAGCTATACAATGCTTCACCAGGCATGAAATTAAATAAGTAATTTGATGTTGACATCAGAAATTGAAATGATACCCACTGTTCCCTCATTCAGTCAGACCTGCATAAACAATGGCCAGAGCAAACGTGCACAACAAAGCCTTCCTCTCCACCGGCTCCCCAAGTAATGCACAATATATATGCAAAATGAGCATATCAGAGCTTGCTTAGACCTCAAGGATGTAATTTGCTTGGGTATACAATACGTTGATGTGCGTGTGGGGGTCGGAAGCTCGGGTTGGAGTGATCCTTCTTCTTCTGGGATAAAACATTTTCAGGAAGCAGGGTGAATGAGATCAACAAATCCCCTTTGCATCTCTGTCACATCCCAAAATGAGTTTGTTTCCTAGAGGCAGGACTCCAGCCTGGTAGAAACCTAACTTGTCTTCTGCCTTTACCTGCTGTGACAAGAGCTGGGGTACAGAAAATTGGTGACATTGTCATATGGTCAGCCACTGGTAAAAGCAGTCTCCATGACTACGGTGGCTGGATTGAACTAACACTCTCTTTCTCTGTCTTTCTCTTTCTCTCTTCCTCTCTCTCCTGCATGTAGAATCAAGAACACAGAAAGGTTTTGTTTGTTTATTGATTGTTTCTTTCAATTAATTTACGTGTGTGTGTGTGTGTGTGTGTGTGTGTGTGTGTGTGTGTGTGTGTGTGTGTGTAGCAGGTACGCAGCTGCCCAGGAGGACCACAAGAGGGTGTTGTATCCCCTGGAGCTGGAGGTGTAGGTAGTTATGAGCCACCTGATGTGGGTGCTGGGAACTGAACTCAGGTTCTCTGGAAGACCTTAACCACAGAGATCTTGTTAGCCCTGCAGGAAGGTTTGTAAACACGGGTCACATACTTAACATACTGACATAGTGCTTTGTTCCTGAGGTTGCAGGAAACACCAAGATGAGGAAATTTTGCCGTAGAAATGCTTTGAAGCATGCTGTCTTTGTTGGGTGAGGACACAGTCAGAAAATCACATCCCTTCTGTTACAGTTTGAATGTGAAATTGCCTCTGCAGCATGTGTGAATGCTTGGTGGACAGCCATTCATGCTGTTCTTGGAGACTGTGGAAACTTTAGGAGGTAGAGATTTGTTCTAGAGGAAGAGAGTTACTAAGGGTGGTCCTGGGTATTTGATTGGTTTCATACTTTTTGTCTGCTTTATGACTAATGATGCAGTATGATGAGCAGCTTCTTCTTTCTTTGTGTGTTGGGGTGGTATTTCAAGATAGGGTTTCTCTGTGTAACAGCTCTGGCTGTCCTAGAACTCACTCTGTAGACCGAGCTGGCCTCGAACTATCAAAGATCTGTCTGTTTCTGCCTCCTGAGTGGTGGGATTGAAGGTGTGCGCCACCACCTACAGGCCCATGAGAAGGAACTTCTGTCTGCTGCTGTTGGCCTTCTTCACGGGGATGAACTTCATCCTCAAACTGTGACCCAAATAAAGTCCTTCTTCTTTAAGTTGATGCTGTTAGATTATTTGCAGGTGGGGGGAAAGGCAACCTAGCCGGGCAGTGGTGGCTAACCCCAGCACTCAGGAGGCAGAGACAGGCAGATCTCTATGAGTTGAAGGCCAGCCTGATCTACTGAGTGAGTTCCAGGATAGCCCGGGCTACCCAGAGAAACCCCTTTCTCAAAAACCAGTAAATGAGGAAGTAAATAGCATAACTCATACACCTTCTCAGTTCACAGTCAACGGAAATCAAATCTGCTGTTAGAAGTGTCGAAGTCGCCTCAGCCTCTTGTACCTCACATAATCCAACCATTTATTCATACGTCCTTTCAACCAGTATTTCTGCATTGCCTGTTGGGCACAAAACATGGTGTGCAGGCCCATGTCTCCCCATGCCTGTTGTTTAAAGAGCAGGAGATTGGATGCGCAAGTGGGGGCAGCCAAAGGATGTGGTTTTTGAATCAGGTGAGAGATCTGGCCTCTCTGTGGCGGGGATAGCTCCCCCAGGGGATAGCTGCTGAATTGCAATGACTGACTCAGCATCAGGTGATTTTCATTTCAATCTTACTTGGTGCCTCCCTCCATCATAGAGACGATGACAAAAAATTAAGTAATTGTAAAGACAGGTTTTTAAAGAGAGCCCATACACCCCCCCCCCAAAACCAAACCAAACCAAACCAAAACAAACAAAAACTATCCAGACTTGGGGCTGTGGCTCTTTTGGTAAAGTACTTGCTAGCATGCCTGAGGCCCCGGGTTCTATCTGCAGCACTGTGTAAACCAGGTTTCGTAGTGCACTCCTGTTGTCCCAGCCCTCAGGGGATGGAAGCAGGAAGACCAAGGGTGTCCTCAACTACAGAGGGAGTTGGAGACCAGCCTAGACTACTCAGAGACCTTGTGTAAAACCTGCGTGGAGGGCTGGGCAAATAGTTTAGTTGGTTGAATGGCTGCCTAGCATTCAGGAAGTTCTGCGTGTGATCACTAACATTACATAAATGAATGTAGTGAGTGATACATACATAGACTCCCATCCTTCAGGAATTGAGGGCAAGCCTAGACTACATGAGGACCTGTCTCAAAGAAGTGGGTTGAGGTGGGGGGCTAGAGAGATGACTTTTTGGGAGGACCCAAGTTCAGTTCCCAGCATCCACATTAGGAAGCTCACGACTGCCCACAACTCTAGTTCCAGAGGATCGAATGCCCTTTGGCCTCCTCCGGATGCCTGTACACATGTAGTACACATAAACTCATATAGCCATACACATATACAAATGGAAAATAATAAGATATACAAGCAACTTCCATGTTCATACTTTGGCTTCTTTTCTCCAAGTACATGATACCCTGAGTTCAGCTCAGAATTATTGATTTTTAGTGGTCCACTGTGTCAGAGCTGTGGCAGTCTGAATTGATAATGCTGAGACGAAAAATGCCTCCCTCTGCCCATGGATTCTTTGCATTTTAGTCAACTAATTATGTTTACAAAATGTCTAATTTTTGCACAGTGCCAAGTGTGTACTAACCAAAGCCTTCAGGGAATAAACTGGCAAGTAGGTCATATACCAAAAAGTCATGCAACCCCATTGGGCTTTTTATTTTCAAGTCAGCCTGGGCTTTTTCCTCTTGCCTGCCTCTCTGCGGCCACAAAACCAAATAGCTTGAGACCCGGGCCTTGAATGTCAGGAAGTCAGGGAGGCAGGCTGCCTGGTGCCTGTTCAGTCTCAGCGCGGGGGCGAAATGCCATCATTAATTCATTACCCAGCTGCCTGTCAAATAAATTGGCAATTACGTCCACCGCAGAAGCTCAGCATCCAGTAAATAGCACGTTAGCATCTCTGAGTGGTTGAGAGATATAAAGGGGGGAAATTAAGCAACACGTTCTGTGTATCAGTAGCAGATGACAAGGGACCTCACGCTCGGGCCTGTGATGTCTGGATAAAGGGCTGGTAATGAGCTGTGTGGATGGGACCCTGTTAAAAATGGCTACTGACTTTGCCATTCTTGTCTCTGTTCTTGCCTTGCAGAGTTCAGCTCCTTCCAGCTTGGGAACAGGCTACTTCGTAAGTCCATCTCCACTCCCGCCTTCGCGCCTCATGTTGCCGTCCGTCCGCTTTTCTAACAATCCCTCGTTACAGTGTGAAAAAATGACATCTGAGGAGGCCTCCTCGCTCCCCATGAGCACACAGAGTTCTGCCCTCTCATTGAGAGTTGTTTTATTGTTCAAGGGTTTAACCTGCTGGGCCCTAAGGATCAGGAGGCACCTGCCTAGGTGGGGCACTTAGCATGTTTAGGAAACTCGGGGACACATGATGGCTCTTGCCAGCCCAATTCCGTAGGTGTTGGAAGTCAGACTATGTATGGAGGTACCTTCTTCGAAGCGCTCTCAAGAGCTTCTATGAACAAAGTGTTTCTGCTCCATTTTGAGGGGAGGTGGCATTCCAATAGTGTTTCCAGCACACTCTGGTTGGTATCTCTATCTAGCTTTTGTGTCAGGAATCACCACACTCCACTGTTTGGCAAGTACAGATGCACTCTTTTCTTTCTGGTCCTTACAGTCTGTCCTTAGGGGAGGGAAGGGGCTAAAGGAAACACACTTCTGGGATATTACACCATCTTTCATTCAAAGACAGAGAAATGGTTGCTTCATTAAATTTTTATAAGAAAATTATCCTTTGTGGATTTAGTATTCCTTTCCAAGATACAAATGAGGAAGAGTTACAAACCAGCATTATTTACACAAGATAACATAGCAGGGTTACAGTTTATTACTGTATTTCCAGGAACTTGATTGTGTTCTGAAGGAACGCTGGGTAGTATATTACCCAAGATTGAACACATACTGCCGAACGAACATGGTCACTAAATACTAATTCAGTGCGGTTGCTTTTAACTTTGTCCTTCTAAGATGCTAAATACTGTTCTGCAGACTCATTTCTCTCACGGTATTTCTATTAAATTATGAAATCAGCATTATTTCCATGGGCATTGAGTTTTTCCTAAGTTTTGCAAACCCCACCTCCCACCCCTTGGTCTTAATCTGTCATCCAAGGAGAATGGTAAGGATGGCTCTGGACCTGCCTCATACAGTTAGCACAGTTCGTTTACAGGGCCTGAATATTCATGCTTACAGAAGGAGCAGGATGCGCTCAGCGTCTTGCCTCAGCAGTCGAAAGAACAGACGTGGTCCCATCTGCCATCTCTTCACACCAGGCTGGGTGTGGGTTGAGATGCTGGAAGTCAAATCTGGGAGCTGTTGTGCCTGTTCTCCCTGTGCAGGCTCGATCCTCACCCCACCTCCTTTTCAGAAATAAAGCCAACACCACCACCGTCACATGTTCAGTTACAGCCTGCATAGTCCATTGTTACTTTTTTTAAATTGTCTGTACAATCACCCTGAAAGAAGGGTGTTATCTCAAAAATGGCCGTCGTGTTTTGTTTTTTACTTTCTTAGTTCTAGGAATTCTTATTTTTGTTTTCTAATGATAATCTGATAGCTGGTGAATCCTTAATTAGGATTTGGAGTTTTCTTTTCTTTTTTTTTTTTTTTAAATGCTCAAACAACTTTGGCTAACTTTAAAACTTCTTTATTTTGCTAAAATTGCTTTGGTAAAATCAACTTACTCTGCTTATCTCAAGAACTGTCATGTTATTAGCGTACATGGGGAAGATGAGTACCAGATGTCTGTTCCGCTCTCAGCTATGATAAAAATGCCCCTCGCAGAATGTGTTTCCAATACTACATTGTTCTGTTATCACCCTGCGAAATCCTTGGTGGCGTTGCCAAGTCCTCATGAAAACCCGGCTCTGTTTTAAGTATCATTCCAACAGTATCACATGTAATACTCAATTTCAGGAACTTACTTCTACGTTGCTGAGTTTCATGCTTTTAAATGAAAATAATGTATTTACAATTTCTGTTCCTGCCCCGCCCCCCAAACATACTGTTTACATTGTGCTCAGGCTCAGTATTAGGTTGATTCCTATACTGATTCTTGCCCCTCATTAATTATCCTTTGACAACTCTTTGATATGTGGATGGAGGGGAATCATTACAGATGAGCTAATTCTTACCAATCAGTCATGAACTGTTGGGTTTGGAAAGGCTCACATCCCTCACCTTTGGGACTCAACACCCCAGAACGGTTTGTTTAAACACTCAAATGACTTAGTATCCCTTTTTACTCCCGAACCTTATGTCAGCTCCCGTGTCCTGTGGTGGAGATTTTAGTAAACTGAGGTGAAAAGCCAGTTGTTGTTTTTTGTTGTTGTTATTTTTTTTTTTTATAAAACAGTATATTTGCAATTCATTCACCACCTAGTCTGCATTTGTGTGAATGCGATGTGTGCGTCTGTACCTGCGCCTCCTCGCTCTTGGGCCAGTCTGCCCGGTTGTTCTTGTTTCTCCGTTGTTTGACTGTATCCATCCTGTTCTGCTGAAGGGTTTTAGAGAAGCCTTTGTTTTTGATCTGGTTCTATTTGTTTATGTCTTCCTGGTTTTGTGTTCCAAAGATGTCTGCTTAGGTCTGTCAGTTTTCCAGTCTATGCAAAAGCAGAAGATTTGGGAGATGGGAACAGCAGTGAAGAGCACTATTTACATAAGCATATTGCAAAGAATCCTTCAAGTAGACAAAATAGAGGAGGACTGGAACAAACTGCACGTTTGGGGGAGGCTTTGAATACTGTGAGTGTTATACACACACACACACACACACACACACACACACACACACACACACACTCACTGCATACGCATCCCCTGCTCAGCTCGTATTCTAAATATAAATGAAATTATAGGCGACTTGGAATCAGTTTGCTCGCTTTTTTTTTCCTTTCCTTTTTGGCAAGCAGTCTGAAACTTGTTGGAGTGTATGTAGGGTTTTCTTTTTTTGTTTTTTAAACGTCAGCTCAGTGAATACATTTTCTGTTTGATTTAAGCATTTCTGGATATCTTTCCTCCTGAAACATATAGTTCAAATTTCACTCTGAATCATGTGTAATAAAGTCCATTGCGGCAGAATGATCTGCGCACGAGCTGTGTGACCTTGGGCAGGGTGTTTGATACCTTTATTTCTGCTTCACCACCCACCTAATAGAGTTGTGAATCTTAAACCAAATGACATAATTAATATGCAGAGAACAGAACTCACTAGCAGCATGTAATAAAATACACGCTCAAGGGTTTTTTTCCTATAGATCTTTTTAATTTTTTTAAATTTTGTGTGGGTGAATGTGTGCACAGCAGTGCCAGTGTCTATAGAGTCCAGAAGAGGGAATCAGATCTCCTGGAGTTGGAGTTACAGGTGTGTGAGCTCCTGTGTAGGTGCTAGGAACTGAGCTTGCATCCTTTGCTCAGGAAGTATGCACTTTGTATCTGGAGCGTTATCTCCCCAGCCTCTAAGTACCTTTGTTCTTCACATAGCAAATGAGTAGATAAACTTTGTGTCAAACTATGCAGTGTTGTGGTGACAGATGGCACCCCTAAAAATTGATAACATAAAAGTAGACTTTGATTTGTATCCAGAGTACAGAAGCATTAATTTTCCTTCCCAGGGCTTTTATGGGGGCCTGGGATTCTGTGTTTGGTCAGTTGCATATCACTCACTTTGTGTGGACTTCAGACACAGATGTATTTAGTGTGTCACCCTGGTGATGGTGACATTGAAATGACCTCTTCTCTGGGCTGTCTCAGCATAGCAGTTGTTCCCTCTAGTCTGTGCACGTGTCTTACCTGTTTTCCCACTGGGGGCCTTTAAAGCTTGTTAAGAACTTTTAACCTGGCTGAGGTTTGGGCTGGGCAGGTAAGGAAGGTCTTTTTAGTAATTCAGGTTTTCAGAGATTGGCTGTAGGGTGTGAGTGTTACTCTGTGACAGCAAAAGAAAGTATTATTTTTTGTTGTTGTTTGTTATTTTGAGACAGGGTTTCTCTGTGCAGTGTTGTTGCCCTTACTGGATCTCACTCTGTAGACCAGGCTGGCCTCGAACTCACAGAGATCCACCTGGCTCTGCCTCCCAAGTGCTGGGATTAAAGGCATCAGCCACCACGGCCTAGCCAAAAGAAAGTATTCTTAGGAATGACCCACAGTCAGGAGAGAGACAATATTTCATCACATCGGTCTCTCACTGAACCTGGATCTCACTGATTGGCTTGGCTGGCTGCCTGCTAAATTCCCAGGGACCCTCTGTCTCTGCCTTCCCAGCACTGGCATTAGAGGCATCTCCCACTAAGTCTGGTGTTATATATATATATATATATATATATGATGGATCTGAACTCAGGGCCTCATGCTTTTGTAGGTGACACTTTACCTCTTGATTCGTCCTGCACTGGTCTAAGTGCTGGAGCCTCTGTGCCTGTCCTTAGGTGATTAACTTCCTAGGCTGAGCACATAAGCTCTTGTGAAAGGGATGTAAAGCCCTCTTAGACCATGGTGAAACATCCTGTCTGCTCCTCTGGATAATCCTCAGCATTCTTACTGTCCCGAGTGTCTTAGGACACTGGCCTGATAGCTGGGATCTGGCTTCCCTAACTCCAATTATTTCTCTTAAAGTTGCAGCTTGCTAATTGTCACACCTTAAGATCTCTGAGAAACCAGCCCACTTTTACCCTGTAATTCATACTACAGGCAAGGGGATTGTATGGCATTACACTTCTTGAGATGGCGTTCGTGTAATTACTGATTTTCTGCACATTACTTAAGTTGCAAGGATAGTTCTGGGAGCAAGTACAGAATGCAGCGTGATGACCTGTGTGCCTCTTTTCCAATGGGGAAGTTCTTTGTCTCCTTCTTAGTTTTTTTCTACATACAAGCCCTTGAAAAGTCTAACGGCATTTGTTATGATTTGTGTAATTCTTTGTAGTTTTAAATTTTTATTAGAAATGTATTATGGACTATATTAGTTTAATTTTTCATATTTGAACTTTTATTTTTAATTGTGTTACTGCATCATTTCCCTCCTCCCTCCGAACCCTTCAGTGTCTCTCCCCTACCACTCCCTCTTAAATTCACGGCCCCTTTTTCTTAGTTATTACTGTGCTCGTATTTATAAACAAATATAGAAATATAATATGCTGAAACCATTTAGTGTTATTCCCTCATATATACAAAACACACATATATAAACATATATAAAAGACAAACGTGTATATGTGTGTGTATGTATGCATGTATGTATGTGTGTTTGTGTGTATGTTTTTAGGGCTCTCCACTTGGTATGGGAAAACCAATTAGGGAGCTATCCCTGGGGAAGATTTTAATTCTCATTCTCTCTCTCTACCCTCAGCAATTTATTTGCTTGTATCTACTCACTTAGGGATAGCTTGTATCTACTCACTTAGGGGTGGGGTCCTGGGATATTTCTCCCTCTATGCTGATATGTAAACTGCTGATGATTTGTTTGGGCGTCTTGTTTAGGAAGCTGTATTGCCGATGCATTATGATTGAAGCTTCCCTGTCATTTCTAGGAGACACAATCTTGCAGCTGACTTCCTGGTTCTATAGCTCCTCCAGTCTTTCTGCCCCTTCTTCCTTGATGGTCTTCAGATTTGGATTCAGGAGTTGTATTGTTTTATGTATCCAGTGAGCTTGGTTGTCACATGGTCGTTTGTTTTCTACAGTTTGATTAGTTGTGGTGGCTTTCTATAGTAGTCTCCATTTCTCCTGCAGAATGAACCTGCTTTGATGAGAGGTGAGAGCTACATTTATTGATTGGAATAAGGATAAGAATTTAGAATGCTGTTATTAATTATATTGGCCGAGGAAAGTGGTGGTAACATCGCTAAAGTTTAAATATAAAATTTCATATCTGAGATATCACCTATGCTTTTGAATTGATCTTACTGTTGTCCAGAACTTTCTGGGCAAATGATTGAGCTTCTTTTCCTATCGGCAAAAAAAAAAAAAAGAAGGAAAAAAAATGCCACCTTTCCGTAAGAAAAGTACTATGTCATCAAGTCACATTCCCCACCCCAGGTGAGTCATATTTTTCAACTAATAATTTTAAAATACTTTCAGGAATATGCTGAGCTAGGTTCCCAGGGAAAGGCGCTTGCTGCCAAGCCTGATGACCTGAGTTCAATCCCCGGGACCCACAGGGTGAAAAAGGGAGAATAGACTCCAGTAAGTTCTCCTGTGACCTTGTATGTCCCCAGGGGATTGTGGATCCTGTCAACTTTATGATCAGCATTAACCCTCATACTGTCTGTAGAATATCTTGGTAGTGGATGTTGTCACATCTGTTAAGAGTTTACCTAGTGTTGGTGAATATGGAGAAACAACCTTTAGCCCTGTGTTTCTCAAAAGACTTGAAGGAGAAAAAGAGTCATTTAGGTGATAAAAGAAATAACAAGCCACCAAACAGGAAACCTGGTGAAAGGGTCTTCATTTTGATACTTCTTGTCTAGGCTGTAGGATCAGTGATGTCTGCCGGAGACGACCGGTGCTTCCTGTTGGCCATGCTGCCTCTGCATGCTGCAGAGGGCAGTGTGATCATCCCGAGTACCGGCCTTCAGCACCAGAGCTCTATTGACGGGACTTTTTGTGAAATCACATATTCCGTAATTCATTATTAAGAATTATTCATTATTAATGGATATTTCACTTTTTTTATGCTAAATTTTGCTCATGTGGAGATGTGCATGCACAGAGAAGCTACATGTGTTGGCTTCTCCTATTCCATAGCTAGATGATAGGGTGAGAGCTTTAGCACTGAAGTCTGACAGACCCAGAGGGGATGGGCAGATCACCGCATCAGAACCTGGAAATAAGATTTTATTTTAATCTTTATATTTTTTCGTGAATCAGGTTTCAAAAAGATGCCCCTAAATTTATAGATGTCATCCAGGGCGGTAGTGGCGCACACCTTGAATCCCATCCCAGCACTCAGGTGGCAGACCCAGGTGGTTCTCGGTGAGCCTGGTCTACAGAGAGCGATCCAGGACAGGCACCAAAACTACACAGAGAAACCTTGTCTCGAACTCCCCCCCCCCAAAAAAAAAAAGTTTATAGATGTTTCTATCACATAAATGTTATGTATGTTAATGTGAACTATATACCGGATGAGCCATAGGTGAGGCCCCCAAGGCTGCTCTGAGCACGCATGCTCGTGCGCTCGCACATGTGCACAAACACACATACACACACTCAGCTGCTCTGCAGGTTTATTGGCCATTAGTCAGAACCTTTCAGATCAAAGGACACAGTACTTTGCTTAAGTGCTCTAAAAATATATTTTTGCACCCCCACCCCCCAATTGTCAATTGGATGCCTCCCTACCCATTGCATAAAAATCTTAGATTTTGGTTAAACACCAAGAGTATTGTGAACGAAGTTAGAAAACCCAACTGGGGCTTGTTAAAGAGGAGAAGTGTCTGTTCACTCCAAGTGAAGCCACATTTTTCTATAGTCGGCGCCAACTGTAAACAGGAGTTATTGACGGCTCTGATAGTGGGAGACTCTCCACTGACTCCCAGTACTTGCCTTCCGAAGACAGACATTTAAAATGCATTTTGCTTATATAAAAATGTTCATCCATTTAAAATAACAGTGTCATTATAAAAAGAACCTTGGCTTTATGTTGTTAGATACAGTGCAGTTAATAAATTGTCAGGTCCTATATACATATGCCCTGAAAGGCCAGCAATCACCCAAGGACTGGAGCTATAAATGCCTTCTAACAAACCTGAATGCGCTTAGCAGATGAATGAATGATTTCTGATTTTCCTTTAGGAATTAGCTCCACTAATAGTTATGTTTAAAGTGACTTTCTTCATTCTACATTTTAAGGACTATTCTATAACCCCCGAATAAGGAAAAAAAATAATAAAAGCCATGGCCAGCTCCACTTGTGACTGCTGGTAATAAATCATGGTGATTTGGGGATGGTAGCTGTTTTCAAGTAGGTGACAACAGTATGTCAGAGCTTGTAAATTGTCACCTCCAAGCATGCTTGGTGTGGTGTTGTAAAGCTGCTGTGTAGGGGTGGCCTCAGGATTTTAAGGAGCACTTAAAAACGCAGCAAGACACAGCACCCCTGGTTCCTGCTGCACTCTTCATATCCCTATATTCATCACAGCTCATAAACTCTTATTGGGATGGAGCACAGTCACTGCTTTATGTAAACAACTGAAGGAAATCAGAACCTGAAACCCATGAGTAGTATTCCTGGTGGACCTCAAGAACTCACCTCGGTTATGATATGCACCCCCTCCCCTTAAATTATTCATCTCCATTTTCTTTTTCTTTTTCTTTTTTCTCTTGGTTTTCGAGACAGGGTTTCTCTGTGTAGCTTTGCACCTTTCCTGGGACTCACTTGGTAGCCCAGGCTGGCCTTGAACTCACAGAGATCTGCCTGGCTCTGCCTCCCGAGTGCTGGGATTAAAGGCGTGCACCACCACCGCCCAGCTCATCTCCATTTTCTAACAAAGATGAATTCTATTTTAAATGGTGTGCATATGTGTGATTTGGTGGATAGATGCATGTGGGTGCAGTTGCCTGGAGAGACCAGAAGACGGTGCTAGATTCCCCAGACCTGGAATGAGGCAGCCATGTGGTGGTTGTGAGTGTTGGGAACTCAATTCAGGTCCTCTGCAATAGAAGTGAGTGCTTTTAACCACTAAGCCATCTCTCCAGATCCTCTACTCCAATTTCAATCCTCCAAGTGAGGGCATTTTCCATGTTGCCAAGGGGATCCTACAGTATTGCTGTAATACTTGTGATACATAATGCATTGCTAATGGATATTAGGGGCAAAGCACTATGCTGACAGAGTCATTGGAAGTTAACATCCCAGCCCTGAACCCAAGTAGTCAAGATATTTTGTTCTGTTATTTACTATATTATCTATAGTTTCTCGAGATAGCATCTCATGTGTCCCAAGCTGGCCTATAACTTGCTGTGGAGCTGGGAATGACCTTGAATTTCTTTTCTTCCCGATTCTACCTCCAGAGTGCTAGGATTACAGGTGTGTGCACCACCACACCTGGGTTTATGCGGTGCTGGGAATCAAACCTAGGGCTTCATGCATGGTGTGTAAGCACTCTAGCACCTGAGCTTCCTCTCCAGCCTCCCCCTCCCCTTTAAAGAAACTTTGAAATATGTTTTGAACACCTTTGTAACACACCTATATTTGTTTTGTATTCCTGGGGCGTGGGGGTATGAACATTAACATGAGCACTTTCTAGAAGTAACTGTTTTTAACATTAAGCAGTTGAATCTCATGAAAACATGGAGTCTGAAGTTCCACATGTGCAGAGTCATCAAACAGGCTCATGTCATTATGATATGAAATGTCAGGCTTACAATTTCCTCGGGAATACACACATTTTACTTTGGTTTCTATACCTTTAGAGTTATAGATATATTCTGGTCACAGGAAATTCAGAAGTCACCCTGCCCATGGGTGACTTAAAAAGTTGGATTCTAAGGCTGGAGAGATGGCTCCGTGGTTATGGACACTTTCTGTTCTTGTAAAAGCCTGTAATTTTGTTTCTTTAACTCAAATCAGGTGAATTGCAATCACTTAGAATTCCTGCTGTGGGGGATCCAATTTCCTCCTTCTTCTGCTCTCTGAAGTCACCTGCTCGCACATGGACAGACAGGCAGGCAGGCAGGGAGACACATACACACACACACACACAGAGTACTAGTTTTTATTAGTATTCTAAACACCCTGACCAAAAGCAACTTGGAATGGAAACGGTTTATTTCCCCTTACATTTCATAGTCCATCACTGAAGGAAGTCAAGGCAGGAACTCAAGGAGGACAGGAACCTGGAGGCAGGAGCTGATGCAGAGGCTATGGAGGGGTGCTGCCTATTGGCTCGCTCCTCATGGCTTGTCCAGCCTGCTTTCTTATACAACTCAGGACACCTGCCCAGGTGTGGTATCACCCACAGTGGGCTGGGCTCTCCCACATTAGTCATAGATCAAGAAAATGCCACACAGACCTACCTGTCCACAAACAATCTGAATCTCTGGTTTGTGTCTAGTTGGCAAATATATAAATAAAAACAACCAGAATATACACATAGACATGAATTGACATCTTCTTTAAAATGTCAGATACAGTGAGATTAATCTGGCCACTAATATGCTTTCCAGTGAGATTTTGTTTATATTAAACTACTTTTTTCGCAAATGAAATTCGCGAATCCACATACAAGGCATATGTACACACACATTATCTAAGTAACATTTGGCAAGTTTTGTCTATGAGTGTGTGATACTTTCTGAGGTTTTTGTTTCCCCATCCAACAGATTATATAAGATTTATTTTTTATAATAATTGTGAAGTTCTTGTAATTCCCTAGAAGCAGATATTTTTCTCATGTTGCTTGAAAAATATTCCTGAAGGACAGTATAGGTCACTTAATGTAGTCTATTCACTTAAATGTATAGATACCAAAAGTGTTAATTTAGCATGAAAGTCTTTACATACTTTCCTTTTTTTTGAATGATTTTGTAGGATAACTTACATTGTTGTTTTTAAGAAAGGATCTTTCTGTATAGCCAAGCTGGCTTTGAACTTACGATAGTAGCAGATTCTGCCATTTGTAGGTGGTAGATGGTGTAAGAGAAGAAGCCAAAAGGTGTTCGTATATACACACACAAAAAGAGAACTGAAGTGAATTCGGGGTTGAAACGTCTTGTCCATTTTTGTACTCTTGTGTAATTAAGTCTCACTCTACTAGGGTCACTGCACTGTCAATTAGTCTGATTAGGAGGATTTAAGTTGTCACATGCATGACCTTTCTCTTTCTAGAGTTCCAATCAGGAAATGTGAATGCTCTATATATGCCTGTGTTCATAGCTCACTTTTTAAATTTAAAAAGAAAATAAAAGCTTTTGTGTGTTTCAAAGATCACTTAGTTTCACATCCTAAATGAGGTTAGTGTTCAATTTTGAAGTATTCACAAGAATTTCAAAATAGACATGCATACACATGTGTAAGTGAAGGACTGTTCCGACTGTCTCTTTATTCTTATTTTTGGACACAGTACATATTTCTAAATCTTTAAAAGTCACTGGGGGTGTTATTTATTTGATATTTGTCTCATGAAATTACTAAATGTTCTGGAAATCTCATGTCAGCCTGTTGTTGAGGTCTTAATGTTTTTTAAAATCTCTACTCAAGTGTTTACTCTGTGGAGTCTTAATTGTTTGAAATACCTGGGACAGTCCTTTACTAAGGAGACCTTGAGACTCTTCTGGTCTTGCTGAAGATCGGATTGCTGTTAATGCCTGTAGCTCAGTACACAGCCTCCAACACAACATCAGAGTAAACCAAACGCCAATGTGTAAGTGACAGAGATTAAAAATGACCGGTCAATTTGTCCCTTAGCCTTCTAAGAACAGAAATACCCGATGAGAGTTCCTAACTAGAACTTTGTGGCCAAAAAATGTGTGTTCATTTCTACAGCGTACAAGGTGACACTAATAAAACATCTTTAGACAAAAGTGTAAGCAAGAGAGGGTCCCATGGCAGCTCTGAGATAGCGCCTTTTTCCTCTGTAGACTCTAAATTTACAAAGCAAAGCTAATATAACTCCCTTTAAAGTGCTCTCCTTATTCTTCTTTTGTCCTCTTACTTTGTAACAAAGCAACCCTAGGGCTGAAGGTCCGGGGTCTCAGGGGAGACAAAATTAAATTCCATGATATTAACTAAGATGGTGTCTTAGCTAGGGTTACTGTTGCTGTGATGAAAAAACCATGACCAAAAGCCAATTGGAGAGGAAAGAATTGATTTGACTTGTGCTCCTACATGACTGTTCATCATTGGAAAAAAAATCAGGACAGGAATTCCAGCCAATATATCTGACCCCTTGTTAACTTGGAACCTGGAGGCAGGAGCTGATGCAGAGGCCATGAAGGGGTGCTGCTTTCTAGCTTGTTCCTCATACTTGTTCAGCCTGCTTTCTTATAGAATCCAGGACCACCAGCCCAGGAGGGGAACTTCCCACAATGGGCTGGGCCCTCCCCCATCAATCACCAATTAAGAAAATGTCTGACCCACTTTTATGCAGCCAGATCTCATGGAGGCATTTTCTCAGTTGAGGCTCCCTCCTCTCTGATGACTCTAGCTTGTGTCAAGTTGCTGTAAAACCAGCCAGCTCTGATGCTATTAGTATTCAGTATGTTCAGTAAAACTTTTGTATTCTATACTTAGTTAAATGTATGCATGTATGTGTGGGTACACAAGTACCATGGCACCTGCAGTGATACCAGAGAACAACACTTGCGGATAGTTTTTCTCCCTTTACCTTGTGGGTCCTGAGGAATGAACTCATATGTCTTTACCTGCTCAGCCATCTTGCCAGGTCCAGTATTTGTGTTTATTCTTGACCTGAAGTGAATTAGTACATGAGCATTTAAACATTTCTGAGTTCCAAATTTTAAAGATATAATATTGATAATTATGACCCAGGCACTTTTTCATATGGAAAATAAACTCACTGAGGTCCTCAGTAAAATTTTAAAGTATATACAGATAAGGAAAAAGAAAAAAAAACCTTAGACACACTGACTTGGAACAAAAGTATTTTTTTTCCTAGAAAACAAAGCAACTTAGTTACATTTATCCAAAAGTATTGTTATACAATAGTGTCAAATTTTTAGTTTCAACTCTTAAAAGCTTAAAAATTTTAAGTTCATTTTTTGAAAATTTAATACACACATAATGTTCATTCTGATTTATTAAAGGCCCCTCTCTCCCACCTCTGTCAACTCCTCTCTCTACAAAGCTCCTTTCCACACTCCTGATTTTGTTGTTGTTGTTGTCCAGTTTTGTTTTGTTTTGTTCTGAGACCCACAGAGTTCAGCTAGGCTTCTGTGTGACCACAGGTTTGGAAGTCCTTCGGAGGACTCCTCTCCATGAAGACTGTTGACTGCCCCTCCCTCAGAGCCTGTCAGTAGCTGACAGTTCAGGGGAGGGGTAGAGCCCTGTAATCTCTGCCGCTCCCCAGAAATAAGGAAACCAGGAAAAGGCCATTGGGATGGGGGATTCCTGTATCGAGGGTCCATAGCAATATAAGAGATATGGAGGGAAAAAAAGATCAATTTTGGGGTGGGATGTTTACATCAGGGATGGGAGATTGAAGAGTTACAGGGACGGGAGGATTCGCCAAAAGGTAACTAAATTTGATTTCACAGAATAAATTAAAGGGAGCACTGCTAATTTTAACACACCTTTCCCCCAAACGTCAGCATTCTGGAGGGATCGCGTCAAAACAGAACTAGTGGTTTCCTTCTTTCACAACCTCACAAAAGATCTTAAATGCCCATGTTCATTACCTTGACCCAAAGGTAGAGCCTTCTCCGTAGCTAATAAAAATAAGCAAAAAAGTAAAAATTTACATCATGATGAGTTATTAATGCTCCGCTATTCTTAATTAAAACAGCCTCAGTATCTAATTAATACTCATTAATAAATTCAATATCCATCTAATGTTTTAAATCACTTAAAAATTTAAGAAATGAAGTACAAATGAATGCACTACAAAATTATGCTAAAATAATTTTATTTAACTAAAATGTTGATTCAATTTGATCAGAGAAGCATAAAAACATAATATAACATGAAATACTAATGATTCTCAATTACTTATTAGTAAACTTGTTTGTATTACAGAATGAATTAAAAAAATCACTGGGCATATTACACTTACTACAATAAATCTGGGAAGATCTGGCTGTTTTTATTAATCCAAATTTTTTTCTCTAGTCTTGCTTAGTGAGGAGTACCTACGTAAGGTAAATTTGAGTTTGTTAAATGTTTCTCAGTTGGCCTGTGTAAGAATTTATTTTAATTAAGTGTGTTTAAAGTATTAGAAACTTAATTTTCTTCTTTTCTGGGAATTTGAAGATTAGTGTACATAAGTATTTTACTTTCTAAGCTTATTAGAACAAAACTCCTTCCCATTCCAGATGCTTTCTAATTCAGTTATTAATGTCATGTAGGGAGTACTGGAGAGATGGCTCACTGGTGAAGAGCACTTGCTACTTTTGCAGAAGACAGGAGTTCAGTTCCCAGCACTCACATCAGCTGGTTCACAACCACCTGTACCTCCAGCTCCAGGGGCATCTAACACCCTCTTCTTGTCTCTCTGGACACTTGCACTCACACCTACACACAGACACATACACATTATTTTAAAAAAAAAATAAAAGAAATCTTAATAAAATTCTTGATGTTAGTAAAACAAATGCAATGAAAAGGGTTTCCTGGGTTACCGCACTTGAGGCAGTTAAGGGAAGAATTGCAACCACAGGTAGGAAGAGAACACAGAACTACAAAAATCCTCACCAGATCAAGTCGCCAAGAACAGTTCTTCTCATTGTTTACAGTGTTCTTGAGGAATCCTGTTCAAAACTGGCAACTTGAAACAACAACAACAAAGACAGAAGGCAGAGTTTTTCCTTGTCTCGTGTTCTAAGTTGCAGCGATCTATGCTTACCACGGTTCTTAAGGAAGCATCCTTCGGGCATTTTTCGTTTGAGCTGTCAGCCTCTGATGAAGTCAGATGCCCGCCAGCCAGCTTTCGTTTTAGATGCTGCGGACTAAATACACAAAGCATTGTTGGATGTAGACAGCTCTTCCTGCAAGTTGCCCTGTGACCTCCACACCTGTCCTGTGTGCACATGTCCTTTTTCCACATACACTAAAGAAATGAAATCCTGCAGTGTACCTTGGTTGGTAGAGTGCCTGCCTAGCACACATGAAACCCTGGCTCCTCTCCCGAGCACTGCCTGAAGCAAGCTTGGTGGTACACACCTGTAATCCCAGCTGTGCAAGGATGAGGACCCGAGGTCTAGAATAAGAACTGTACGCAGTGACGAGTGAAATTAAAGTCATCGTATCAAACATGGTGCCAGCCCGGCAGGTCCTTCATGACCAAATGAAGGTTGTAGAAACATTACCCCTGGCATGTTCTTTGACAAGTTCACTGTTGACTGTGGTAGTGTACTGTGACGTTAGAGAACAGAATATGGAATGCATGAGAGAGCACCTCTCTATTACCTGTGCCTTTTAAAAGCAGGCAGGCATATGCTCATGAGTGAGAGTACCCATGTGTGGAAGACACCGGACTCGGCTGTTGAAGGACAGTATTGCCTGGAAGAAAGGGAACAAGTTTGGTGACGACCCCTGCCTGTCCCAGGGTCTGCCTCTGATGGAGTTTTAGACCTCAGCAGAGTAAGGAAGAGCTCACGGGATCATGGAATGTGCTTTTGCACATTGCACTCCCATGATTAGCAGATGACTACGAGACTGTGATGTGGCTTCAGTACGAAATAACACTCAAAGGCTCGTGTGTTTGAACACTTGCTTTCCAGTCCGTGTCACGGTTTGGGTTGGTTATGGGACCTTTAAGAGGTGGAGCCTTGCTGGAGGAAGTGTGATACTAGGGGTTGGCTTTGCGTTTGTATAGCCTGGCATCACTCCCCATTCTCTCTCTGTCTCTGTCTCTGTGTCTCTGTCTCTGTCTCTCTCTCTCTCTCTCTCTCTCTCTCTCTCTCTCTCTCTCACACACACACACACACACACACACACACACACACACACACACGCTCTGTGGATGGAATCTCAGCCTGCCTCCTTACTACCTTGTCTCATATTCCCCCGCCATGTCTTCTCTTCCCTGATGGACCGTGTCCCTTCTGTAAGCCGAAACAATCCTTTGCTTTTCTGATTTTCATTTTGTCAGTGTCTTGTCACAGTGACAGAAAGGTAACTAATACCGTCTGGTACGCACAAGGTCAGTAGAATTCCTAAGGCAAAGGACCTGCATGGAGAAGTAGGTCACAACTGATGCAGATATCCGTATTCCCAGAAAAAGTGATTTAAAAGTTATTGTGACTACGTTTCTTGTATTCAAAAATTTAAGTTGAATAAGAGTCACATTAAACTTCTGGAATAAAAACCACACACAGTATGAAAGGGGAAAAAAAAGGGTTAGCAGTGTGTTAAAGATGGATGACAGTGAAGACAATAGAACTGTTCTGAATGAAACATGGAGAAGAGAATTTTTTAAAAAGGAAAGAGCATCACTGAATTGTCTGACAGACAAATAGTGTGTAATTGGAATATTCAAAGGAAAAAAAGCACATTCAGAGAAGTAATATCTGAAAATTTCCAAATTTGGTGCAAACTGTGAATCCATAGATCTGAACACAAGAAGCATAGACAAAATTCATCCAAGGTTTTGAAAAATGATTTAAAAAGAGAAAAGTTATAAATAGTTATGCTTTATTTAAAAAAACAAAAAAAAAGGATGATGAGTATGTGGTGCATACCTTGAATCCCAGAACTCAGGAGGCAAAGGCAGGTGGATCTCTTGAGTTCAGTGCCAGCCTGGTTCAGGACAATGAGCGCTGTACAGGAAAACCCTGTCTCAAGAAACCAAAAATAAAGGAAAATAGGGCAGTCATGGTGATGCATGCCTTTAATCCCAGTACTGGGTTGGGGGGGTGGGCAGAAACAACTCTGTGAACTAAAGAAAGGCCAAGTGATCTACATAGCAAGTTCTAGGACTACATAGTAAGACCCTGGCTCAAATAATAAATATATTATTTAATTTTCCAATATTAAACATATAAATTTATTTATAATTAAAAAGAAGAGTGTGATGTAACTGTGTTGGAGGACAGTTGTCTAGGATGACCCTTGGTTTGATTCCCCAGCGCAGGATGGAGAACAAGGAATAGTTTCACTTGGTTTATGTTTTCTGAGAACTCACTTCAGGCTCAGCTGACTGTTACTGTAGGCCAGGGGCAAGGTGGGACATGGCCACTCATGTACTTGATGAGAACTCTGTCCCCGTGCCAGCAGGGCAGTGAAGAGACAAGAAGGGACTGGAGACAAACGTCTGCTTTTTCAGGGCCCACCTGTGCTGTTCCTGTTCTTCAAGCTAGGCTCCGTTTACCCCCACTTCCTAATCATCACTCATCTATCTATGAATCTACCCACGCACTAGGTCAGAGCCCTCAGGATACTATCACTTCTTTCAAAGCCCATCAGATGGCCAACAATCTTTCCGAACATGAGTTTTCATTTCAGATTCAAACCATAGCATATTCCAGTGCGTGTTGCCTCTCAAATGTCGCTTACAAGAGAGCTAAGTGATAATTTTATATGCAGTGCCAAATATTTATCGAATAAAGAAGTTGTATTTAGAAAGAGCCAAGAGGACTGGAGAGATGGGTAAGCAGTTAAGAGCACTGGCTGTTCTTCCAGTGGATCCCAGTTCAATTCCCAGCACCTAGATGTCTATAATTGCAGTTCCAGGGGATCCCACACTTCATACAGACATACATGCAGGGAAAATACCAATGCACTTAAAAAAAATAAATAGAAAGAGCAAGAAAATTTTAATTCCTGGTAATTAAATAAATTCACTTTTGAAAGTGAGCAGAAGGTTCAAAGTGAGTGTCTACTCGAAAGATATCACAGAAGCATGCAGGCATGTCATTGAGTGATGGAAGGAAAGCCAATGAGAACCGTTGCATACCCATAAAGCCATCTAGGGGTAATTCACAGTGTTGGTGGAGATCCTGAAGCGTCAGAGTTCTTCCTCACT
This sequence comes from Peromyscus maniculatus bairdii, assembly GCF_049852395.1. NCBI lineage: Eukaryota > Metazoa > Chordata > Mammalia > Rodentia > Cricetidae > Peromyscus > Peromyscus maniculatus. Next base: position 23,680,394 of record NC_134874.1, on the reverse strand, counting down.
ATTTCTGGAAATGTGAGATGGTACCACCGCTTTGAGAAAGGGGGTGGGGATTTCTAAAACTCCAAATATGGGGCTGGGGAGATGGTTCAGTGGAGAACGTGCTTACTGCTCCAGCATGAGGATCTTAGTTCGGATCCCAGCACCCCCATAAATGCCAGGCTTAGTGCCACACCTGTAACCCAGCACTGGGAGATGGAGACAGGGTTATCCTACTTCCTGGCCAGTCAGTCTAGCCATAATGACGAGCTCCAGGTTCACGGAGAGACCCTGCCTTAAAAACTAAGTTGGAGATAAGGATGTTACCAACAGACACACAAAGAAGCAAACTTTCACATTGCCAAATTACCAAACTGTAGACTTTACGTATGTGTGCCTTGCTCTATTTCAGTTATGTGTCAGCAAAGCTCCTTTTCTATGAGACAAACCACTTCCCGTCTGTGTATCCTGTGAGGTGCATCTTCTGTGTCCCATGTTTTAAACCTGAGAACCCATCACAGCTTGTCCTTGTCTGTCATGGACAAACTTACATAAAACCTCATTGTGACAAACATCAAAATGCACATTTCCATCAGAGAAATATCTCGTGTTCCTTTGTTAAGTGTTCAGAGATACATGATTGGGCGTTCTGAATCAAGTAACACCCAACTTCATAGGATTTAGGGAAAGAGAATGCATTCAGAAGAGCCCAATCATTCACACACCACAACACACACACACACACACACACACACACACACACACACACACACACACACACACACACACGGCAGCCTTTTATGTCCTGGCTCAGAATTGCCAAGTGATGAAATGTAGGCCACCAGATTGAATTACTCCATCGAGCAGCGGCTGCCCTGTGTTAATGGTAATTGCGGAGATGCTGCAGTCTTTCTGGGCAGCATCTCAGATATTTACCTCCTACTGTTTTTCAATTCAAACCTTTGATGAAAATATTCCCAGTCCTTCTTTAAAGCAGACATCCAACTGTCTTTCTTGACAAAAGCAAGGTCTCTAAATCAGATCCCGACAATTTCTGACACAGCGGTCTACCTAAATCACCTTTTACCTGAGTCAGTATGTCATTTCCTGAAGGAGAAAGTGTCCATCAGAGGAGCAATTGCTGTAGGTCTCAGGGTGAGAAGGTTGAGCCTGCCAGGAAAATGGAAGAAAAAAGGGGGAAATTATTTGTTCCTTTGACTTGTGTCGAAGAAATTCAATGAGGGGTTGACTAAATATAATAAATAAAGTAGGATTGTTATTTGTCTTGGAGATCTGTCTATGTGAAGGATGAGAGATCTTCAGATATTGTTTTCAAGATGGTAGGGAGTGAAATTCAAAGTTAGTTTTGTGTTTATTTGTTTATTTAGTTTGTGTATATGTGCATGACCACATGAGTTGATGTGTACCACGTGCTTGCAAGTCCTGGAGGTGGCCAGAAGAAGGCATCAGATCCTCTGGAACTGGAGTTACAGATGGTTATGAGTCACCTGATAGAGGTGCCAGGAACCAAATCCAGATCTACAAGATGAGTATGCACTATTAATTTCTGTGCCACCTCTCCATTCCTTAAAATAGAAATTTAACTTCCTTCCTTCCTTCCTTCCTTCCTTCCTTCCTTCCTTCCTTCCTTCCTTCCTTCCTTCCTTCCTTCCTCCCTCCCTCCCTCCCTCCCTCCCTCCCTCCCTCCCTCCCTCCCTTTCTCTTGTGAATGTTTTATGAGACACAGACTCATGTATCCCAGGCCTCACATATTCCATGTAGTCACAGTTGACTGAATTCCTGAGCCTTCTGCCTCCAACTCCAGTGTATGTGATTATCGACATGTGCCACCATACCCAGCTTTGTTCAATGTTTTCTACAAGCTACAACTTTTAAGAAGGCAGTAAAATATAGTTATTTTGTTGGTGGTGGTACCTTTGAAAAATTCGTGTTTTTGATTGGGTACCCCAGTCTTACCATATTGAGCAGTTTCTTTCTTTACTTTTGGGGCCTCAGCTCGGTTTCTGGTCTCTCTTGTCCCCAGTGGAACCGATCACACTTCAAGAAATAAAGGTTGTAGAAGCAATGCCCCTGGCATGTGCTGTGAACAGCTCGCTGTTGAATCGTGGTGTTGTCCTGGCTGGAGAACAGGATGAGGGAACGTGAAAGCCAGCATTGCTGAGAAGTTCTGGATGACCCGAGAGTGAACCTCTCTGTGTTGATCTCTCTGGCTGGTGTTGGTTGGACCCTGGTCTCCCATTTTGTTGGAAGAGTGTACTTGCTAATTGCTTTTCTGGATCCAATTGTAGCATCATATGTTGGATGGATGGAGCCCTCTGGGGACTTGGCTTTCCAGGTTTGGTGAATGAGCAGCTGAAGGCACAGCAGGCTTACTCCCTGCTGCCAGCCTGAGTGTGTTTCATCCCGAGTGGATGCCTCATTATGGCATAAGCTTTGGAATGTTATTTGTCCGGAATACTGTCGGATAGTGATAGTGACTGTGTGTGTGTATATGTGTGTATATATGTGTGTAGGCACGGGTGTACTCATGCTTGTATATGCATGTGTATGCACTTTGGTAATGGAGGCCAGAGGTCAATGGTAGTATCTTCCTCTATCCTATTGTGGTGTGGCAACATCTCTCCAAACGCAGGGCTCATCCATTAAGCTAGGCTGCCTGGCCAGTGAGCACCAGGGTTTCACTGACTTCTCATCAGTGCTAGAATTTGATACACATCACCTCACTCATCCTTAAAAACAAAAACAAACAAGCTACATTTATTTAGTGTGTACCCTATGCTTTTATTTATTTATTTATTTAGTTAGTTAGTTAGTTAGTTAGTTAGTTAGTTAGTTATGTGGGTGCTAGGGATTACAAGTTTGCACTTCCGTGTGTAGTCTCACAGTGCTGAGGATAGAACCCAGGGCTTCATGCATACTGGCTCAAACCTTTGAACCCAGCCTCGGACTGGAGCCTGTGCTATTATTGTCCTCCAAGGCTCTCTCTCAGTTTTCTCGGTCCCAGCCAGAGCATGATCAAAATTTTAAAACATCAAGCAAAGCTATAGAGTGGAGACTTGGTAAAATTAGATTTGTGAATAAAGTCTGTATGTTTTAGAGTCTCAGAGTGGGATGAGCAAAAGAGATGAAGAAGGAACAAACGTTTGCAAGTGTCTTCCCACGTTGGCCCCCGGATGCAGCCGGCCCTTACTCTGATGTGGCCGAGTACATGGAGGAACACAGACTCCTTTGAGGAGCTTGCGTCTCTCCAGTCGGAGGTCAAGGAAGGAGTACGCCTCCCAGAGATGTCTCTCCCAGTGGCTGCCTTTTGTTCCTGTTCTCTTTTCTTCCTGTCCTCCTCTGGCTTCTTTACAGATTAAAGGCTTGGATAGGCCACAGGAACATAAACAGCTTATTGAGAAAGTGGGGGATCATAGGTTCCTGAACCCCTAATGTCTGTGTCTTCCAGTTGTGCTTGAGCCCTTTAAACTGAAACCCAAACCTGGGTTTGTCCTGTGCTATAATATATACACATACACAAACTGTGTGTGTGTGTGAGATCAATATTTATTATGTATAGATAAAATACATGTAGAAGATGTATAAAGAGAATGGATGTATATCAACAGAATATATGTATGTAGAAAGAAAAATAGATATGTGTGTATATATATATATATATAAATATATATATATAAAACTACATATATATACACACAGACAGACACTGTATGTAGAGAAAGAGAATATATAGGGAAAATATTTAGAGATGGGGAAGGGACCAAGTCTCCCAAATACCTTGTATGTCAATGTTCCCAGTGGGTGATGTTCTTCAGGGTAGTCCCCACTGCTAGTGGCCTGTTGACATAATTCATGAATAGTGTCTGTCTTCCGGATCTAGTGACCTTTCAGGATCCCACCTCAGACTCTTGCTGTGTCAGACTTCAAGGCTTCAATACTTGTATTTTTATGGGTTGCTTCTTAATATCCAAACCAGACTGTGGACTAGCTGGCTGGATGATATATCAGAAAGAATAGTTTATGGACTGTCAAGGACTTGAAAATCTCAAGCTGTGTTCTCTGAGATAGTGCATAGAGTTTGCTAAGCATTCTTCATTCTGTGTCTGTCTGGTGCTCAGACATAGCAGGACTTTATATATTTCCTTCATCCCGGAGAGGGATTCGTAGTTATGCCCTCATAGTGTTCTTCATTTACTGATAGTATGTAGTATTAAAAAAGGTTTCTTCTAGTATGCCAAGATCTTCTATCTGTCTTTCATCCCCAAAACTCTCATTTTTTTTTTTAACATGTGGCTTTTTAGCAATTCAGGTAGCTCTCAACCACCTTCACATTAGGGGCTTTAATAACTTAGTTGAACATTAAGAAAATATCTGATGGGCAATACATTCTGACTTTCCTAAAAGACCATAATGTGCTTGATGAAGTATCCATGGAAGTTGCTTTACTGTGATTAACAACACTGACCAAAATCAGAAGTAGTGGAGGAAAGGGTTTGTTTTTCTTCTAGTTCCAGATTGCACTCCATCAGTGGTAGTGCGGAAATTGAAGCAGACACCATGGAGGACTGCTCTTGCTGCCTCTCTCATTGGCTTCTGCTTAGTGAGCTCGGGGTCACCTGCCTAGGGACAGTGCTGCTCGTAGTGGTTTTGGCTTTACTATGAGTATTAGCAACCCAGACAGTCCCCCACAGACATACCCACGGGCCTGTAGGATTGGAGCAGTTTTTCTGTTGAGGCTTCCTCTTCCCAGAGGACTGTAGGCTGTGTCAAGTTAAAAGTAAAAACTAACCAGGTCAACGACCTTCTGCAGTATAGAGAGACAGCTAGGTTGTTGAGGACCTGTCGATTGAGTGATACTCTTCTAGCAAGAATGCTTTGCTAACCTTAGTTTTAAATATTTTTAATAGTAGTGTGTGTGTGTGTGTGTGTGTGTGTGTGTGTGTGTGTGTGTGTGTGTGTGTAGGCAGGCAGGCACTCCCATGTGCATGCCATGGTATGTTTGTGGAGGTTAGCAAACAACTTGAGGGAATTGGTTCTTCCTCTGTACCCTGGGTCCTGGGTCTTAAATTTAGGTTGGCTGTTTTGGCAGATGAGTCTCGACCCTCTCAACCGTTCATTTTGCAGTCCGGAACGTGCAGAGTCTTGAAGACTTCATTAAGAATTCAGCCTCTTCAGGATCCATTGGGGGCATAGCTCCCCATTCATTGAACAGTTCCCCAATTAGCCTCAAAAACGTTCTGTGTGATGGGTTTGCTCGGAGGTCTAGGTGATGAAATGTGATGTTGAGCAAAAGCTGGCCTTAGACACAGTTATTTTTTCCCCCTTTCTTTCACACTGTTGTAAATTTCCTGACATTCCTCTCCCAGTACATCATGCCCGTGTGGACTCTCCCCCTCATGGCTGTCAGAAGCTGTGCTTCTAGACACTAACGTGAAGACATTTGGAAGGGCCTTCATGCACGTCTGACACGGGGAGCCGCAGAAGAATGCACCGGCTACACCACGCCGCGCTCGCTCTTCCCAAACCCATCATCGCTTCTGTAATATGCCCAACGAAATTGTGACTCCCCCCCCCCCTTTAGCAAATTCTTCTGTGATGGAGCTGTGATTTGCAATAATCTTGTCATACCATGCTCAAAATACGACTAAATGAAGACATTTGTGAAAGGCAATGATTGTAAATCACATGCAAATTTCAGCCTGGCTGGAATTAATCAATACGGAAACAGAACCTTCATTCCAGACATGGTGATGCCACGGCTAATCCCACAGTGTTCTATTTCCATGGGAATTGGGCTTTTATGTTGAGTTCCATCTCCCTTCTTTTTCCATGAAGACGAAGTACAGGGGTTTTTTTGTGTTTTTAAATCTTCACAATAACGTCTTTGGGGATAAGGATTTGTTAGGAAGAAAAGAAGAGAAAAACGAAAGACTTCCCCTGTGGGGCAGTTAGCATTTTCTTTTACATTCAAGGTGCTCATTTCGTGAACCTTCCCTTTGATTTTTCTCCCCTACTTTAAAATTGTAATTTCATTTTTGAAAAGTCTTGGACAGTTTTGTACATGTATATAATGAATTGTATTTGTTTCACCCCATTACCCTCACGTGCCCCCCCCTTTGTCCCCCTGGGCCCCTCCTGCTTTCATGTCTTGTTTTACTGGTTTTGTTGTGACCCACTGAGTTTAATTAGGGCTGCTTGCTGGAGCATGGATAACTCCTTTAAAGGTCCCAGGCTTGGGGCTTAAGAGGGACACCGAGGTGAATTGTCCTTTGGGAAACGAGATTCATTAGGAGAGTTATTAATAGCACCGAAAGGCAGCGTGACAGCGAGAGACTAGCACTTAGACAGCCTCCCTGGTCGGCAGACAGATAGGGAAGGGGCCATGACTAGGAATAAAATTGTTGAACTTCCAAGATGGCTGGCTTCTTCCTCCCTTTCCTGACCTGAGACAAAAGCCTGACAACTTAAAGACCTTGCAGCCTCTTTTTCCCCCCTCCCTCCAGCAGCGCCCCCCCCCTATAAACTGGATCAACTCGTTTGAGGCCTAATGGGCACATGCTACAACAGTTGGGGGCGGTCATCCACCTTGCCTTCAGACCAACCAACCAACCAACCTACTCACCCATCCTAAGTCGGGAGAGGAGAACTCTTCAGGGATTTAAAGATCCCAGCCCTAAGGAAGAGACTGGGTTTTCAGCTCCCGGAGTCCCACCCTTGGTCCTTTTCTCTGTGTGTCTTCCTCATGTTTGTGTGTCCTCACCCCCAGTGAACGGCCTTTCTGCGGGTACCATCTGCAGCTCTCTGCGGCTTTGAAGGTTGCCTTGTGGCCACCAAGAGTCCTCTTGCCTTTTGCTTTTTAACTGGCAGAGAAAACAATATGATAAAAATCACCTAGACTGTATCCTTTTGGGGGGTGGGGGATGGGGTCCATCACCACTCCTGGAATGGTCAGCAGGGTCTGTGAGGAGAGTTCAGGCCTGAGTAGAGGTCCCTTTTTACAGGTTTCAGCGGATGGGAAACGTGTAACCAACATCAACTCCGAGGGAGGGGGACGAGACGAGGGAGGGAGACTCAGATGAGCAGCGCTTGAGCAGCATGTGGTCTGGGTTCTCACAGTTACCAATGTATTCACTAACTGCCAGTAGGGATGGGGACCCTTGGTTTTGTGTTTTGTTTTTGTTTTGTCTCTCTGAAAATTTCAGGGCTCATAAAATGGCAGTTAACACAATCCTCATTATTGATTCAGTAAACAACACTAGTGTCTCATTTTTTAAGGTCAGCCATTTATTTCTTAGAGTGGATAGCTCATTGCTGATTTCATCTCTGTTGTTTGGGAGTTTCCTTGTTTTGTTTTTAGTTTTTGGTTTCCTGATGTTTCTGTTTGGTTTTGTTGGGTTTAGTTTTGTTTCAGAGACAGAATCTCGTTCTGTAACCTGAGGGCCTAGAACTCATCATGTAGCCCAGGCTGGCCTTGGAATATTAAGAGACAACCCTTCCTGCCTCAGCCTCCTGAATACAGAAGTTAGTGCACTCTGCATGTACAAGCTTTGGGGAAAGAAAATTGTCATAAAAATCACATGTATTTGGGAAAATCTATTACAGTCATAGCTGTCTTCCTGGCTGTCAATCTTTGTCAGTTGCTTTGGAATGGCAGGGTTTGTTTTTCATTCTCATGCTTGGCTCCAGAATTTGTAGGAAGCAGGAGTTATCCTGCACATCCTTTGTATCACCCCCACATCTGAGAACCTGGCAGCTTGTTCCCAGTCTCTCTCAAGGTCTTTTTTTTTTTTAAATTAAATTTATTTATTTATTTTACATTCCAACCACAGTTTTCCCTCCCTCTTCTCCTATCATCCCCCTCCACCCCATTCACTCCCCATTTGTTTTCAGAAAGGGGCAGGCCTCCAGTGATCATCAACAAAGCATGACATACCAAGTAGCAGTAAAACTAAGCAACTCCCCATGTACTAAGGGTGGGCAAGGCGACCCTGTATGAAGAATAGTTCCTGGAAGCCAGCCAAAGAGTTAGGGACATCCCCTGCTCCCACTGTTAGGAGGCCCACAATAAGACCAAGCTACACACTGTCATATATATATATATATACATATACACACATGCATATATACACACACATATATGTATATGTATATGTATATGTATATGTATATGTATATGTATATGTATATGTATATGGCCTACGTAGGTCCCATGCAGGCTCTCTGGTTATCAGTTCAGCCTCTGTAAACTCCTGTGAGCCATGTTACTTGTTTTTGTGGGTTTTCTTGTGATGTCCTTGACCCCTCTGGCTCCTACAATCATTCCTCCCTCTCTTTAGCAGGATTCCTCGAACTCAGCCTGATATTTGACTGTGCGTCTTTTCATCTGTTTCCATCATTACTTGATGTAGGCTCTCTGAAAACAGTTGGGGTAGTTACCAGTCTATGAGTTTAGCAGAATATCCTTAGGCATCATTACATTGACTTTTTTTTTTTTTCTCGTCATGTTGGTTTTATCTTAGGTCTCTGGGCCATCCAGCCTCTGGGTCCTAACACTCCAGGCAATGTCAGGGCCCACTCTCCTGGCATGAAGCTGGACAAGTCAATCTCTGGGCTACCCTTACCCCAGCACATCCACAGGCAGGACAGACTGTAGGTCCCAGGTCTAGTTCTTTAAGAAACTCTTTATAGCCCCTTTTGAGCTCCAGTGGGTAACTCTCCACAACCCAAAAGTTCTGGACTTTTTTTTTTTTAAGTCAAGGTTTTAATTTCTAGCCCTGGCTGATCTGGAACTTGCTTGTTATATAGTCCAGGTTGAACTTGCATCACAGTGATCCACTTGACTCTGCTTCTTCTTTTTTGTTTTGTTTTGTTTTTTGTTGCTTTTTTTTTGTTTGTTTGTTTTTTCGAGACAGGGTTTCTCTGTGCAGCTTTGCGCCTTTCCTGGAACTCACTCTCTAGACCAGGCTGGCCTCGAACTCACAGAGATCTGCCTGGCTCTGCCTCCCGAGTGCTGGGATTAAATGCATGAGCCACCACCACCCGATTTTAACTCTGCTTCTTAAGTGCTAGGATTAAAGGCAGGCACTACCATGGCCCATCCTGAATTTTTTAAACAAAATTAAAAAAAAAATTCAAAAGAAATTATGAGGTCAGTATTGCCTACCAAGGGGAAAACATGCTGGAGTTACTACAGAGGGACAGCTCCCATCTGCATGACCCCACCAGAAGCTGTGGCCTGCCCTTTTACAGGGTCCAGGACAGTTAACTACGCCTTAGTTTTGAAACCGAGGAAGAACAGCTGCTGATGAGGTTATTTTCAGTTATTTTACTATCAGAGTAAAGAATGAAAATAGGGACAATTGTTTTCTTTTTCCATTTTTTTTTGTTTTTGGTGTGTATGCATATGGTGCATGTTTGTGAGTGCACATATGTGTGATATTTATGTGCATGTTTGCACAAGCATGTGAAGGCTGTTGTGAATCATCTGTAGCTGGAAGTTTTCCTGTGTCTCGCCCAGCCAAGTGTTCCCTCAGCTGTTTACAAAATAATCATTCAGTAGCTTAATACTACTTACAAGTTGCATGGCCTATGGCAGGCTTTTCACTCTCCAGGTCTTATATCTTAACCCATTTCTATTAATCTCTGCTGGCATCTTGCTTCTCCTTTGGTGGTAGCTGGCATCTCCTCCTCTCTCTTCTTTCTTCTTCCTGTCTATCTGCTTGAATTTTCTGCCTGCTTCTAAGCTGCCTTGCCATAGGCCAATACAGCTTTATTTATCAACCAATCAGAGCAACACATATTCACAGCATACAGAAAGATATCCCACAGTCCAAATCATGCTTGGTGAGTCTTCCACCTTATTCATTGAGATTGACCACACACTCATACACTCATACACATACACTCACAGACACACACACATGTGCGCACGTGCACACACACACACACACACACACACACACACACACACAAATGCATGCATGCAGGCACACACACATACATAAAATTTTCAATAAAAAATTTAAAACTAGGTAACAAACGTGAGGTGAAAAACATCACTGCCAGGAGAAGTTACCAGACAGCATGGCATACATAAAGAGTGGACAGTCCAAAGGAAATACTTCAAGAGACACCAAGTGAAAACTTTCTGACAAGAAAGACAACAAAACACAGATGTAGTCAGGATAGATGTGAAGAAAAGCTTATCTGTATACATTGAAGTCAGACAGCTGAAAACAATGATGAAGTTGAAATAACAGCAAAAAAAGATTTACCTCCTGTATCATACAATCCAAGACAGAAGGTGAACTTTCTAAGAACCTGAAAGAGTCCAGGACATTGTGGTGCCTGCCTTTAATCCCAGCTCTTTGGATGCTGAAACAGGCAAGACAGTGAGACACTCTCTCTCTCTCTCTCTCTCTCTCTCTCTCTCTCTCTCTCTCTCTCTCTCTCTCTCTCACACACACACACACACACACACACACACACACACACACACACACACACACACACGGCCCTGGGACTAGGGGTAGGGTGGTTAGTGGAGAGATGGCTCAGTGGTTGAGGGCAATCTTCCAGAGGACCCCGGTTCAATTTCTAGCACTACATGGCAGCTCACAGCTGTAACTCCAGTTCCAGGGGATCCAACACCCTCTTCTACCCTCTGCAAGCATTGCACCATGTGCGTGGTGCACGGACATAAATGCAGTGAAAAAACAAAATCAAAATCAAAAAGAAAAAGAATACCTTTAATCCAGTATGCTGTATTTAGGAAATACCTTTTTAAATCAAGGTACAATTAATAATGAGATGAACACACCATACCCCTACTTTTTGAGGTAAGTATATGCCAAAAATTCTCTGCTAGCAAACCAGTAATCCAAGAGATTCTTTTTCTAAAATTATATGTATTATTTATTTAGTGTGTGTTCTGGTGGGTGTTACAGTGCGGTTATAGAGGTCGGAGGACAACTTGTGGGAGTTGATTCTCTCCTTTTACCCTGTAGGTCACAGAAATCCAACTTCCCCAATCATGCTTGATGGCAAATGCCTTTACTTTACTGAGATATCCTGTTATTCCAAGAAATGTTCAATGAAGCTTGTTAAAGAATAGTATAATAGTCCTGTTGAGAACATTTTGTTTTAATCAGGAACAGAAGACATCAGGAATATAAAATTATTGATAAATATGAAATATGTTTTCCTTTAATATTTTTGAAAAGAGGTCAGATGATGAGATGGTAAGTTAAAATTGCCAAAATGCCTATAAGCAAAATACAACCTTTGGCTTGTGTTATTATATTAGCTAAGACTATATTTATTTTTTAAATTGTTTTCCATTTATGTACTCTGTGTGTGTGTGTGTGTGTGTGTTTCCCCGTGTGTGTGTGTGTGTGTGTGTGTCCCCGTCCATGGGACAACATGTATCTGTTGAGGTCAGAGGACAACTTCTAGGAGTCTGCTTCCTGGGAGTTCTGAGGATCAGCAATGTTTTTTGTTTTTTTGTTTGTTTGTTTTAAATTCCTTCCTTCCTCCTCCCTCCATCCTTCTGTTTCTTCCTTTCTCTGTGTCTCCATCCTTTCATCCCTCCCTTCTTTCCTTCCTTTCCTTCCTTCAGAGTTCTAAGAGCCACCTTCAGGGGAAGAGACTCGATATGATCACCGAATGTCCAATAGCGACCAGATAAAGCTTGCAAAGCCAGTTGTTTGCTCTTGGGCACAGGTTGAAAGCAACGATTGCAGTTGTCTCAGAGGATCTGTAACCTATGTCAGTATAAAGTCCTGACAGTGAGAGTGGAAGGAAAATGTAACCACTTGTAGGTAAACAACATTGCAAAATGTTTAAGTAGCGTAAAAGATTAAGATTGTGTCTTTTGAAGTCTAGAACAGTCATTTTGGCAAACATACTATCGTTAGTATAGTTAACAAGCCAATAAACGAGGTGACTTGAAATTATGGAAAATTCTAGGTAGAAAAGAACCCAAAACATAAAATGTAGCAGGTGGAGAAACAGTTCTACAGTTCAGAGTGCTCTCTGGTTTCCAGTATCTAAGTCAGGTGACTCACAGTTGCCTAGAACTCCAGCTATAGAGCATCTGATGCCATCTTTTGACTTCCTCCGGTTCTTGCATACATAATTTAAAAAGAAAAATAAATACTAAAAAATTTCCAATAAATGTACAAAGAGGAAACCTTTGAAAGTGTAATGTGACTCTACCCATCTTTATTAAAAGACACTCGGCCAGAAAGTAGAGATTGCAAAATTGGATGGAAAACAAAACCCAGTTTTGGGCTGTGTTTAAAATGCCATCCTAAATGTAAGGATACAGCTATATTAAGAATAAGAGGGTATAGAACAATACACTGTGAACCATAATTAAGAAAATTGAAGCGACTGTATTAGTACTAGAGAAAATAGACTTGAGGCCAACCATTACCAACAGAACAATATGCCTAGTGAGAAAAGAATAATGTTATGCTATGAAACGTTAATCTCTTAACAAAGGAAAGACTTTGGAACCTGGAGACATAGGTCATCAGTTCCAAATAGTTACTGCTCTTGCAGAAGACTTGGGTCTGGTTCCCAGAACTCCTATTAGACAACACACAGCATCCTGTAACTCTAGTTCCAAGAGATTTGACAACCTCTTCTGGCCTCTCGGGGCACCTGGACATAAATGCAGGCCCACACACATAACACAAGAAATGAGGAGGTCGGGAGGGGAGGAAGGAAACAAATAAATTGAGAAATTGTAAGAGTTAAAAGGTATATGTAAATAATAACAGAGCCTTGGAATCCATCAGGGAAAATCTAATAAAACTTTGGAGAATGAACACAAACCCACCAGCGTGGGTGGAGATGTTTATACAAATTCACACAAGATCACAAAGACTTAGCCAGTTTTTACCAGTCACCTGAACTCAGTTGTCACTTATAGAATATTTCTCCCAACAATTTTTAAGTGCCTGCGGAATATTCCTTGATGATACATCATTTTGTGAGTTATAAAATTTAGTAAATATGAAGGCCTTGTCACAATGCAAATAACATTCACTGGCTACAATAGAGTTCAGCTAAACTCCTTAACAAGGAGAAACACAGATCCCCCCTCCCCAATCTTAGAATTTAAAGAGCATACACCTAAGTAACTGGAGAACACTGAGAGAACCACAAACTCAACTTGGTTTGCTGTCTTAAATCAAGCCTTTTATTTCTGATCCTTTAAAAATTAAACAAGTATACTGTGTTCCTCCTACTCACATATAATTAATAATGGTGACAATTATGGGGCTTGGTTGTGTTAGAGTATATAATATACTTTAACTACTTTTGGCTTAGGGGCATTCTTTTTTGACTCATTTGGGGAATTATTATTTTGAAAAATAATCTATCAAATTTGACAACTAATTAGTATAAAAAATACACTTGAAACCTTCTGCCTTTTTAAAAATATGGATACATATTCATCTATTCAGTGTGTGTGTGTATGAGAGAGAGAGAGAGAGAGAGAGAGAGAGAGAGAGAGAGAGAGAGAGAGAGAGAGAGAGAGAGAGCGCGCTTTGGGAGTTGATTCTCTCCTTCTGTGTGGCTCGTCAGCAAACAAGCACTGAACCATCCTTCCCACCAGCCCCTTCTGACTTCTTCCTCAGGAAGTTCGGGAACTGCCACACATATAGCTGGACCTCACAGTGCAGAGGTTGTGCTGGGGGTTGGTGCATCCTGAGCTTTCTGGGTGTGAATTGGTTCTGCAAGTCTGTGGCCTTTCTTTTCTGTCCACTGTCTGTCCTGTGACCAAGAAGTCTTTCCTTCTGGGAGGTTTTATGCAGTTCCCAGTATTTATATCCACCAGAACAGGAAACGTGAGGATGTGGACAACTGAATCAGGAAGTAGAATCTTTTATTAAACAGAATAAACCAAAAATGGAAAGGCTGGGGAGTTAGCTGGGTGGGTAGTGTGCTAGTCTAGCTCTTCCAAAGCCATGGCCTGGGTCTCCATGACAACCTCTATAAACCAGCCACGGTAGGCTACACCTGCATTCCTTTACTGCACAGTAAGTTTGAAGTTAGTCTAGGATACATGAAATCTGTGTCATAAACAAACAAGCAAAACGATGTACAGAATTCTGCCTTGATTTTAAAGAAAGCACACGAGTACATGCTTTTGAAGAATAATTCATAGTATGATAGCAGTAAGGGGAAATTTTCTTATTATGTCTCTGAATCAGAGTCTCGAGTAACCTTTATATTTAGAAATTTATATTAGGTTTTGGGTGACGTACAGTACTCTTTAATAAAAGAGAATATAAAGTCTGTTATTGCTGGTGGGTGAATGCATTTTGGCTTTTCTGCGTTTTCCCCCCTTTCTGAAGTATCTGCTGCTATTGCAGATAAGTTTTTCTCCCAAACGTTAGATTATCATTTCTCCCTTATTGCCAGGAAATGATAATACAAGATGTTCTCTTCTCTGTGCATGTGCATATGATGTGTGTGTGTGTGTGTGTGTGTGTGTGTGTGTGTGTGTGTGTGTGTTTGTATGTGTGTTTGTGTTTGTGTTTGTGTGCATGCCCACAGTATGGGTGTAGAGATGTCAGGATATAAATTGGTGTAGGTGTCCTTTGACCTTGTTTGGCAGAATTTCTTTGTTAGCTGCTTCCCACACCAAGCTGCCTAGCATGTGAGTTCCCAGGGAACTCGCCTGTCTGTCTTCCCATCTCGCTGTATTAATACTGGGTTTAAAGACACATGCTACTGTGTGTGACTTCACATGTGTCCTAGGGATCTGATTCTTGCACAATAAACCCTTTTTTCATTTATCCATCTTCACAAGTATGTTCTTCTAATACTTGAAAGCTCACCACCTGAGTGGAGAGTTCAGTATTGAGCCTTACACTTCACTCTCCTGTTTTATGTTAGCCGAATAACATTGGTCTACAACGGGACCCTGAAGCTTAAGATGTATTTTCATAATTTTCTACAGTTAGCAAAAACACAGTCCATATCTTTGTAAAATTTCTTCAAGTAAGAACTGTTTCAGTTAAGTTAAAAAAAAAATTGAGTTGACTGCCTCATATGAGTCATTTTGGAGAAAATGTTAGAGAGCTCATGGCCAACAATGGCTGATGGTCCTTCCAAGCAGGTGGCTGACACCATAGTATGACATTAAGGTCTGCTTCTCTTTGCCTTGGGAAGGTTCCTACTCATGAATTCATAGCTATGATCCTGCTGTTGTATGAATATGAGTACTGGGAATCAAGAGATTACTCAGTGATTGAGTATTTCCTGGTCTTGTGTGATATTTAGGTGTGGTTTCCTGTATCACAACCACCTATAAATCCAACTTCAGTGGATCTAATGCCCCATTCTGGCTTCTGAGGGGTATGTGTACATACCCCTCCTCCATACACACACATGCATGTTCGTACACAAATATACATAATTAAAAATAAAATAAAAGGCCAGCCATAATGGCTCATGCCTTTAATCCCAGTATTCAGGAGGAAGAGGCAGGTAGATCTCTCTGAGTTTGGGGCCAGTATGGTCTCTATAGAAAGTTATAGGCCTGCACAGAATGTCAGGGCTACCCAGTGAAAGCCTGTCTATAAATAAATAAATATTTTAAAAAAGAATATGAGTGGTCAATGACTATAGAATATAGGGGTTTCATGAAATATAAACAATCAGTCTAGAATTCAATTGAATGCTCATTGTGGTGGTTTGAAAGAAAATGGCCCTCAAAGGAAGTGTGGCCTTGTTGAAGCAGGAGTGGTCTTTTCAGAGAAAATGTATCACTGTGTGGGTGTGCTTTGAGTTCTCCCATGCTCAAGCTATGTCTGGGGTTACAGTTCACTTCCAGTTGCCTAAGGATCAATATGTAAAACTCCCAGCTACTGCTTCAGTACCATGTCTGCCAGCATGCTGCTATGTCCTGCCCTGGTGATAATGGACTAAACCTCTAAAACTGTAAGCCACCCAATTAAATGTTTTCCTTTGTAATAGTTGCCATGGTCATGATGTCTCTTCACAGCAATAGAAACCCTACCTAAGATACCCATCAATTCAATAGCTAAAATAATCTTCATAATATGTTGCAGGGATATGCATTTAGTCACATCACTTGCTAATTGCTCCAGTACCATTTATTAAGTGGAAATGATGTCATACATAGTTGTGATAGTTACAAAACTTTGTTTACAGAGTATTTTTCTATCATTGTAGCATTTCCAAAATTGAGTCAAGAACCTAATACAGTTGTAATACTTAGTGAAAAATTCAAAATGATAAAAAACTCTCATTTTGGTAGAAATCAGGAGAGAAGAGGGAATTTGGTAGGATGTCAGAACTTGCTTTAAAGAAAACAAAATGGTTTGAGGCTGGAGAGATGGCTCAGTGGTTAAAATTACCTACTATTCTTTCACAGGACCTTAGTTCCATTTCCAGCACTCATGTCCATAGCTCACAACTGCCTGTAACTCCAGCTCCTGTTCATCTGACACCCCCCTTTGGCTTCTTTGAGTAACTACAATCACATGTTCATATCCCTCTGTAGGTATACATACATGTACATAATTAAAAATAATAAAAGTAGGGAGCTGGAGAAACAGCTCAGAGGAATACATTTGTTTTTCTTGCAGAGGGCCTGAGTTCAGATCCCTGCACCCATATAACAGCTTACAGCTGTTTATAACTGCAGTTCTAGGGGACCCAAAGACACTATGTGCACTTGAACTTGCATACATGCAGTTGAAACACTCATGCACATAAAATGTAATTGAATCTTTAATAAAACAATATTTGTAAACTCGAGTCTAATCCTTAGAGACATGCACACACATACCCTGTGTACCCACACAACCTGTTTTTATCCTCTGTCTTACTCATGGCAGATTGGTAGCTAATTATATCATTTGAGGTTTTTTTTATTATTTCTATTTCATTTTTTATAGTTCAACTAAATGAACATGCATTTTAGATGGTGGACATTTATTGTGAAAAGGGCCAAGCCCTTTTTTAATGATTGCTTTTCTTCATTTCACCATTCTTTATTTAATGCTCTCACCTGTATTTTGTAGAGATGGACATGGCTTAGGGAAAGGTAAAATTAGAGTCCTTCATTCTTTTGGGGTCTGGTGGATTTACTAGAAGATGGGTAGACTTTTCAGCCTTGTAGGCTTGTGGCTGCGTACTGTCATCATCTGCATATCTCCTGGGAAAATTCTCACTGCTTTTTCTTTCTGCCTAAGCTGACCTCCAACAGGTACCCGAGCCCACCTTAAATGTGAGGCTTCCTTCAGAATACATCTTTGTACCCTGTCAGGTAGGATGCCATTGTCCCAAGCTGACTGGTGTAGACGGATGAAGGATGCCTGGTAAGGGGAGAAAGAGAGAAATGACCGTCACAGTGAATCCTCCCTCCCTTCTAGCTACACCTCTGCTTGCCTTCCACCCTTGGCTCTTCTGTTCTTGAGGGTGGGGAGCCGCCCCATCCTGGCCTCTGCTGCTAGATTCTCGCCATTAACCGGCCCTCACGGATTTGGTGGGCGCCTCCTTTTCATTAGTATTTGCGGCATGTTCACCAGCGAAATGATTATGTTAGGCAGAGACATCACATCACTTACATTTCATAGCTCAGTGCAATTTTCATAAACTGCAAGGCAACATCCAAAAAAACATGACTCAGAATTAGAGTTTCAGAAGATTATTATATAGACATTATTTCCCTCAGGTCACGGGCTTTAGTCAAATTTGGAGGAGAATGAAATTGCCAACAGTGAAAAGCAGACAGAAAGGTATGAGTTCATGAGCAGAGAAATAACATTTTCATTTGTTCCTTCCCCATGGGAAAGATTCAGCATTCCGGTAAATGGAGACAGTTATAAGAAATGAATTTTTGTCAGCGGGGATGTGATTTTAAGGCTCACTTATCCATTGGCAATCTAGATTCCTAACCCCAGGAATCTAGGAAATTGCTACAGAATGTAGTCTTTATTATAAACAAGTTTTTTTGTGTGTCCTCCCCCCCCCCATTTTTTCCCCTCGGTCAGATTTTTGAGACAGAGGACCACATTTCTTTCTGTGTTTCAGGGGTCAGATGGCTGCTGAATTCGCCTCCTCTGCTTGAGTTTCTGAGCCCTGCTGTTGGTTAGTGATGAGAATTTTCTTTCTTCCCGCTGTATATATACAGCTCTCTCCCACCGCCTTGGCTCTGCTCTAGCTTCCCCAAAGTCAACAGCATGGGAAGATGCAAACCATGGTGAGGAACGACTCCGTGTACTAACCCTGGCATTTTTAGGACACCCCGAGCTACTGATTTCCCTGAGACTCAGGGCTGGGAAGAGGCCTTTCCCACCACCTTTGCTGACCCCCTCTGTTCAGGTTAGCACCACATCATCAAGGAGGCGAGACTCCAAAGGATGGGAAGGGATGCTCCATGGGTTCTGCCTCTCTCCCTGGTGTTTTCAGGATGCTGTCAACTGCCGCTTTCCTGATTGGTCTTTTGGTGCATATTGATCTGAGATAATAAAATATGGAAGAGGCTTCCTCCCCTGCCTTTGCCTTTGCTGACACCCGCTCTGTTCAGATAGTATAACATCAACAAGTGTGCACCCTGAGGCTGGCAAGGGCTGCGTAACTCTATGGCCTTCACCTCTGGTGCTTTCAGGATGCCCTGGGCAACTGCTTCCTTCTCCTTAGCTCCTTTCATGTCTCTGAACTCCAGAAACTGACTCGGGGAAACCGACTTTTCCGGGTAGCTGCCTTTCTCCCAGGTCTAAAGAACCAGGATTTGCAAAGGTTTCTGTCTGGTAATCCTAGACAACCTTCTTCATAATTAAAGAATGTTCTTTCAGGGGGAAATTTTATTTTCCTCCTCCAATCTCATCTGAAGCTGCTCAGCCCATCACTCATTCAAATTCCATGCAGGGTTCTCCTGGCAGTACTGTACATCTGTGAGAGCCGAAGATATTTCATATCACCTAAAGCCTTCATTCCTAGAGATGCAGATAGGTTCTGTAATATTAATCTCACCTTTATGTTTTTTCAATTTTTAATAACTGAGAAATATGTATATCTAATGCCTTCTTCCCCTGTGCATTTTTGACTATTTTAATATTTCCCAACACCATAAACCATGTGCCTGGCTGTATTCTTCCCAGACAGCACACCACCTGCCGTAGTTTACTGAGAATCAATTGCAGTGCCTGCTCTGTGAGTATGTCTACATTGCCATGGTGGTGAAAATCATGATTGTGGTTGGTTAATAAATGGAAATTGATCACTCTTGCTTGTTGTCCCTGGAAGAGGAAGGTCATCCTAAGCCATAAACTGAATGTCCAAGGATCCCAAAGGGGAGGGGAGAAGGGCTCTTAGGGAGGTGAGGTGAAGAATACCTGTTTTTCTGCAGGGCATATGCAGTCACATTTGTGCGTGTGTTCATGTGAGGGGGCGGGGGGGGGGGGAGGGGAGAGAGAGAGAGAGACAGAGAGAGACAGAGAGAGAGAGAGAGAGAGAGAGAGAGAGAGAGAGAGAGAGAGAGAGAGAGAGAGAGAGAGAGCGCTCCCACGCATGTGTATACGTGTACCCTTTCAAAGGTTGAGGTCAGAGGAGGATATTGGGTGTCCCTGCTGTATCACTTTCCACTTTATTCCCCTAAAACAGGTTTCTCTCAGTGAACCTGGAGTGGAACTGGCGTCCAGGGAACCTGACTCATCTTCCTGTCTCTGCCTTCCATCGCCCTGGAGTTACAAGCACACATAACTCTGCTGGGCTTTGTATTTAAATCTGAGCTTAGGGCCCCCATGTTCATGCTGCAAATGTTCTTGGCTGCCAAGCCATCTATCTGACACCCATACCCAGATGTTTTTGGGGTTTTTTTTTAGACCTACTGTGGAATGTGTAGAAAGAGGACTTGACCTGTCCAGATTATTAGACTATGTTGTTACTCTGTGAAGTTTCACTCTTAAGTTTTGCATTTTGGGGGTGGGTGGGTCAAGACAGGGTTTTTCTGTGTAGCCCTGGCTGTCTAGGAACTCATTCTATAGACCAAGTTGGTCTCAAACTCAGAGATCCACCAGCCTCTGCTTCCTGAGCACTAGGATTCAAGGTGTGTGCCACCATAGCCTGGCCAGTTTAATCATTTTTTGTTTTGTTTTGTTGTTTCGTTTTTTATAAAGCTCTTGTCTAACATTTTCTTTACAAAGTGTTAATATTTAAGCGAGTGGTGTGGTCCATTTGATAGAGCACTTACCTAGCATAAATGGCAATGACTTTGTCTGTACAAACCATAATCCCTATTCTTTTTTTTTTTTTTAGCGAAGTTCATGTAAACAGTGGTATGATAGTTTAAATGAACATGGCCCCCAAAGGCTCATGTGTTCGAATGCTTAGTTCCCAGGTAGTGGAACTGTTTGGGAAGGATTAGAAAGTGACCTTTGTGGAGAAGGTATGTCACACCAGTTATAACCTTGAAGGTTTCAAAAGCCCATTCCAGGTCTGGTCTCTCTCTTCCTGCCTGTGGATCAGGATGAAGCCCTCACCTATTGCTCTAGCACCATGCCTGCCTGCCTGCCACCACACTCCAGGCTGTGACGATTATGCACTAACCCTCTGAAACTGCTAGCAAGCACCCAATTGAATGCTTCCTTTTATAAGTTGCCTTGGTCATGGTGTTTCATCACGGCAATAGAACAGTGACTAATAAGATAAGTGGCATGTTAGGTTTTGAACATTCAGGAATAGCTAATTCTCTCTGCTTATGCTTACAGCATAATGATATTTGTCTCGAGTAATAATGCTGGGGTTTTTTTTGGGATTTTTTGGACCGGAATGAGTGTTGTTAATCAAATTCGGATGATTCTGGGCTGGGGACGTGGTTATATAGTTCAAGCACTGTCCACACAAGCATGAGGACTAGAATTTGGATTGTCAGAAACTGGTAAATTACAGGTTGTCATGGCAGCTCATCTGTAGTTCCAGCCTCGGAAGGTGAAGACAGGCTCTCTCAGAGCAAGCGGTCTTAGGAGACTAGCAATATCCGTGAGCTCTCGTTTTGATTGAGAGACTCTTCCTTCATGGGTAAGGTGGAAGAGCAATTGAGGATGATTTTGTCAGGCCTCCTTATGTACATGTGTCCACATGATGCGTACCCAAATACATGCAAAATAATGCCTGCCTACCTCTACCTCTCTCTCTCTCTCTCTCTCTCTCTCTCTCTCTCTCTCTCTCTCTCTCTCTCTCTCTCTCACTCACTCACAAACACACACACACACAAATAATGAAAAAAGTAAAAGTATTGGGGTATTGGAAACATACTGTTTTTTTTTCTTTCTATAGTGTATCTTGTGTGTTTCACTCGTGAGACTCGGTTCTAGTAAATACAACTGAATCGTATAAATTGCCTCTTGTACACTCAGGGCTCTAATGCTGCAGTTCAGTTTTTTTTTTTTTTCCTAAGTGAAGAATAAAACCCTAGACCGTCCTTCAGGAAGATGCTGGGAAGTTGCTTGTCAATTAGTCAAGTTCATACAGAGATGATTTTCTTGGCGTTTCATGCCTTTCTTAGCCACACTAAGCCACACTTTCTAAGCCACACTTAGACATGGTTTAGGTGGGGCAGGTGAAAGGGCTCTGCAGCTAAGAGCACATCCTGCTCTTGGAGCATATCCTAGCTCAATTGCCAGCGCCCACACTGCATGGCTCACCACCCTCTATAATTCCATCTTGGGCGGGAGGGAGGACCATTGTCTGCTGGACGCTGTGGTCACTGCATTCATATGCTCACAACTACCTAGAGAGGCATAAAATTAAAAATCAAATTTTTTTAAAGGATGAAAAATAGCATTTTGGATAAACAGTGAAAAATACCTCCATAACATTATGTTTTTACAGAAAACATAGCATACACGGAAGCCCTAACTTGTTTAGCATCAATTTCTTTTCCCCCTTTGGCTTTTGAAAAAAAAAAAAAAAACACCTTGAATGTGATTTTCTACCGATGAGTAAATTTTCTAATGTATGAATATGTAATAATGATCGTGGTTATGCCTATCAGTCACTGAGTTTAGCTGTGTGCAAGATGCTTTCCTGAACATAAGTCAGGTAACAAGTGACTTATCCTTCCCTACCATTTCACTTCAAGTTGACATTATTGTTATTTTGACACATGGTTTCATGTAGCCCAGTCTGGCCTCAAACTCAATCTGTAGCCGGGTATGACCTTAATTCCTCCTGTTTCCACTTTCTACTGGGATTTCAGGCGTTCATCATCATGGCTGGCTTGTACAGCACTGGGGTTGGAAAACAGGCCTTCATGCATGAGAGACAAGCATTCTAACAGCTGAAGTACACCGCCAGCTTCTGTCTTCCATGTTTTATTCATAAAGATACTGCATCTCAGAAAGGTACAGCTTGTAGTCCAGTGAGGGAACAGAGACTCAGGTGAACCTGAGAATCCAGAGTGTAATACTGTTATGGAGAAGTGTTTTCTCCACGATTGGTCATGCTTATAATGTATGAGCCATGAGATTAAACTTCCTGTATCGGACCCACCTCTGGCCAGAACATGTGCTGTCTTTTTAGTTCAGTCTGTCTGTTCTATGGCTCTTCTCTTTTTGACCTTGGTTTCTTCAGGCATCACTGGTGTCCTTTACTTTCTTCCCATGAGCATGCTGTGATTGACCGATCTTGTACAGTGAACATCCATCCTGTTTCCATTTCTCATTCTTACAAAATTAATTTTCCCTAAAAGGTAAATGTCCACGTGGTACCATTGGATGCTTAGACAGTATCCCAAGAACATTTTAGGGGAATTTATGATCTAATGATAAATCTCTTCTTGAGCAAAATTTGCCTTTAAAGTAGCCAAGACATGAAGGGTTTCCCACCCTCACCCCTGGGTTCCTTTACCATTACAAACATGGTACTTCTGCTGGAAAAAGAGAGATTTTGGTGCAAAGTCTATATTTTTTATTACAGTCAACGAATAGACTGCTTTAGCCATAGGTTAATTCCGTATTATTGATCTATATCTAGCAGTATAGAAGGGACTCTTAGTCATTCTTATGAAGTCCTAAAGGATCTCCTCCATACAACAAAGTCTTTGGATACGGAATGCCTCTGCGGCTCGGGGCAGCACCTCACAGACCTCTGTGCCTCATGGGTTGTTTATGACTGAGTTTTGATGGACATGGCCTCTTACTGTGTCCCTTTCCTGCCTGGCCTTTGCTTCTATTTATCTTGGCCCAACCTTTGGCTCACCCAGACATGGTGTTTTGTCCCCATCTCAGTAGCCCTGGTCATCTTCCTGAAGTATGTCATGGCCCTGAGAAAACTGGAGGAAACCCTGGTGTGACCAGGGCTGCCTGCATTCTCTTAGATATGGACAAGTGGAGAGAAAGCATGGGTACGCATGTAACTCATAGTCTCACCCATGAATCTGAGTCCAAATGAACATGATTAGATTTCTCCTCGACGCCAGCGATTCCTTTTTTAGGCCCTGAAAGATGTGTTTTGGTTATTATCATTGTAGGGCGGGAGGTGGGACATTTTTAAGAAGAGCAGAGGGGAGCCAGAGAGGATGCTGCACTGTGCGTTTTCAGAGCTATAGGCCATCACTCTCATGGTCACCTCTGGCTGGGTCACTCACTGCCTTGGCAGACAGGGGAGCTGCTAAAACCGGTGATTAGTGTGTGTACATATACTCATGTGTGTGCATGTTCCTGTGGTGGGTACACTTGTCGGCACATGCTTGTAGAGGCCGGAAGTTAAGCCCAGGTGCCATTTCTCAGGCATTGTTCAGTTTCTTTTTTAGACACAATCTTTCTCTGGCCTAAAATTGGCCAAGTTGCCAAGGCTGGCTGGTTAGTGAGCCTAAGGATCCACTTCCTCGGCGGCGCTGGGGTTAGCTGCACTTCTCCACCACACCCCGCTGTGTTGCACATGGGTTCTGAGGATTGATCACAGGACCTCATGCTTACAAGGAAAACACTTTACTAACGGACCCATCTCCCCAGACCCGTGTGGATTTTTCTTTTTTCTTTCTTTCTTTTATTCTCCCATCGATTTGACCCATGTTTGCTACAACTCACAGGCTTACCTCTCCACAGCCCTGGCTATGAGCTGTCTCTGCTTGGCCCATGGACTCACCTTGGGAAGTAGGATTTGCTCAGAAAAAAAAAAATAACAGACAGAAATTTAGCAGAACAAAAGAGTCCTTTCTTAGGACAGTCGATCTGTTGAGTTTAGTCTGCGTTTTCTGCTCTAGAGGGACTGGCAGACCCTCAAGAGAGCCCTGCCCTGCTTGTTACCAAGTTTAGCATACAATTCTCATGGCATATGCTGGGATTAATACTGTGGTTGGGCAGGAAGAGTCTTTCACGGAGGCATTTATCTCCTTTCGACTCCTTCAGATGTAGCTTTTATAAAACTTTTCTGGTGTGGGTAGCGGTCAGAGGAGCTGGGGTGCCACGGTAAGGCTGTTGCTACCAGGAAAGAGGGGCCAAAGCCTCTGCCATGCCCTGTACAAAGGAGACTTTCTTCACTCTCCCTGGTCCATGTGGTTAGCATAGAAATAGTTTATTGTGAAAGTCTCTCAGCCACAGGTCTTTCTAAAACATAATTGTACCCTCCAGGGAAACCAAAATAAATACCAGCCTAATAAACTTCAGATTCTCAAAAATAAGTGATCCGATTGCATTTCTGCAGCTGAAGAAAAACACGAGAGGTTGGCACGCGTTCCCGTTCTGCTTTGAATTACTTCCCAAGCTGCCCCGTCGCGGCAGCTCAGCCCTAAAATGGAAGAAAATACTTGATCGTTCGAAGAAAAACAAATAGAGTAACAAAGCGCAGCCCTTCAGGAGAGACGTAGAGGGAAATTTCTGTGTACATCTTCTGGGTTTCTTAAGAGTAAGATGCGTCCATATCCGGTCCTTTTGTCGCTGGGGCTAATGGGGCTGATCTTCCAGTGGAAGATTCCACACGGACTTCCCTGTAATTGCCTGTAACTCTAGCCTGGGATCACATGACCCTCTTGCTAGCTCGCCACCTCCTCCTGAGCAGTTTTGCCAATCCTCTGCTTCCCAGGTTGAGCGCCACTTGCAGCCTCCATTCTGCCTTACGCTGCCCAAACGTGTTGTTTGTCCACTCTCAGATTCTCAAACGCTGACTCCTTGCGTTCATCTTCTGCTTTCTCCGTCAACATCAGTCGATACTGTCTTGTCCATTTCCTTCACCGTGGCTACCCCCATGGTGCCCTTGACAAGTCAATGCTACATTTGATTTGCCTATTTTACTCTTTTATCTGTGTGTCTGTGTGCATGTGTGTAAGCACATTCACCCGGGGGCCCACTGAAGCCCGAAGAGGGCGTCGGATCCCCTGGAGCTGGAGTTACAGGTGGTTGTGAGTTACCTGACGTGGGTGCTGGGAACTGAACTATATCCTCTGCAAGAGCGGCAACGGCTCTTAATTGCTGAGCCATGTCTCCGGCCCCTGATTTATATTTTTAAAGTGTATTATTAAATAAAAGAAGGGAAAGAGGATTTGTGAACATTGACGTAACCCACAGCACAAAGGGTAATATTTCCAGTAGCTTTGGACCTGTTACATTTCTGAGCACACAGCTCTGGGGTAAGTCATATGGTTCTCTCGATCACTTTTTTCATATTTATAGTCACCATATAATAATACATGGTTTGTTTATATGAAAAACTGTCCTCTGCCCGTTATAAGCTTTTTTTTGTTTTGTTTTGTTTTTGTGTGTGTGTGTGTGTGTGTGTCCCGCTTTCTGGTTCTCAGTTAGTTGTGTATAGCTTACTAACCAGGCAGCCATCCTGAGCAAGAACCTACTCATATCACCATGAGTAGGTTGGAGTAAAACTGACTTTTCTAAAATAGCTTCTCTTTGGTTCAAAGGCAGTAAATGGGTGACTTGAGGGTACAGTTCAGTTGGTAAAGTGCTTGCCTGGCACGCACAAAGCCCTGGGTTCAATTCCCAGGAACACATAAACTGGGTGTGGTGGTACACTCATGTTATACCAACACTTGTAAGTTACAGATATGAGAATAGTGAATTCCAGGTTATTCTTGCCTACAAGGCCAGCCTGGGCTAAAGGAGACCCTTTCCCCATTTTTTTTTTTTTTAAGAAAAGCATATTCCAGTGGTATTGGACACTGATGAGTACTTACTTGAAGTAGCCTCCATCGCGAGTCATCTCTCGGTCTTCTGCTTTGGGCCATCTCAGTATCAGTACGGGCTGTGCCCTTCTCCTTCTGTCTAATGGTGGAGGATAGGACGCAGCTGCCGTGAGTCGGGAGCCTGAGTCCACTGTGTCCATATTTCCATTTTGCAGGAAATGGGAGAGAGATGAGGCCAATGGTTTGATAAATTATATCAAAAAATAGTCCCTTCATGCTAATGGAGTGTGAAGAAGCTGATGTACTGGAGATGATCTATAATATTTCATATTTCTCTGAGGAGAAAAATGATAAACCTGATGATGTGTGATTTATTCATGTTCCATCAGATGAGGGGGAAAAAAAATCTTCAAGTCAACTGCCTGGTTCTCACTCCCAGAAGTGGCCACATACATTTTTGTGCTGGGATCAGAAGCCGGGTTGTTTTGAGAAATGCTCCTGATTAATCACCACACCTTTGGCAGTTGGTTGGGAGAGGGTAATTATGCCAGCATCGCTACTATTTCATCATTGCTGGTTTACGGCTCTCCAGCACCAGGTGACAAATGTGTTAATTATTACATTTCTGATCCCGAACTCTTCTGGCTGCTCCCCTTCCCTCCTGGCTTTGGCCTTTAGTCATTCCCAGCAGCTCAGCCCTGGACAGCGGTAACTTCTGCAATCAAAGAGCTGCTCTCTGGAAGCCGCCATGCTGAGAGGGACATGGTTATCAGGCATGCTGTGTGCAGACTCTAGCCACGGGGGATCTGGTTAATTCCCTTTCCTCTTCCTTCTGCCCATCACCCTGTGGGTCAAGTGCTGCTCAAAGCCAGAAGCTCTGCTGGCTTCTTTAATAACTGAAAATGGCGCCCCTGGCTGGGCCATTTCGCTCTAAATAGCCCCCTGGAGGAGGTTGGAAACAGAGGTTGTCTTAGGCAAAGCGATTTAACAGGTAGAAATGCGCTTTCTCTTTCTGTTCTTTGTGTTCCCTTTCCTTTTCTTCCTTGGCCATGGTTTTCCTTTGACCACTGCCCATAGCAGAGCAACTGTTCAGTCCCAATCCAGCCCTTTTCTTCCTGGGCTCTAACCTTTTCCTTAACACCTGCCATGTCTATTTTCCCAATATCCCTGTTAAGAATTTGCTAGTGTTTCTTGTGTGGTTATAGACTGTGGATTCTAAGAAGCTGAAGACTGATCTTCACAAGGAAAACAATTTACGTTAGAATACTTTCAAACACCCTGTCCTAGTCAGCGTCACAATTCTGGGGTGAAGCACCATGACCAAAGCAACGTGGGGAGGAAATGGTTGATTTGGTTTCAGTTCCACATCACTGTTTATCAGTGAAGGAAGTCAGGACAGGAACTCAAACAGGGCAGGAACCTGGAGGCAGGAGGTGATGTAGAGGCCATGGAGGGGTGCTGCTTACTAGCTTGCTGTTTATGGCTTGTTCAGCCTGCTTTCTCCTAGATCCCAGGACCACCAGACCAGAGATGGCATCACCCACAATAGGCTGGGCCCTCGCCCATCAATCACTAATTAAGAAAATGCCCTACAACTGGATCTTAGGGAGGCATTTCCTCAATTGAGCTTCCCGACTTTCAGTTAGCTCTCTAGCATGTGTCAAGTTGACACAGAACTAGCGAGCACTCGCCCATTATAAAGACCCTAAAAGAAACATGGGCATGGTAGAGATTTATTTGAGCTGAGTGGGAGGGCCTTAAGGTCTCAGGTCATCCTTGTGAATGGCCATTGTGTCCTGTCAGGATGCATCATCCCAGTGAATAAATCATCCAGTTAAGACTGTCCAAAATCTGATCTGAAACTATATTCAGTTCATTCATTTCCATTGGAATCTATCACAGATCATTTCAGATAAACAAACTTCACTATATACATCAATTTCACAACTTACATAGTCCAGGCTGACCCTAACTTTGGGTAGTTGATGAAGATTTTAAATGCTTGGTCTTCCTATCTCCATTTTCCAGAGCTGAGCTAACAGATGTGTGCCCCCAAGCCCATGGGGATCACAGTCCAGGCTTTCTGCATACTGAGCAATTGCTGTATTAAGTGAGCTCATCCTTTGCCTAGACATTTTCTTTCAAATCAGAAGAAGGCTGGATCCTCTGGAACTGGAGTTACAGATGGTAATAAGTAACCTGGGGCCCCTGCATGAACAAGGGCCGTTACCCACTGAGCCATCCCGCTGGCCCTTTATTAGAAATTTCTGAAAGACAAATAAGAAAACACCTGTCTTATAGGTATTAGACCATGTTCACCTATAAACTCATTTTGTTTTGCAGGGGTGAAAAAACAAGCAACAACAACAACAACAAAAAAAACACCCCAAAACCATTCTAAACTCATCTTGATTTCATGGTTTTGAGGCCCTTAAAGGAAAAAAAAAAAACAGATTAATAGGATAAAAGAATACAAATTCATGTAATAAACTTTATGTGGAGAGGGAAACCTAAGGAGGCATCTTAATGTATTTTGGACTTTAATCATTTTGAGACAGGGTCTCGTGTAGCACAGGCTGGACTCAGAGTTTATGTGTTCCAGTGGGTAACCGTGAACTTCTGATCTTCATGCCTTCCAATCCCTATTGAGATGATAGACTTGTACTACCGCACACACCTGTTCCTGCAGTGCTGGAGACTGACCCTTGGGCTTTGGGCCTGCTAGGCGGGCACACTAGCAGCTGGGCCACAGCCCAGCCTAGACAGATGAGTTTGATGAAGAGTAGACAGTCATGGAGAACTGTGACTGGACCACGTGGATGCAATCTAAGGTGACGTGAAAAGACCTGCTTGGTCCTTGGGTCTTCTCTTTTGATCATTTCTCTTTAGAGGTGGGGTCGTTCCTTTCCTCTGGGCGCTCCAGGCATTGTTTGCAGGAGGGTCTCGTGGCTGCAGCATTGGAAGTTCAGAAAACCCTCCTTAGGTTTTGTGACTTCCTGTATAGAGATGGGGAGTAGAGAAGGTCAGAGAGCACTTCCTGCTTCTGTTATCCCTGTGCCTGGGTGGTGCATTTTAGGGCTGCGGTAGCATAGCCTAACCTCCATCTGTTTAAACAGATAGCTCTCTGTCTCAGACCCAGGATACCTCACTTGCAGTATTAGATTTTATTCATTCATTTAACTGCTCCGTTTCTTGATGTCCTCATCAGGGAACATCAGCGGCATTAAAAACATTGCAAGAATGAATGCGTCAGTGCTGTTTTCGAGGCGTCCTTTAAAGCACACTGTTTTTAACTTACAATTGTAGGAATAGTATTGCAAAGGTCCTTAATGAGAAGACTCGTTTTCCTTAGTTGCTTTTTGTGGGAACCATCTTCTGTGATTGTAGTGAAGCCCTTAAAAAAACAAAAATAAAATAAAGGTCAGCTACCATCAAACCCCGCTGACACAGTGAAGTTTGCTTTTATTGTCTGTCTCCCCAACTAGAACAGAAGAACATGGCTGTCTGGCCCTCCTCTTGCTTGTACACCCTGTTTTTAAGAATATAACTTGACATTCTCTTTATATACATGCCTCTCTGAATGAACAAATACATGTGGGAAACAAGGAATCTGAACATGAAATTCTTCTATTAGACGAGACAGGATTTTTGCTGTACTAGAAGATTTGAGGCCTCTTTAAGTCTCTCTCTTTTGATCCAGAGCCTTTCTAAAGCATAGAAGAAATTCCCTTGCAGTGATCTCACGGTGACAGAGAAGGACCTGGCGGCTTTGTCTGTCTGAAGTCAGAAGTGTGTCCCCCGAGGGAACTGGGAAGGTCCTTTTCTCAATAATGTTGAACTTCTTTTTTTTTTTTTTTTTTTTTTTTTGTGATTGAGCTGCATGCTGCTACACATTTCATTCAGTGCTTGCCTTTCAAGCCCACATTTGGCATTATCTGCACTTAGATCAGAAATACTAAATTTAGGTCTAAAAATTACCTTACAGGTGTAAGACAGATTTGCCACAGATGTAAGTATTCGGTGCTTAATTATTAGCATTGTAGTTCTTTTTTTTTTTTTAAGATACAAAAGTGTGTGTGTGCCTGTGTGCATGTATATGTGTATGTACATGCATACATGGAGGCCACCAGAAGGCTTGGATCCCATGGAACACACAACCTGGGTGCTGGGAACTGAATTCAGGTCTTCAGCAGCAAGTATTCATAACCAGTGACCCAGTTCTCCAGCCCTAAGTGCAATTGTTTCTGAGTATCTCACTTCTTTGTTAGATTTCAAACTCTGTGATATACTCTTATTATATTTATTTTTATATCTCCTTGCCTAACAAAGGGTTCCTCTTAGTAGGCTCTTCATTAAATTGATGCCCATAAGGGTATTGCAGGAATTAACTTAGAGTACCCATACTGTTGTAATTAATCCACCACAGGATCATGTGTTTGAACACCAAGTTCCTGGGTGGTAGCTTTTGTTCCCATTAGCATGGGTAAATAATTTTAGTTGACAAAAACAGCATCTTTTTTACCCCCTTATAGTAATGAAGAATATGGTGAATGCCTCTCTGAAGCCTTTTGTTGTGTGTGAGGCTGCTTGTCTCACTGTCATAAAGGACACATGTGTATTCCATTCATGTTAAGTTTTTTTTTTTTTTTTTTTTTTTTTGATTTTTCGAGACAGGGTTTCTCTGTGTAGCTTTGCGCCTTTCCTGGAACTCACTTGGTAGCCCAGGCTGGCCTCGAACTCACAGAGATCCACCTGCCTCTGCCTCCCGAGTGCTGGGATTAAAGGCGTGAGCCACCACCGCCCAGCTCATGTTAAGTTTTAATTACAGCTCCTAACAGAAGAAGCCAAAGTCCATGTTTTAGACTATGGTTGAAAATCAGTTACCTAGCCATTTCTGTTCATTCGTCTTTTGGAGAATACATGACCAGAAGCTTTTTAGAAGCTTTAATAACCATGAGTCAAGCATGCACCATTTTAACACATCAGAGGAACTGGAAACAAGCGAAGTTGATTGATATATACGATATCTGAAGTCTTGCATTGTTCCTGAAATAATGGCAGATCTAGAGCTGGGTGGCAGAGTGGCACTCACACACCCTCCCTGCCACCTCAAGAACACGATGAGGTTGACAGAGCTACACTTAGACCAAAGAAGGAAACAGCATTGAATAAGCCATTTGAAACTTCACATCTAAAATGCAGCCATGTAGGTCTGTCTGTTGTCCCTGCTACTCGGGAGGCAGAGGCAGGAAGACTACAAATTCAAGGCCAACCTGGGCAGCCCCTTGATACCACATCTCAAACAGGCAAATGATCCTATATGTGCTGTTGAAGAAATGGGGATTTCCAAAAACAAAATGGTCTATTTTAAAGGAGATCTTTACAGATAATGCTGAAAATATGATTAAAAATGTGTCGTTGATTGTGCTTAAAAGGTAATTCATCTTTGGCTGCGATTGACCATTGTTGAAGTGTAACTCTATTTGGGTGTGGTGGTACATGTCTGTAGTCCTAGACTGAGACAGTAGAGGCAGGAGGATCAGAAGTTCAAGGTCATCCTTAACCATATAGTGAATTTGAGGCCAGTCTCTGGGATACATGGGATCAAAAAAAATAAAAAATTCCAAAAAAAGGAATTTTTTTTAAGTGTTCGGAAACTAGTTTCTGTTTAAGAGTTTCTGTCAAGGAGGGTGTTAGTTGTCGAATTGTCCGGCTTATATTTGGTGCTTACTACCATCCCTATGTAGGAGGTTAAATGTCCACTTATTCTAAACAGAAGGAGGCAGTAATGCTGGCTGTGTTGTCATATCTCATGGAACACACATCCTTAATAACTGTTTACCCTCAAAACAGTCATTTGAAGAGGGTCCTTTAATTATTGCTGTTCTCCGGGTATGGAAACTGAGGAAGCAGAGGCAAAGTAACCCCTCTAAATCAGAATCTATACTCAAATATTTTATCTCTGTTAGCTATATATCTCTGTCTCTCTCCCTCCCCTCCCTCTCACTCTCTTCCTTCCTCCCTCCTTTTCCCCTTCCTTTCCCTTTTCTCCACACTCACTCCAGAGATCATATGTAAATAACCTCAGGGTGGTTATGCAGGCCTTTAATTAAAATGCTTAGCCGAAAAGGAGCCCCTGCCCCCCAACTTACCTTTCAGGCACATAGAGAGTAGATTGTACTTTCTTTAATATTCATTCAGGCAAGTCTAGTCCTATTCAGCAAAGAGGCCATCTTAAAAACAAATTAGTCCAGTAGAGCAGTCATTCCATCCTAGTGTGTGTGTGTGTGTGTGTGTGTGTGTGTGTGTGTGTGTGTGTCCCCACACACATGTGCACATACTCATATTCAGGAATCTTAGTCATGGCCAACATTTAGAGCACCTGAGGTTTGTTTTGTTGTTGTTTGTTTGTTTTTTCAATAGAATTTTCTGTCAATATTAGATAGCTAAGAGTCCATAATGAGTCCGCTCATAAGAGGAAGGATCACAAGTCAGATCCGGTCAGCCGGCCTCGTGGAACACGGCAAGGAAGGAGAATGGTTTAGGCATGCATGGACTGGGTTACCAGAAGACATCTTTGAACAGCTGGTTCAAGTGTCTACTGCTGCCACTGTTCTTGTCAGCACAGATCCCCTGGTTATCTGCTGTTGACAAGGGTTTAAGACCTGAGTGTGTCAAAGACGTGCCCATAAATCCAGGTTCTTAATAAACAATTCATACCGAAACCCTGAGAATTAATCGAAGAGGTGACAGGCCTTACATTCACTTCCTTCTCCCATAACTTTCATTAGTAATGATAACACTGTGACAATTATTGAGTGCCTGCCTGAGACTTGCTATGAATATGCATAGTCAACGTGAATATGAAGATGAACACACATGACAATTATTGAATGCCTGTTCTAGCACTTGCTAAGTGCTTCTGTATGGAGAGAAATGTTTGTCAGTGGAAGTGGTCCCTCCCTGTACAGTGAGAATGTACCCTCTAGTTAATGTGGGATTTATGATTCTATTATAGAGACGCTGCTTGAGTGAGAGCCAGGCTCAACAGGCCGGCTTCTTCCAAAGGAAGACAGCTGGGAAGGCCCAAGGCGCTAACAAGGTTGGCAGTGTCTTTAGATTGGAGCTGGAGATGGGATGGCTAATTTCATTATCAACTTAGTTAGATTTGAAGTCACCTAGGAGACACATTTCTAATGTGTCTGTGAGGATGCTCCTAGAGGTTTAGCTGAGAAGGGAGGACCCCGCCTTGAATGCTGGTGGTAGAGTCTCATAGACGGAGTTGGGGTGGGATTTGGGCTAAGTAGAAAGGAAAAAAATGAGAAAGCTTGGCAAGCCTTACAATGCCTTCCTCTACTTCTGGACCACCCAGGTGTGAGAAGTCACAAACCATATGTTCCTCCTGCTCCTCAGAGGACTTTCAGGTCTTCATCATCATGTTGGATTCCATCCCTTCAGACCTCTTGCCAAAATAAATCCTTCCTCCCACATGTTACCTTCTACAATCTTTTAAAGGTTTATTTCATTCTTAAGTATGTGTGTATGCATGTATGTGGGGTCAGGTATGAGTGTTGGGTACACATAAGTGCTGGTGCCCCCAAGAGAGGCCATCGGATCCCTTGGAGCTGGAGTTACAGGTGACTGACAGGTGCTAGGAACCAAACTCATACTTTTGAAGAGCAGCAAGTGCTTTTAACTAGTGAGCCATCTCTCCAGCCCCCCACCCCCCACCCCCGTGGTTGTTTGCTCAGTATTCATTCACAGAGATGAGAAAATTAATACAATGGGTAAAATGGATGAATGTCTCCTTGATTTATAAAGAACATTTAGAATGGTGTGTACCGCTGACTCAAGGGAGAAATGGTCTCAGTCAGTAGCAGTGGAAATGCCTTGGGTTGCTCCCAGACCATCTGAAATCAGCAGCGCATCAGATGAGAATTGGAAGGAACTGTCGTGTTTGACTGTGTCTGTGCGCTGAAAAGATGGGGGCAGTGACCTGTGTCCCTTTAGCTTCCTTGACCTATTTGTATCACAAAACAGTTTTATCATCTTATAAATATGAGTGCTGTGCCCTGTTGTTAGGGGCTTTCATTTCTGTGCCAGTAAGTGGAAATAATCATGTAATTGGTTTTCTTTGTTAGTTATTTGTCTGTATGCATGGATATTCATTTCTCTTTGTCTATAGGAAAGGAGTCCTTAAGACATTTTGAGTAAAGTATCCTAGAGAATGCGGGAATTATCCTGGACCCCCCAGAATTGCTTGTTACTGGAGACTCGGTAGCATGTTGTAAAGGCAATGTTACCGTGACAGGAGGGGCCCTGATTACACAGGCTTGTCCATTATCCCTCGGCAGAATGGGCCTCTAAGTGACCCTGATAATTATGATTAGGTGACAGTGAATCAAAATGATCAATTATAAAAATTATAAAGACTGTATGGGTGTCCACCCCTGTGACCCCGGCATTGTCAGATGAAGACAGGTAGATCCTGGGAACTGGGCAGCCAGTCAACCTCGCTAAAACAGAGAACTTCCAGAGACCCTGCCTCACAATAGAGGCAGACACTGATATCCTGCTCGGACCTCTCTGTATGCATGCCTAGACATACCTGGATACTCGCGTGCATGAGTGTGTGCATGCAAACACACATGCATGCATGCATGCATAATAGTAATAAACATCCACCAAAACAGGAGAGTGGCATGCCATGGCTAACAATTGATAAACAATGAAGTGTGTGTGTGTGGGGGGGGGAGACAAGAACCAGCAAGGAGAGCAGGATCAACTGTGGGTCTTACTGTGCACAAGGCAGACCTTTTCCTGCAGCTTTGAATCTAAACAAGGCAGTTATTTGTCGATTACCTTAGAAAGAAGCATTCTTTTTTGAGAATGGAATAGAGTTCACTCTTGTTTCCCTGACTCTTGACTTGCTACAAAGGATGTATCTCATGTGTCACGATCATTTTGGAGGCTAATACATATAGCTATCCTGTATCTTAGTTTACATGCAAAGGAGTGTAGACAGATCTATACAGTAGTAAATGGCACCACACATAGGAGGTGTTTACCAGCTTGTCTCTAGTATCCTGTAGCTCTGTTTGCTAATTTCCTTGAGGTTCTGGGTGGAAGCCCTGCTGAGGTATGTATATAGATTGAATGAGCCCACAAGAGCTCATGCATTGAAGCTTGGTCCTTGAGATGAAGAAACTGCCATTGCTAGGCTCTGAAGAGCTGGAGCCTGGTAAGAGTTACTTGGGTCACTGAGGGCCTCCTTCAGAAGGAGGTGAGGTAGTTCTCTTGAGACCCCATGCTGAGTTCTCTGGAGCAAGCTTGGTCCCTCCTCCTATTCGGCTTCCTATGGACATGTGATCCTTTGCACCTGTTCAGGATCCCACTGCCAAGCCATCTGCAGCAAGGCCTTCACTAGAGGCCACATCAGTAGGGCTGAAGGACTGACTTTGGCCTGTGGAAGAAAGTAAAGCTTTTCTTCATGAAGTAACCTCCCTGCAGCTCTTTATTGCAATCATGCAGAACACTCTATAATACTAAGTATAGATGAGGAGCTCATACGGAGATGGCATGAGCTTCCCCACTTCTAGCCACTCTGGCTGTCTTATTAGCCAATAATGCTCCATGTAGCAAAACCATTTATAGAGTAGGGTTTTACTCACCGGAATGGGTTCTTTGGCCTGGATTCAGTCTTACTTGTGGTTGGAGGTATAGCATGTAAAGATGGCTTAGGATGGGTGCTTAATGTCTCTCGGGATGCTCACAAAGTAACATTTAGATCATTTTTACCATATATATATATACATATATATATGTATATATATATAACATTATATTATTATATTATATTATACTATATTATACATCTCACATCTTGAGTATGGAGGGTAGAGGACACCTTGTGGGAGTCATTCCTCTCTGTCCACCATGTCCATCATGTTGGTCCTGAAGACAGATCTCAGGTTGTCAGGCTTGGCAGCAGTCACCTGCCCACTTCAGATCTTTTTTGATTATTAAGGGTGACTGAACCGAGTGGTAGCAATAGAAATAAACATGACCTTCTCCCGTCGGCTTCCTTTCTGCTCTCATTCCCTTCTGCTCTTGCGTCCTATACTTGAGGCTTTACTGAACGCTGTCTTGTTCAGCATTGACTGGCACGTAATCAAATGGAAGCCCTTACTAGATAATGCCGGGAAGGATAGATTTCGCCAAGGTGGGTGTTTGAGCAGAACCAGAAATAGGAACCATTAAGGAGTAAAGAGGGGTACTCTGGTTTTCTTTCAGATATGATAATTAGTACAATGCTGCCTTCCCCCTGCCAGTTGGCTCCTCTCTGCTGCCAGCAGCCGGTGTAGATTCTTTAATTGTCTCTTGCTTACTCAGCTGTTGTTGGAGAAATGTCCTCACTGCTGCGTTTTTGCTGAGACACACCGCACAGGCTGGACTGGCCTGAGTTCTGGTTTCCCTGCTCTCATGGCTGGATTATTTCAGTGTGTTAT